>NW_026606658.1:5617500-5987500 GCF_029890125.1 Rhinichthys klamathensis goyatoka | reverse complement strand
ACGTAGGCCTATGTGGACACCAGGTCTGAGGAGGATACTTTAGTTCTCGGGATTGAATAGAAAGTTAAAAAGAACAGCATTTATTGACAATATAAGTCTTTTGTAACATTATAAATGTCTTTACTGACTGACACTTTTGATCAATTTAATGCATGCTGGATACATAAACTATTTTTTCTTTTAAAAATCTCACTGACCACAAACTTTGGAACAGTCCTGTATTTATAAATGAACATGAACTGAGATTAATAAATGTTGTAAAAAAAATCAAGCTCATTGTACCAATAAATAATTGTAACATAGGCCTACTGTGAAGCCTTAGAAAAACGGAGCAAGCAAAGAGCAAACTGTAAAAGAGAGAGCAAAAAAGGAAAGAAAAAAAGTGACAAAAAGAGAGCAGAAAAGTGAAAGAACAAGCGGCATAGAAAAAGAAAAAAAACACAAAGAAAGAGTGAAAGAGAGCAAAAAGAGAGCGAGAGAAAGAGGGTGAAGAAAGAAGAGGTAGAGGAAAAACATCTCTAACGGCTGTGTTTAGCGCAGCTCTCAGTCAGTCCAAATCATGAATGGAGATTCCGTTTTCTCTTAATGTGCTGCCTCAGCCAGTCCCTCACAACCAGCCCATTCATAAAAAACGTGGGGCTTAAATGTGCGCGTGTGTCAGTGTGTGTGTACGCGTGTGGCTCGTTTCTCTGCAAAAAAGTTAGTGAAAGAGGAAAGCCTGGCCCCCTCTATGGGGTAGAATGACTGGTCTCTGTACATTTCTGGCACTCTTGAGGATGTTTTTGCAGACTTTGTTGCATAGCAGCTGTATTTTGGAAAGCTGTAGAGCTGCATATTTTGTTTGAGAAGGGGCGGGAGGGCGACTCGAGCACGACACCACGATCCAGTGATATATCAGACACGTCGAGAGAGTTAACGGAAGGGCAAAGCAATACAAACAAGCTAGGGACTGTAAATTTAGAAATCCCTTTGCACATCTCTTGCGTTTTCATCTCTCTTGCTCTTTTTACTGTAGAGTTCTCTTTTCTGGAACTGGATTTATAGCCACAACTTCCTATATAATTACTACAAGGCACAAAACCAAACAATGGCTCTCACAACACAGCATTTTCAGGATTAACTCACATCTTGGAACACTCAGTGTTGAGACAGAGAGAACGGGAGAGAAAAGGCAGCCTAAATTATCACATTTCAGTACAGTTGGAGGGGAAACAGGATGGGGGTGGGGTTAAAACCTCCATTCAGAAAAAGGAACCATGAGGGTGGAGTCAGTTCTGTTCTTAGGCATTTTCATGAATGAGATAAAGGAGAGAAAGAATCCTGTTCGTTGAGTGCCATTACAAACAGGAGAAAAACTCCTAGTACTAATCTAGTAAGATTTTGAATATATATATATATTAACAATTTTTGTGGTGAAAAAATATATTTCATAGACTTAAGTGGAAGTCAATAAGTAAAACAATAAATAAAAAAATCTCAATGAACTTGTTTTATTTCCACCTGGAAAACTGAAAAAAGAAAAGAAAAAAGCTTGCTTTATTTAGATGTAAAAAAAAATGTAAACGTTCACAATTATTATTTGACAAACAATAAAAGACAAAATGTACAATTTTATTTCATTACAATTTATAAGAAGTTTGGTGTTTGCTTTGTGATCTGTAGTTTTGATTCATTGTCTGTGGCCACTCTGCACTGTCTAGTTTAAAGCCTAGAGGAGTCACTTTAAAGCGTTTAACGTGCTAATGATTCCCTAACAAGTCAAACTAGTCATGTTCACATTTATAGCCCAAGTTTATGAACCAAGTAGAACCGTTCAACCAAATAACCGAGTTCCATCTCTAATAATGACAAACAAGAGGTCACAGTTACGCCAAATGGAGACTCTCAATATGGAAAAACGAGAGGGATGGGGATAGATTTTCCAGATGTGCAGGTGTTGCACAACAGCATGTCCAGCACCTCCCCCACTTCTTTAATCTGGCATTCCGTTCTGTCCCGTAGTCTCAGACTTGTGGTCGTGCCCAGACTGGAAACAACTTGACTGGCAAAACAACCGAACTCTTGGCTTTATGTATCTTGTTTTCCCTTATGTGTTTACAGACAAAAGGCCAAGAGACAGTTATGAAACGTAACATGCTGGCACGGTTTAGCAAAACATCTGACTCACCTGAGTGTCATGGTAATCTTAATGAGTTTGAACCTAGCCAAGCGATAGGGAGGAGGTTGCGTTTGGATCTTAGCTGGTGGCATAAACTGACCCACACCATACAGACCACAAACGTGGGAGAATATGTTTATGTTTATAGCTGCCTTCTCAACTCAAGTATTTTTTTTCAACGAGCGACCTCAAACGCCGACCAATTCGTGAGTTATTACTCCATTACGTCTAAATGAAAGGGCGGGTGTTGCTGTCAGTCAAAGCTTTGCTCCACTTAACTAATGTGACAGGCCTGTCAGCCTGAACTCCCATCTCCTCTGTGAGTATTAGGAAAGGCTGTCAATGGCAAAGAGCAGTGGTGATTGGTTATGTCCTGATGGGGTTAAGTAGACATGACCCTTTCCTGCCCCAGAGTTCATCTCCACTTCCTCCCCCTCATTGTTGCACAACAGACAAGAACAATATGTTATGGGGAGCATCTGTCACTTGAGGTCAGATCTAGAATGGGGTACTATAGCACTGTTTGCACACATGAGTTTTGGGATTGCGACTGGCCTGCGTCTTTTAGGAAGCCACGGACCAGTTCATGTTACTGAAAAAAACAAGATCTATGACTCATAGAATAAACTTTGCAACCTTTGAAAAAAATGTCACCATAACAGAGGGGTAAAGGCCCAACCCAATATGTTGTGAATGGCTCTAACAAAAGGTTCAAGGGGAAGTGTTTACAGAGCGCGCACCACAAAGCCCGGCACGCCATTGACAGGAGACACAACAAAACGAGGAAAGCAGTTGAAAAGGCGGCCTTTGCGTTGTGCGGTACAGGAATTTGCTTTCCCATTTACACCTCTGACAGACACAAAAAGGGAATCTTTGTGCTTGACTCATGAATGATCTTTTACCGGCTTCCTTGGCTGCTCAATTGAGTCTTTCAGGCACATGCAAATGGAAGGTGCTCTTTAGTATGAACATCTAAATGCGTCAGTGTAAGAGTAGCAGGTTATGTATCGAGTGTTTCTGTTACAGAGAGCATGAGAACAGGACTGTTCTCCTGAAAAACTCCACGCCTCAGCCTCCAGCAGTTTGTCAATCAGTCACTTTTTGGACAAATAATTGGAGGACAAACCTACTTCCTTTTCTTTATCTTTTTGTTTTTGTCATCTCTCTCACCCTCTCGGGTTTCAAGTTCAGAAATGTTCATGCTTAAGATGTAAATCAAAAGGGATGCTGTACTTACAGTTCTCTGAGTGGAAGTCAGGAACAAACTGCTCATCGTTGTCAGGAACTTGAGCTGCAGAGACCACCAAAACGTTAAAATAAGCATTATTACTATATAATGACAATTTCAAATAGTTTTTTCTCTATATATTCTTGTATGAAGTTCCTCTGAAACCCAGTATATTACCCTGAAGTTTTACCACAAAGTAAAGATGCACTTTTTTACTAAATAGAACTAGTATTGATTCTAGAAGCACTGTTGCTGTTTGGGGGGAATTTGTGGAAAATAAAAATGATTTAAAACAAAAATGAAAAAAGTAAAATCATTTAAATTTATAAATAACTATAATTAAACCAGAATTTAGTATCAACCACATACTTTAATGTTAAAAATGTTTTTTGACCAATTTGGGGTTTTTTCTCTCTGACCACAAACAGACCATAAGGGTTCAAATGTTATTAATGGTTTCCTGTGTTTCGTAATTTTTGCATCGTTGACTCAGAGATCAGACTCAAAATATGTCTTCAAACCAAGTCATTTTTCTTGAGCACACATAGCCTAAATGGACATTGTGATTTGATGAAGGGATGGGCTGTCCATTAGCCTAGCCTATGTATCCCTTCATCATCCCTGCATGTGAAACCTGAGTTACTGCCTCTGGACAGCCCGTGACCTTCACCTCCACTTTTCCATGTGCCAGCACTTTTCCACAGGCAGCAGATCAATATCACCACTGAGTGTGTGTGTGCAGATATCTTGATTACTGCTGAATTCCATCAGATGAACAGTAGATGGGCTATTATTACTCTTCGATTAAAATTTGCTCTCTGCTTCTTTTTGTATTTGTATTTTTTGCTTCTTTTTTTACTTGACTGCTTCAGCTTTACCTATATTAATATAAAAATATGTTTTGAATCTATTTTTTTTTTTTTTTTAAGGAGCACCAGTGCTTTTTCTGGGTTTTTATGCGTTTTGGCCATTCATTTACACGACAACGCCGGTTTGGCGGCATGAAAACGAGTTTTTGAAAATGATACCGTTATCGTCTCAATGTAAACTACAAAAACGTGAATTTTTTTAAACGATAATGCACATGCCTATTGTGTTCAGCCTATGGCGCATAGTGTTTCTTTACAAAGTGACATCATCAACTACTGGTCTGGCACGCATAATACAGCGTGTAATACAGTCCATGTGAACAGGGATTATTTTGACATTGTTTGTACGTGAAAAACGCAAAAGAAAAACATTTATGTTTTAAGTACATTGTTGTCGTGTAATCGTCCCCTTAGTTCTTAAGTGACAAAAATGTTTTTATATACATGTTAGATTGTTAATTAAGTGATACAGTTCTCTTAATTCTCAAGGTTAACATCAACCGAAAATAACAGGCAGTGATTTGTAGATAAAGGCGACAAAAATCTTGAGTTTAAAGCGAGGGCATGTGGAAGGACTGACTTGATTGGAGTGACTACATTTAGATGTAAAAGAGTGAGTCCTGTCACATCATTATGCTAAACCTGAGACCTAATTATCAGATAAAAAATGCTGCTTTGAAAATTCTCTTGGTTCAAAACTTGCATGTCCAGCACTCCCACACATCTGTATCATATATACAGGCCTTATTCAAACTAAATAAAATGGTGATCAATGTCAGACCACAAGAAGTGATGTCCTCCCCCTACTCATCACCAACACTCTAGCCCGACCCTGCTGATGGATTTACAGACTTTCAAGCTGATGTAGCCAATTACCTCGCTTATCCATCGTAAGCATGTTTTAACAGAATAAGAAACGATTCAGAAGAGAGGAAATGTAGCAGTGTAGCGTTAATTCTAAATGTCTCTTCCTGCGCAAAGAGAAAACAAAAACTGAAGGACATTCTCAGACAATGTTGATGAGCTCTGCTTGGTGAAGTGTTCTGGAATTCATCACCTGCTTTGAAGTCTTTGAACGCTGGCTTTTAAGGTCATGCAATAAGTGTTTGTGGAGAGAAAGGGAGCAAGAAAAAGAATAGAGAAGATAAGGGTAAGGGAAAGTATAGAAGAAGAGTGCAGTTCCTAAAGTTTAATGAGCCTCAGACAAGGAAAAGACGGCTTTGAACCTTTTCTTCACGTTGAAGTTTTGGATTGCATACGATATGAAGATTAATGTGCCTGGCATTGAGTACAGTCCTTTCTTAGGTGTTTATAGACTAATTAAATGCGAATAGATTCTGTTGAGCTTTAAATGGCTGTGTGTTTCTTTAAAGCTTGTGCTGGGTGAAATCTCCAGACACAAACGAAAGCAATGGATATGTCTTGCATACCGATTACATAATAATGTACAGTAACAATCAATAATGTCCCATAAAGGGTATTAATAATAATAATGTGGTTTTGCTGACTTTGCGAATTTGTGAATTTGCAAACTGGTTCAATAATGAAATATAATTCCAAGGATTGCAAGGAATACAGTTGGACATAAAGGCACGACAAGTCACTGTCATTACGCTTATGAATAAAATAATACATAAAAGTAGCCACATTGAGTTGCCTTTAAATAAAGCATCTTGAATTTCCTGTCATATTGCTCTTCTTCTTTTTTTGCAGTGTAGAGTCTTCTGTTCTTTTATAGAACAATTTTTAGAACTATATTTTTATCGTTATCGTCCTTGGTGTGAATTTCAAACCAACTTCCCTAAGCACCACAAAATATTTGCCCTTAAATTGGCATTTGAAAATGATAATAAATAATAATGATAAAAATAGATAAATGTAGCGCCAAAAAAATGTAATTATTATAACGATTTTTAGTGTTTTTGGCTCAATAAAGGCACGAGCAAAAGAAACATAAATTCTTCCTCTTTTATCCACTGTTCTTTTTTTATTTCAGACATGCAATAGCTATAGTCATGTGGACTAGTGTATGACAAAGACGCTTGAAACTTCAACATACTCCTTTTTTCGTGGAAGTATTCCCTCTCCCCTTTCAGCCAGCCGACCATAAACACAAAAACCAGAACGATGGAAGATTTAAATCCATCTCTTTAACATTAATCTGGCACTTCCTGTGTGACGGAAACAGTACTGATGCCCCTTTGAGCATGCTCAAAGAAATTACATTAATTTCATAGATGCTGCTCTTATCCTGTTGCTATACTGTAATTATATTAGAGCCATTTAAGTTTTCTTCTTTTCTGCCCCGAGGAAGATTAGTAAGGCTGTTTTTATGAGACAAAGCTGAAGCCACTATTTGGCCCACCAGATCATGCAATAAATCATTTAGACATGTTTCAACTTCTTTTGAAAAGGAACACACACAATTTTAAGACAGATAAAAAAAAAATCAGTTTAATGTGAGTCCCTCAAGCTCTTTAATTGAAACCAACCCGATTACTCTGAGTATTTAGTCTGTGTGTGTGTAAGCGAAAGCATACGTGGTCGCATCAGACCGTGTGTGTGTGTGTGTGTGTCAGTGGGCTTCCAGGAATATCTTGTCAAGGGCTTTGAAATGCAAGTCAGCACAAGACCAAAGTTTGTCTGTGCATGCATGGAGACATGTTTCCTTTTTCTTTGAGGGAACCTGAATAACTTTTTTTTTTCTTTTTTTTTTGGTTCGGCAGATCCTGGGAGGAGCCAGGCGGTCTGTCTTAAAATGTAAAGAATACTCACATGACTGGACAAGCTTTTCTATTAACAACCTTTGGCTTCCTTCAATGTTTTATCTTTCCCTTTAAAGTGCAAAATCCCTGCAGCGGTGGTTGTTTTAACAATATGATGAATTACTCATCATAGTCACCTGATTATAAGCCTTTCCCTCCAACCAGATGAAAGGGAGAAAAAAGTTCATGGCCAGCAAAAAATGTGGCTGCTTTTAAAAAGCAAGTGTGTGTGACCAATAAAGTTGTTCTTACTCTGTACTCTCAAAACACTAAAATCATTTTGTTATTGTAAAGTGTTATTCCTTTCACTCGTTTACATGTATTCATTCAGCAGACACTGAATGATCCAAAGTGACTTACAACTGTGTAATACAACAAGCGATTGTGCTTCACCCTGTTAAATTTCGTGTACTTGTGGAGTCAAGGAGGATTCTCTATTGTTTCTAGTTTATGGTCATTGCCTCCTCTCTGTCTGCTGACTGATGTGTGAAGTTCACAGTTTGACCCTGCATAATAATAGCAGATAGCTCTGAGGATGACATATTGAGAACTCTGGTTTGACCATGGACATGATGTACTTTTTGAGGTATTCCAGACTAAATGTAAATGTCCTAATATTGTCCTATTATCTCCCTTATTCATTCCTTGGATCTTGGATCCCATATTTGCCATATGCCATCTCATCTTAACTGAAAGCAATTACAACCAGGCTGTTTTAATTTCCGATATGAGCATAAGATAAAATGATGCATTAACAGTCTCACTCTATAAGCTAAATGTGCACAAGATCATTTTTAAAATTGCATTCATTTCACCTTTTAATTACTATCCTAAAATACATATGAGGGTTTGCTGCTATGGGACAGATGTATAATTCATTCAAAACAGCAGGGTTCCAGCCACCCGGTCTCATTGAGAGCAGCCTTTGTGTTCTCCACACTCTGACATGTACACAGTAAATTGTTTCTGGCAGGGTTCATTTCAACTATTTGCCTCCTGACTGTCTAGCTTTGATGCTGTTTGTTTGCTTTGCCTGGGTGTACTGGCTCTAAGAGCCTTTGTCAGGATTTTTCTATAAAATGTAACCAGCAGCTTTGTGCACTCAATGCATTTTTGTACACTTAATACAAGCAACATATTTGCTACTATAATGTTGACACGACGATTGTCCTGATGTACATCAAAATGAATCGTAAAATCCAGGCCTTAAATTCTGTATCACGCCTATTAAAAAGATTATTGTTTCTAAACTTCAAAATTGAAAACATGAATTATTTGTAACTGCTGTTCTGCCTTATTTGGACAAATAAGCCATCCCAGTCTGAATAGTCTTATCTATTGTTTTGTGTAAATCTCACTGAGCAGTGTGCATTTGCTATAGCATGTCCTCATGTGACATTTCCTAGCCCATTGCCACTAGAGGGACATATTTATTACAATATAGACACAATAAATGCTTAGAATAGGCACATACCTTCGGTGAGCCATGTCTCCTGAAGTTGGCTTAAATCCTGAAAGAGATCTAAAAAAGAAACAGAAGTCATTATCATGCTGATCTATTCTTTTATGAACTACAAATATGTATTTCATATGTTTTATGTATTTGTTTATCTAATTATAAGAAAAATAAGTCGAACATATATTAACTCATTCACTTGTAAAATCTGCCTTTTTACTGATACCGTCCTGACTATTGTAGGTACAGTGTAGATAAAGCAAAATATCAAATGTATTAAACTTGCTTGCTACTTTACCTTCAGATTCCTGAGGGGGTAATTCGGTGTCCATGTATTTCCTTTTCGTCGCCATCAACAGTCTATTTAGGGGCCCATTTCCTTGCGACCTCTACAAAACAGAAACAACATTATGTAAGTGAAAAATACATACACACAGTGAAGAAGAGTGTAACTTTGTAATGAAAAGGGTGGATGTTTATTTTAGAACCAACTATAGAGAAGTAAAAAAAAAAATTAAAGAAATAGTAAAAGTGATTATTGTTACAATGCACTATGACAAGGTATAAAAACACAGGATACTGTTAAGACTAAATTTTTTTTTGTCATAGGTTAGGTCAGGATGATGCCCATTCAACATCAAAACTTAATTCAGTGCATTGCCTCTTACATTAGCAAATACTGACAATTCAAGCATCCTGAAAAGGGAAGTTGTGATTTCCTTTCAAGTAAGAATTCAAATTTGAAAAAAGCTTTTGCTGAAAGGATTAAAAACTTTACCTTTTGAGCAAAACGCACAACATGTGGAGAAATAAAATATTTAGTAGCCTAGGCTATTTGCTACAGTTTTACTTTGTTTCAGCCCAAACAGAAAGCAGTTTTCAAACCAACAGCGCTTGCTTCAAACAAATCACATGCAACGACGACAGAGAAACAGCACAACATCCCCGCGTGAAGCGCAACGAAGCTTTGAAGTGAATAAAGCCATACTCACATTAGCTAAAGTAAAAGGCACTTGCTGGTCCAGATATCCATCCATCTTATAATCCATGCCTTAACCGTTTGTGGTCATTTAGGCTGTGTTTTAATGAGATCCACGCAGACTGAGAGGGGAAGGAAGGCGGACAGAGGCAGCAGCAGCAGCAGCAGTTTGTGAATGGAGCGCGAGAAGGCTGCATACGTAATGAGCTCCATTCACAAAAAACCACCAGCGTGCGTATAAACACACACTGGTCTCTGCTAAATCACAGTTTGGACAGCTCGAGACCTCATTTGAGGCAATATGCTATTGTCTAAAGAGTTTGCTATGGATTTTGTGGGGTGAAAACATTTTACACGGATAAGTGATGTATTCATGCCACGTTTATGCTGGTAGGCTATTGTAGACTAAGAGTTATTCTTCACCATTGGCCTCAAAGGATCTGAACTTTACAGTGTTTTATATAATCTATATAGATTTAATTGATGTTATACACTGTAAAACATATTTGTTTTAATTAATTTAGCTTGTCATTATAATTTCTGTTATTTCTATAACACCGTTTTCTCTGCAGGATCACTGCAAGTTAGGTTTTAAATTTTCAGGCAGCAATAAAAAACTTTTTTATTTTAGTTGGATATACAGTGTATGTGTGGCCACAGTGCATTGATTAAAGAAAAAAAAAATACTTTTCCTAAATCATACTGCTGACTTTAACTTGCTTTTCTTGCTGTTGGGTGATCGCTTAGTCTGAAGGATTTTGATTGGTGGATTTTCTCTTTCAAGAGCTCAAATTTCTTCTCTTTGTCCTTCCTTATGAATGAAACCTCTCTGCAAGTTCCAACCAATCAGTTTCAACGTTTAACAACAGAGGGCAGAGCTTGCATTCTTTTAGCCAATCGGCGCATGAGAATCCCAAGGGTTTTCCCTAGTACGTTTCCAGTTGTTTTTCATTCACAAAAAAAGGGGAAAGTCGAGGAAGGAAAAATGCCATTCATAAAAACTTGCCCCAGCAGGAATGTTTTTTATGGTTGTTTTCAGCGTTTGCTCTATTAACAACAGATACAGCTTGCGAAAACATCACGTGGTAGCTGCTGGGCTCGGAACAGCATGTGGATGGTTGCAAACTCAGAAGTATAAATGAGTGTGTAGCCTACTACAGTCTGCCAGCGAAATGCGCAAACAGCGACACATACTTTCCATTATAAATCAAAATTACCTGTGCAAAACAACGTTCTCCAGTACATTAAACTTCGCGTAAACAGCGTTTTTGAAGTTACGTACAGTTTGGCCATTTTATGCACTGTGCGCGGGCATTTTGGAACATCTGCAGTTTGTGTGTCGATTTCTGGCGAACTATAGCCTAATTACAACAGTGATAGTAAAAAAAAAAACTGTGGCCAACTAAAACTAGGCTACTTAAAAGAGTGTTACTATGTTAAACTTCGTGTGTGTGTGTGTGTGTGTGTGTGTTATATTTAATGTGTACGTTTGTAAAGGAATAGCATATTTAATACATAATATTAAAATAGTATCTATCTACAAGGAAGGGGGTTCTTCTCATAAACTGTGGTTTACTTACTGCTGCCTTTGTCTTTTTCTGGTTGTGTATAAGGATGCTCCCTGAACCTGAACTGCTGGTCACAGAACCTAGTCCTATACTGTGTGTGTTTTCAGTTAGTGCCAGTCATCCATGCATGTGATGTGAGAGATGAATGAGAAATATAAGGAGCCAACGGTTGTTCCTTAGCACACACATAAACACTCCACCCTATCGTAGAACAAGCCCTCCATTCTTTCTCAACTTCGTGTCAGAGCAAAGTGTTTACTCATATAAGTATGCATTTGATTAAAAAGAGATTTCCCGAAGGTATAAGCTTGTAACTTAAGTCTAGTAGTCAAAACACTGCTTTGTGAGGATATTCTCCCAACTAAATATATATAGCATGCACATAAAAAAAGAATAGCCTAGACTTGCTGGGATCTTCATTATGCTCTTTCAAGGGGCTGTTATGTGTTTATTGAAAAGCAATTCATGTTCGCCACAAAATATAAAACCCATTAAATTCAGCGAAACGGAAGTTGGGAAAGTTTTCTTCCCAACTGTGAGTAGGCCTATGAAACCGCTTCACGAACAAGAAAAAATGTATGGCGGGACTTGATTTTGTCCATAGGGAATTGATTTGATCTATGTGGTTTGCTATTGCTGTGATTTCAGGTGAGTGAAAGATTGTCCCGCCTTCCAGCCGAAAAACGTGTCATCATAGAAAAGAACAGATGTCATTGTTGGGGGGAGGGGAAGTTATTTTGATTAAAAATTACGAGGGCACATGAATGAAAAAATAAAATAAAATAAATATAAAAAATATTCCATCAAAGCAAGAATTGTCCATTTTGACTCTGTGGTGACTAAGTTTTCTAAATAATTTTATTCATTTTGTATTATTATTATTATATTTTTGCTTAAATACATTTTAAACAATTTTATGAAGCATAAACAGAAGTTAACATTTTTTTTAAGAATAACACTAAGCATTAAAACATCAAAATTACTTTAAATAATGTACAGCCTTGGCTTAAACTTTGGCCCCCTGTTGGGATTTCCATTATCTCCCTTGCCAGGGCAGAGCCATGTGTTCAAGCCATGAAACGTATGCTCACATTTTTCCTGCCAAATATTTATCTTTTCTCTTGACCACTGTCTTATATATTATATAAAATAATATAAAACTCTCTCATACAGTATACATTATATATATATATATATAATGTATATATATAGACCAAAATTGGGAGACAAAATCCCACTTTCCACACCATAGACAATAATATGGCATGTCCAGTGGGGCTTGTAGCTTTTAGAGTAAACAGGAAGTGAAGTGTGTGCATAGGCAGGCGCTTGGTAAGGTGCTGCCCCTGGGATGTTTACAGTGCACTGAGGGTGTGAGGAAGGGCAGCTCACCGGGCTGGGCCATGTCAACTGGAAGGAGATTCCCAGTGCAAACAGTGCCGTGTGAAACTCGGGAACAGTGCATGGGGGCAAACTTTTTCTTCAATCCTCTACTAAATTCTATGACTAAAAATAAGCCCCACAGACTGGCTGGCCGCTGACTTATCTGACATCCTTTTTATGCCACGTTGCCAAATTTGGAGCCAGGCTGCCCTGTATCCTGTACGGCAGAAACCATGGCGCCTATACGCACGCCCTCTGATTTCCTTCAGTTTGAGCTGATTTTAAACTGTGCATTGCTGTGTTCACCTTAGATTAGTAGATGCTTGAAACATTCATTTATTTACCATATTGAAGCATCTCATCCATGATAGTAGCAGATACAAATGCTATAGAGGAGAAAAGGAGCGAATCTGTTGCTCTGCGGTCTGTTGTAAATCATAGTGTGGTGTGATGGCAGACGCTGTGCCAGATTTACACTCTCTGGCACCGGGTCATTGTCACACTGTCTTTGCCTGCTGCTCCGCACCAGCTCACATTAAATGATTTCTTTGGAATACTCAACTCTGTGGGATAGTATAAAATGAGACGCAGCCAGAGATCATGCCTATATTTGTAGCTGTTTGTCTTTGTATCTGAAAGTTTGAGTATCATCGTGTCAAAAAAAAGGTTCCAAAAGGGGGTTTTCACAGCAATGTCATAGAAGAAAGCTTTTTCAAAGAACCATTCAGTGAACAGTTCTTAAAATGACTATTTTTTCTTAGTTTGAAGAACATTTTAATAACCTAAAGAAGGTTCCAAATGGTGGTTTTCGCAGTGATGCCATGAACCATTTTGGGTTCCCCAAATAACCATTCAGTGAACAGTTCTTAAAATAAGCATTTTTTTAATAAAAATAAATCTTTTCCCACTATAAAGAACCTTTTGTGCAATGGAAAGGTTCCGTTGATGTAAACAGTTCTTCGTGGAACTATCAATGCCAATAAAGAACCTTTATTTTTTAAATTGTACAGCTGAATCACTGTGTGGATGTTTTTAAGTGTGCCTCTGTCTAAGTTTTGTAAGTCTGATGGGCATTTATGTGGCCTCGATACCGGTCCTCGCCTTTTATTCATTCCTGCTTGGTGTTTGGCCGTTGCCAGGATGCCTGCCTATGTCAGACTAGGCAGGAAATGCCTCCGCTGGCATCTGAGCAGGCATACGCATCTCAATCCAAGCATGGCCCAAGCACCTGCAGTCTCAGTCTCCTGCTTCAGACAGAGGCCTGCTTGTTTGTCAACAGGCCCTGTCCCTGTTAAAATCAGGGTCTCTCCGTAAGCTCAGTGCCATAGAGGATCAATCAGACTGGCACAATAGGCCTGTCCTCCAGCGAGATCTTTCTGATGCCCGCACAGCTGCACCAGCCCAGCTGAATGTATACATCAGACACAATGGCCTTTCCCTCGTATTCCCTCTGACAGCTTTTCTCTGGCTGCCAGCAGCACATCAGGAGTCCATGGAGAAGACCGTTTTTTTGTGTGTGTGTGTCTTCTGAGTCTGGTGGGATCGGGGCAGCGTGAAGACACAGAGGAGTGTTGTTAGCATCTCTGACAATGTGGCTTTTGTTTACATGCTCAATTGTTGGTTCAGCCAACTAGCTGACATTTCCATTTATAGCCCATTTTCCAGGCCATTTCCATGCTAATTTAAGGACAAAACAAAATCACATGTACACCAGCTATAGCAATCCACTTGTGTCTGGGCCACAGAAGGAGTCATGGGGAAGAGCGATATGAAAGACTTGAAAACTGCAATGTTGAAGCAACTCAAAGTTCCTGTGTAACAAAAACAACATGCAAAGAATCCACTATTTAATATTATCAGTATGTCTGTTATATTGTCAAAGTCCCTTTAAGGTAGTGGTCTTTATGACTCCCTGTTTGGTCTACAACAATATTCAAAGGCCCTATGACTTTTCAAGTTATTTGTGATTTACTGGATTTTAGAAATATATTTTACTCACAATTTCTAAACGAAAATATTTTAGTGACTGGCACAGCTTAAAAAAAGCATATTCATAGAAAGATGCCCATGAAATTATGTGGATTTTTTATTGACTGGTAGAATTGATTAACTGGTGGAAAATATATGATTTTTCCAGTGGAAACCCTGGTTCTTCAAAAGGGGTTAGGGCATGAATTAAAGGAAGAAAAAAATGTATTTGATTATTTTTTTTATTTGAACTTATTTTAAATCATTTAAGTCATTTTGAGGCCTCCTTGGAAGTTTGCTGAGGCTCCCTGGTCGTGAACCACTGCTTTAAAGCAAATCAGGTCACTCTGCACCGGCTGCCATTTTGGTAACGCCTCCAAAAAGATATTTTCAGTCATATAGTACAGCTCGCATGTGATAGGCAAATATTGAAATCTCCAAAACTTGGTTCAATATGTTCAAACAACATATTTCAAATCAAGCATAAAAGTCATAGAGTGTGCTTATTTAGCTCAAATAGCTAAATGCAAAAAAGAGGTCATCTAATGCTCATGCTAATGCGAGGAAAAAACAAACAAACAAACAGGCAATTGGCACGTTACAATTTCTTTTAATCTGCCATTTGCAGTCACCAAATGAAATGTGTAAGTGTGTTTATAAGTGTATAAAGGGATAAATGATGCTCTGCTATGTGGTCTGTGAATATAAGCTGTTAAGTGTGCACAAAACAGTGGGCCGTAGGAGTTTTGGCTCTGTTTGTAATCACTGAATAGCAATTCCCATCCAGATTCTTTTTTCCATGTTGAGTTTTCTGAAGGGATTACTGTAAAGTCAGTTCGATTTTGAGTTGTAATTAGTCTGCCTTCGTACAAACAGAGCAATATAAACAATGTCTCCAGATTTTCCTCTAAATGAACACAAGCCCATTTGGGAGTGCAAACGAAAAGGTTTGAGTGTTTAGTTTAGGCTTATCCGGTTTTGTGTTGCCTGATAACATTCAGCTTGACCACAGATGTATAACTTGACACCCTCTTACAGCTGAGAAAATATGTTTCAATGGGTTTCATTGATTCTGTTTTATAATTTATATCTCATAGCATTTTGCATGTATGTTCGTAGAGTTATACCAAAACTGTCAACCTTTTCAGCATTGCTTTTGACGAGTCCTAAAGATACTTCAAATGTGTTCTTGTTTTAAAGGCATAGTTAACCTAAAAATGTTGTCATCATTTACTCACCCCCACGTTGTTCCAAACCCGGTATGAGTTTCTTTCCTCTGTTGAACACAAAAGATATTTTGAAAAATGTTGGTAACCAGAGAGTTTAGGGCACCATTTACTTTCATAGTTTTTCCTCCAATGGAAGTCAATGGGTGCCGTCAACTGTCTGATTACCAAATATTCTTTCAAATAACTTCTTTTGTGTTTAACAGAAGAAAGAAACTCATACCGGTTTGGAACAACTTGAGGGTGAGTAAGTAATGACAAAAGTCTCATTTTGGGGTGAACTATCCTTTAAGGAGCAGACATTAACTTTCTCCAAACCTTGTCAATCACAACAAAGGACATGCATGTGAAGAATGGTGTGAACATTTTCCTATGTTAAACGTAGGCTTGCCTTGAGCTCTGGTCATGAAAGGCAGCCGGGATCTGCATGTCTGGCATGTGGGACCTGAGCTCAGGGTACAGTGGCATTTGTTTATGGGAAGCATTCAAGGCTGAAAATGCCTCCATATTTCATGCAGCCCCCTGTAATGAAATGTGTCCACATGGAGTGATGGCTCACATTCACTGCAGAAACAGTTGACTGGTCAGTTTTTGACAGAAAAGAGTGCTACATTTTAGATTTAATCAATCAAGATATGACCATAGAATTACCTCAACCAGCTGGTTCATTTTATCAAGAGTTTGATCATTGCTGTTCAAAGTTCATTGACCAAAAAGAAAAAGGCTCTTTTGATTTATTTTCTCCAAAAATCCAAAAACACTAAACCACAACAAAAACATCACAGTATTTTCCTAAATATGTTTATGAATTGCAAAATTTTTCCAGAAGCATGATGTCATCACATGCAAAAACAAAAGGCACACATGACATTACATAAATCAGGGATGGGTAATGTCGAGGATGGTAATGCATTCTCCTTCGGAGGATGCATTCTAAGGAAGGCATCAAGGCACGTCCAAATCCAAAGTTAGCTTCACTTCCTGTCTCCTGAGATACCTTCATCTGATGGATTTTTGAAGGTAGCATAAATGTATTCTTCATGACGTTTGATATCCCACAATGCTCTGCTTTACATTCTGTGACAGTTGAGCTAAAAAAATAAAGATGACGTCTAAAAGTTGCGGTTGATGGTCAGTTTGTGTGTAAATGTACGTTTTTGACCCGTGTTTTCCAGTTTTGATGACATTTCTAGCAAGAAATTACTATTGGAGTAATTAAAAATTCGCTTAGTTTTCATCAAAGCTCTCTCTATTTTGCTGTAGATCATTAAACCGTTACGCTGCCTCAAAAGTCTGTCTGAAATCAGTTTCATGAGGTAGGCTACCTTTGTGCGCAAACGCTGCCTGCAAAGTCATAACTCAAGGCAGCAAGTGCAGGTGCCTAGGTTTTCGTATTCAGTACGCGGGGCCGAAGAACGTTCTTCTGCAAAATGCATGCAGTTTTGTTTTCTAACCGCTAGTGTAGGGTAATTAACCCTTGTGTGTCAATTAAAAAAAGTTACACATAGTAGGCCTAGGTCCATAGAGGATAAAAATGTCCATGTCCAAAATTGTCATAGGCTACTTTTTTTATTTTACTTGGGAATACAGACTTAAAGGGGACATTTTCCGTTTTTAAGTGCTATGGGTAATCTGGTCCCCAGTGCATCTACCAACCCAGAAAACGTGAAAAGACAACCCAGTAACTTTGTTTTGGTAAGCCTTTCCCTGCAAGCATGTAAAAACAATAAGCCTATCAGATTTCACTCCTCTTCTGACCTAGGAAGGGGACCTTATTATAATATTACCGCCCCTTATAAGCACATTTCCACTCACACCGCCATTTGGGTTTCGCAACAGTGTAACCAGTTAGCAATGGCAAAAGTTCGAGCAAAGCATGCAAACTGTTCTACCGTTGGCTGCACAGACGAGCACAGAACACTATTTGAGAAAAAAAATTCCCAGCTGTCTTATAAAGACCTCAGGGAACTGTGTCAACTTGTGTAAAAGTTAAACATGATGGTACATGCAAGTCGATGAAATGAATCAATGTAACTCCACAACAACTAACATATAAATGTATCCACTAACCATTCAGAAACGTCCAGGTACAGTCTGAAAGTTGCAACCTCTTCCTGAGTCTCTCATAAGGCTGCACTCCGCTACTGTTATATCTGAGATAAAGGCTGCACTCCGCTACTGTTATATCTGAGATAAATCGTGTGTTTTGTTATTGCAGAGTATCCGAAGCCCGTGTAAAGCATTGGCCGTCTTCTGAACGGAGGCGGGGCAGGGCATTTGCATTTAAAGGGACACACACACAAACTGAGCGCTTTTGCTCACACCCAAAAAGGGGCAACTTTGACAAGCTATAATAAATGATCTGGGGTAGCCTGGCTGACGTCAGACCCAAGTCTCATTGAGACTTGGGTCTGGGAACCACATGTTCATTTTCTCGTATTTGAGGCGTGGTTTGCGAATGCCCAGAGCCGTACGTAGCTCATAGCCAATCGTTTCAATTATACCAGATGACGTATGTAGACGAGGAAGACGATGGGTCAGAGATTTATGTGTAGACGATGGCGTGTATCTAACGGCCGTTTCACACAAAAATAAGGCACGTTCAAGTTCAAAACGGTGCGCAACATTTTGCTACGGGTTCCGGGTTGAACGTCATGTTTCCTGGAAACGGCGTGCACCGGTGTGCAACGGGGTTTGAGATACGTTTTCTCTTGTTTGGTGGGTGTGTCAGAACTGCAGTCCAATCAGCAGCAATATATAATATGTATATAACGCACGCTGTATTAAAGTAAACTCGCACAATGGGTTCAAGGAAAGTAATTTACAAATGTGTTTGATGCAGCTCGATATGCACAACAACTGAGGATATTAGAAGACATGTTTGTCGTAAGTTTTATTGTAAAAATATAGGATATCAACATAATGATGTAGTTGTTTATATTTTTAGCTTCATTGCAAGTGTATGACATTTGGTATAGAAATAAACAGTGGTAATTAAGTGCTTTTCCTAAAAATGATAAAGAAAATACAGGGTATTAAAACAGTATGAACTACAAATAAAGTCAGTATGTGAGGCTAAATAGATGTGTTTTAGTCTGAATTAGGCAAGATGTGTGCTTCCATTTCAGTTTCCACAAATCCCTTCACTCGATTGGGAGGTTCTCTTGTGTTCTGGGCGGCAAGTGCAGTAACTGTAACCGGGCATATTTTGTAGTATTAAACACATATATATTCATCAGGCTCCGAAAATTCTTCACAAAGAACTCAAAGAATGGCCTTCTCAGCTGCCATAGTTGCAACTTGCGTCATCAGAACAGTGTGTTCAACGCATCACCGTTTCTGTTTAAAAAACGTTGTGCAACGTTTTGTCGGGGCTGAACGCAGCCCAGGTCTGACGTTAGCCAGGCTAGCAGTTGGCATTAAAGGTCTCCTTCTTCAGGTTTTTTTTTTAAGCTTTGATTGTGTTTACAGTGTGCAATATAACATGTGTTCATATTAAGCGAGTAAAAAAACAGTATTTTTCACACAATTTACTTATCTGTATACCGCTGTTTTCACTGTCCAAAAAACGGGCCGATGACTTCCTTGTTCTATGAAGTCCCTCCTTCAGAAATACGTAACAAGTTCTGATTGTGCCAGCGGTTCCTGTGTTGTGATTCGACAGCAGCTTATCGCAAGTTGCCCGGAAAGGTCACGCCTCTTACCATAAATTGGCTTTATGCCACAGCTTCACTACTTCCTGAACTTCAGCCAGCCCTTTGTTTCCTGTCTGTCATTATTGGACAAACTGATTAATCCAGGTGTGCCTGGCCTCAGTAACAATAATCAGGCACACCTGGATTAATCAGTTTGTCCAATAATGACAGACAGGAAACAAAGGGCTGGCTGAAGTTCAGGAAGTAGTGAAGCTGTGCATAAAGCCTATTGGAGATGCATGCGCAGCTGAAGTGCTTCTTCTCCGTGGGAGCGCAACAAGACCACGCCCCCTTTTTGTGTGTATTCCTGTGGGCGGAGATTAGTCCAAAAACGGTTCTAGTTACGTCATTAAAAAAGGAAGTAGAGGGATGTAGTCCAAACCGGCCGTTCGCTGTATGTTTTGAAAGGGGACTTCTGTTAAATAAAATATCTCGCTAGGCATTGAACTTTGAGCTTTATAATTTTACAGGTATTATTTATGCTCTAACAGCAACATTACACACTAACTAAAGTTTGAAAAATGGAATCGCGAAGAACGGGACCTTTAAAACAGGCAAAATGATCAAAAAATACAAAACTGAAAAAGACAAAAATGCCCATAATGATGCACAAGGGTTAAACAATATATAGTAATAAATTTAAAAATTACCACACGTAACATGGTTAAATAAACTATAAAAAATGGGGGGGACGAGAAAAAACATGCATCTTTTTCTTTAAGGTGGACCTTTAGTCTTGTTGTTTATGAAAGCAAAATGGGTGTATTGCATCGCTTGTGTATGTGTAGTGCTATATTAAATAAACATCGCCCTCTGTTCCAGGAGTGTAGCAGGTAGCCTGTGACTGATCTCAGACCTCTGTCTAATGTCAGTAAATGAAGTCAGTGGTATTTGAAGGCATGAGCTCATTTTTCCATTCATGCTGCACAGAAGTTCAGTGTAAAAGACACCTCCACTCAGAGTGAGTGAGAGAACCTCATCTACTTCAATTTAGATCATTAGATGAGTGCACACCATCATGTTTTCTCACCTTCCCGAAACCTCACTCTACAGATATCACCCCCCGCACAGAAAGGCAGACGCACACACTAACACACGCCCATATTTTATCTTCATATACAAGTGCATCCACTTCCCCGTGCAATTTCAAAATAATCTGATTGTAATTGAGGGTTGCATATCGAATGGGGCTGTATACAAAATCAAAACGTTCTCCATCACCCTCCCTCAAAACCTCCGTCTTATCCATCACGCCATGACATCAGCCCTTGTCTCGGTTACACATCCTCCCCAGTGTCCTGATGGCTGAGATAACGCAGGAAAGTCACTGATTAGCTGGGAATCTCATTACATGGAGTAAAAGGGAGCGACTAGTTTTCTCTGTGTACATTTTCAAAGAACGGTATCGGATGTCATACCTTCCTGTGACCCCTGTACAGTTAGGAACCAAATTAATCTCGGGTTAAATGAGGAACAAAGTATACGCCATCCAACTTTGATCTCTCTGATGTTCAGAAGGTGATGATTCAGTTGAGTTATAGCAGCGGGCATTTGCTGTCTGCTGTATTTAGCCATTGAATATCACCCACAGCATCTGCTACATTCACATGCTCTGTCCTATCTGAGTAGCAAATGATTACTGATGGCCTTACAGCAAACCTGGAACTCAGAGTACAATACACTTTGTTAATGTTGACTCCATTTAAAATAAATAAATAATTAAAAATTAAAAATCTAGTTCAAAATACATGTACCAGGTCTTGTATTCTTGGTATTCATGCTGGTTTTACATAGCATAGTTTTGAAAAATGTTTATACTGTTTTCAAGAAAAAAATTAAATACATATGTCAAGGTAAAAAGTTTTAAAGTAATGTTAATGTTAACATTAACAGTTAATTTAAAAAAAAAAAAAAAAAAAAAAAACATTATTGACCTTTTCCATGAGGGTCTGCAGGGGTCTTATGCTTAATTTTTTTTATCTATTATTTATTTTATTATTTATTAATTTTTAATTATTGTTTCTTTTTTTATTTGGATTTTTTTTCTGAGTGTTTCTGCATGTTGATTGCACCATGACTTTGATTTGGTGGATATATTGATAAGCAGTGAACAGTGATTTTATTTACAAGCCTTTCATTCTTTTATTGGGGCTTTGTTCTACATTATGATTGACTTTATACCCCAAAAAATATATTTAAAAAAAAGTTAAATGTAATTTTTTTTAATTAGGTCTAGACAACAATAAAATGAGTGACTCGTCTGCCAAATATGTTTTAGTGTGAATGGGTGGGTCTGACCTGCTGCGTTTATTTTTAGCTATTCAATTACACTTGCTATTGCATAATCACCGGAGATTCAAAACAAGTCGCCGCTTGTTATTTAAACCCTTTTGAGAACCTGTTTGTGTAGAGATCACAGTCCGTGGGAGAATATCTGTGGTAGGATTCATTTCACCTTTGCTACTTTAACTGGTGGCTCTGTTTCTTGGGACACTCAGATATCACATTCTTTTTTTATCTTCTCAAATACACTTGGAAAATCTTTCAGTCATGTGATTTATTTGTGTGTATGATTTTTTTTTATATTACAGTTTACTTCAACTCATGTGGGACAAAGCACCAAGGTTAATATCAGCTTTGTTACCCCTGCATGCACTGAACAGAATAGCTGGGCACATCCTCTTTCATTGAGACTATCATGTGGCATTCAGCCCTGGGCAATCTGGGAGTTGGAAGCATCTCCTGTTACCCATAACTGAGCATCCTGCCACTGCCATGGTGAAAGTCAATACAGCCTCTGTAATGCTCGAAGGTGGCAAAATAGGCTTAGGTCATTGAGCAAACATTAAACAGTTATGTACCCACGTCGTCATCGTTCCAGGCCCGAGCGTTCTCACTCTTACATTCACATTTCAGTGGATGTCAGTAGGAACAGATGGGGTCATTCAGCAAAAGTGCTCGATAAGGTTTATGGCTCTATCGCACAGCAACAGAATCCAATGAAATAAATCCAGAGGCCTGTTTGTCAGAGGTAAACATAAGGTAAGCTCTGTGGGTTTCAGTAAAGCACCTGTCTTCCGCTATACAGTTGAGCTGCATATAGTTATTACTAACCCGAGAGAAACACGTCAGTTTCTTTGCATTAGAGAGGTGGAAAAGGCTTAGTTTAGGTTCCTCTCATTAATGCTGAAAGTGCTTGTTTTAATTGCCTTATATCAATGCATTGATATTTTGCTACAAAAGCAATACTATACCTTTTAGACAGTCAGTTAGCACTGAGATCATTGTAATGTCACACCATTAACGTGGCTGCGCTGACCTTTGGGTTTCCAAACACCATAGTTGTGGTATGTGGGTGGCGCCACCGTGTGGTCATTGTGAGAACAGTTTGTTCATGTCTGGCTTGTTTGTATTAGGCCAAACAACTGAATTAGGCCAAAATTCTTAAAGGGAGTATTTGAAGGGAAAATGGAAAACTTCTTTTTCAGTGTCAACAGGATTACTTATTGTATTCTACTCCACTGGTAGGCGTCAGAAATTGCTGCTATGTTTAACATATTACTGTCGAATTTAGTAATTATAAATGTCTATTGCATGCATTAATGTAATTGTATAATAAAGACAATACATATATATAATAATAACTTTTTTCTTAAATCCAGTAAACTAGTAGGCCTTAATAAGCTTTAGCAACTTTTGCTGGTGTATACATTCTCCAGTAGATGGCAGGACAAGCATGAAACATTTCATTAAAAGAATATTCTTGTTGTAATTTCTATATAAATACTTAAATATGGTATACTAAACTGTCAGAAATATCTTCTGGCCAAAGCTCTTAAACTTCATTAAACATAACCTGATTATTTACACAATGTAACATTAACAGGATGTAAGAACTGTTAAGAAATGTGTTTATTTATTAGTGCTGCTGTCCTTTTCCCACCAAAATGATGTCATTTTCTAGAGGATGACGTCATTGGGGTTCTGGCTTTTGTTTGTTAAAGTGAAATAAAAGTCTAACAGGATTAAAAGTTATACTGATTATGTAAGGAAAATACAATATTACCAAGTAAAAAAGCAAAGCAACAATAAAGATAACATTTTGATTCAAGAAAGGAGAAGAGAAACACCTGACATATTTATTAACAAAATGGCAGTTTTCTTTTTTTAAGTTAATTACTATTAATAAAATAAAATGTATATGATTTCCATTGATCACTTAACCGATATATTGCAGAAAGACACTTATGATTGAAACATGAACATGTAAAGCACACTGTGCATGAAATATATATGATCCGAACATAGTTATCATAGTTATCATCAATTTGTGCATGAACATAAATATCCAAAGTCTGTATGCGTGTTGGAGTGAAATAATAAGAAAGCATGTGAGAAACAAGAAATCGCATTAATCTCCTTTCATCACATAACTCAACTAATACCTGCATGTGAATAAGAGAAATCTATAGAAAAGTGTGTCTTGCTCTTTCCAGATCTTTTCAAAACCAATTAGACTTTAACCTCTGAATGTACACAGACACACATCCACGTACCTTTACTGTATAAAAATCCTATATAAACATTAAAACCAATCAGACCTAAACAGAGAAATTCTAAATCTTTAAGGTTGTAAACATTTAAAACTGTCTGTCGGGCCTGTATCAGTCATTAGACCTCACAAACATTTCATTTATGTGCTTCGTTCCTCCCAACATGCACATATACACTTCTCATCTCCTCCTCTTGCTTTCATTATTCTCCCTCTCCATCTCTTTCATGCCCTCTGTTCTTTCCCGCCTTCCTCGCCACCTCTCCCCCCATGAAATATGAACAGGAAGATGAGTGAAAGTCAGCCTGTAGTGAACCTCATGGGCCGTGCGAGAAGCACAAGGTCGGCAGGTAATAATGACAGGCTTTTTTGGAACGGACCAGGATTTCAGCAGCATTTTATTTTCTGTTGATGAAAAGAAGAGAAGACAGGAGAACATCTGGAAGTGTAGAATAACACCCGTTTGGCTGGGCGGCTGCAGTAGCTGACAGATTCTGTATTTTTCCTCTGCATGCATCTGTGGAATATTCCTGTATTCAAATAAGACTTTTTATGAAGTCATTGTGCAAACTTCCAAACACGTTGAAGAAAGAATACAATCAAACAAAAATCACTGAAATAAGTGAAACAAGTGAAGCAAAACTTCTCATTCTTGAAATTGGTCAGATAAATGACCCTTTCCCATATTCATCATTCATATTCTGTCAGCGCTTGTGTTTTTCTGTCTTGTTTGTTGTCACAGGTGCAGATGTCTGTTAGCTTTTGTTTACCTCAGATCTAAATGTTTCTCTACCATCCACATGAACTTTAAGTATATTAAAGATATTTAAACTAAAAAAGGATTTTATAAATAAATTAGGTGACAACTGGTATAAAAGAAATGTTTAATAAATGTAACATAAATGATAACTGTGATCTCTGTCTTTTCAGTTTTGTATACATGCTAAGATATTTACAAAAAAAACAAAGGTTTTGAGTAAGAGTAAAGGAAAGTAACAATATAGGCTATACATCATTATATTATGTATATTATGCACATTTTTTAAATTTGCTGGTCAATTTAGCCTTTTTCTGGCTTATTTTGAATGCAATGTTGTATAAACAGCTTCTTCTAGGCATTTATTTCTCAAAAATATATATTAAATCTAGATGGCGTACATTTGAAGTTTGATGTTTTTATGCTTTTAAAATGTGTCTTTTGGGGATCTTTCTTAATGGATGTGTAGTCTGAACTTAAAGTTAAATACTGAAATAAATATTGCATTAAAACCCGTTTCAGAATAAATAAGAAAACAAATGCATCTCAGTTTCCACAAAAATATTGATAATATTAAGAAATGTTATTGAGCACCAAATCCGCATATTAGAATGATTTCTGAAGATCATGTGACACTAAAGATTGGAGGAATGATGCTGAAAATTAAGCTTTGCATCATAGGAATAAATTATATTTTTAAACATTCAAAGTATAAAACCGTGGTTTAAAATTGTAATAATATGTCACAATAGTGCTGTTTTAATGTATTTGGAGCCTTGTTGTGCATACAAAAAAATAGTACCAACCCCAAACTTTTGAACAGTAGTGTACATTTTTAATTAGTAGACAAAATAATTATATATATATATAATTTGTTATGTCTTAAATAGCTCATAAGACATATTTTCAGGTCTCACAAAGCTGTCCCGAACAACTCTACAGCAAGTGTTCAGACGTTCCCCCCTGTGGTGAGGACAGACCCCCACTCTCCTCTGCTCGAGCTAACCTGGAGCGTCAGCACCCCCACTGGGTCCTGGCTGTTTATCTCTTCCGAAGCGCCCGTGATTAATGAGGCCCTGAACACATCCTCTTTCCCCTAAACCAGCTGAACAAACAGGCCACGTTATTCCAGCCCAGCCTTGCCTGGGAGCTCAGCTACAGGTTGCCAAAATCCCCTGGTTGTCCCGCACAACTCCCCAAGACCCCCTGGATCTCTCCTGGGATGGTCCCGTCACGCACAGGGGGACACCAGAGGGCGATGAGGGGAAGAGCAGGAGGAGAGTACAGAAACTTTGTTGGAGCTGAAATCACAATCACAAATCACAATTTTTACATAATATTTAAATGGATAGTTCGCACACAAAAAAAAACAAACATTATTTAATCACCCTGGTTTTTGTTCCTACAATGAAAATAAATAGGGTCCAGTGTTGATTTTAACCCCACTGACTTTCATTGTATGGACTATATATATATATATATATATATATATATATATAGGCCTATATATATATATTATTTATTTTTTTGTCCATACAATGAAAGTCAGTCAATAAATGTATATATTTATTGTTCTCCCAAAGAAGACAGTGAGTCTAACAGGTTTGGAAAGACATAAGGGGGAATAAAATGCTGAGATAATTAAAATTTTCTTGTGAACCATCTCTTTAAAATGAGCCGTTTCATTTTACTGGTAATTTTTTTTTTAAATAAGTCACTTGGTGAAGCACTGTGACTGAATGCTGATGTTTGACTATTCAAGATTGAACCCGTTTCATTTGGCACTGAGCTGGAAGACTGATTACTACATTTCTGTGTCTCGACACACTGGTGAAGTAGATCGATATCAGAGAACAAAAACCACTGCCTTTCCCTACTTGATCCAACCACAGATGGCATTCCAGCTGGAACTGGGACTTTGTTTTTTACCCTATTATTTTTTTATTAGTATGGACTTTGTTTAGAGAGAGTGAGAGATTTTTTTAATATACTTTACCATTTCTCTTTTCCTTTATTATTATCTTAATTTTCCGGATGATACAGAGAATCCCGTCCACTTGTTCAGTTGTTGAGTACATGAGGATTTAGTTTATTTGTTTTGGAAGGAGAGGGGTGCTAGAAGTTTGTTTCCTATACGCTCCTCTGGTGTCAAAAGTTGTACTCTCCACTCATCAGGGGGCTTTCCGCAGTGACAGTACGAGCTTTACGAAGGCTGTTCCCTCTCTGTGTTTCTCCAGGGTTTTATGTGTTTCTCGCTCACTTCACTTTTAGGCCATTTGTCCATAAGCATTTCCTCTGTCTGTTTATGTTTCTGCCCCTAGTGTCTTAACTCACACCTCCCAAACTGGAGCTGATCATTGAGTTTGACTAATGACCGGACCTTTACAAGCCTCCTTCACCCAAATGTGAAGGGTATAGCCATGGCAAAACCATTACACATGGCCAATTACACTATTAAGAGCAATCTGGGCTCAAAACAAACAAAGGTTTGACCCACAAAGCTGCTTTCTCTATAATGAACAAATGTTGAGCGGGGCCGCCTCACCTTAACACTTGTGTGGGGTTGTTAAATTGTTTGCCATATATTGTCTATAGCAATGATTCCTGACAGGTACAGGGAGTACTTGAAAAGAGTTTGATTTTGAAATTACTGCTTTGAAAATGTGCATTATCTATTAGCACTGTTTAAACAATCAATTTTATTTCTTTTTTTAACGTTTTAATTTTTCATTATTTTTAATGAATGGCTTAAAAGCTAAACCATTATGTAACTAAATGCAGTAAATACAATTCTTGATTTGATACTTTATTTATGAATTCTTCTTTTTTAAGAGAATTATATATTTCTACTACTTGGTGGGTACATTTTTGTTTAAAAGTGAATTACTGTAATATTTACTTTTTTCAAAAAATATTGTATCTTACAATATTGTTTCTTACAATACTCATACTGTATGTAATCTGTAATGGATAACAAACTAGTAACATTTATTTAAAACAACAGAATGAAACAAAATAAATTATAATTTATAGATATTATATATATACTTCTGTCATAGTTCTGTTATGAAACTCTAGATGATGCAGGCTGATGGGTCCTTAATGCATTGCAACCTGATGATATTTACATCATTATTGGGTCATGTCGCAGCTGCAGCCAATGAGCTTGCTGCTCAACATATTACAGCTGGTTAGCATTCACTACAGCAGTTTGCGGCGCACTTTCAGAGTTGCTCTGAAACCCCTCACCTTCCCCAGCTCCACCTGTATAGATCTGCCACGGGTAATTTTGTATATTCTATTTGTTCACCTTCTGAAGCAAAACGATGAGTTTGTGTAAGAAAAATATTCATATTTAAAACGTTATAAAGTAAAATAACTAGCTTCCGGCCAAAACGAACATACGGATCCGACTTAAGTGTAAAGCGCAACTTATGCGAGAAATGCGACGTACAGCTGATATTTACGGTACGCCACGATGCACTACAATACGTCCGACGTCATAAGTTGCATAAGTTGTGCTTATACACTTAAATCGGATCTGTATGTTTCGTATGGCCAGAAGCTAGTTATTTTACTTCATAAAGTTTTAAATATGAATATTTTTCTTCCGCAAACTCATCGTTTTGCTACAGAAGGGCTTTATTATCCACTGCTCGGAAGCGTCAGGGTGTTTATTAATATAACTCCCATTGTATTCGTCTGAAAGAAGAAAGTCATATAAACCTGGCTTGAGGGTGAGTATCATGGGCTAATTTTCATTTTAAAGTGAACTACTCCTTTAAAAAGAAAATTTTTGAAGACATAGCTACTGATGGGGCTGTGGAGGTACCCAATGCAACAAACAAACAAACAAACAAAAGGTGAGTATGTGGTAGTCTGCGTTGATTTGCTTGTCAACAGCCAGTTTCAATCCAAACACCGAAGAGACTGTTAAAAATCAGAAGGGAAATTGTTCCAGAAAATCAATGGTCTTGGTTGGAAAGTGATGCCTGACCGAGGCTGGATAGAACACTTCAGCCTGGGCCTGTGTGGCGAGACAGAGAGGGAATGTGTGGAGGTGTGAGCTGAGCGATAGGGAGCAGGGGTGATTACTGTCGACAGGGACTGCAGACATCATCTCAGTGATACAAGCTTCCCTTTCCTCATAACCAGCTCCTCTTTGAGTCTTTACCCACGGGGACTGAGAAACATCTGGAGCATGGTGATGTGCACGTTGCAAGGAGTGAGATTTTTACGGTGAAAATATTCAGAGTTAGGGACAATTATTGATGTGAATTGAAAAAAGAAATGGAAACAATATGATATACACATTGAAGTCAGGGCATTATTAATATATCAAATGTAGACTTACATTGGCAAAACTACTGTTTTAGCCCACAAACTCAAGTAAGCATGTTTGAGGTCATGTATGGAAACATAACTGTGGTCGAACTCAAAAAGAGAGAACCACTATAGATGTTTTGTGGATTTTTGGAGCTTGTATGTGTATTTGATTAAATAAATATTGGAGTAAAATGATTTTGATTTGTCTCAAGTTTTTTTTTTTAAAGTAATTTGTTTTGCATCCCATCATGGAATTTGAGTTCAAAGGTCAAGTTCACATTCCCTGAAGACAATGGAGGAATCGGTTAAAGCATCATGTTTTTTGGACCTGAGACGACGCTTGTATTGTTTTCAATTAGAGCTTGTGAGTATGAGTTTAAGCATCTGACCTGTCCAGCAGTGTGTGTGTGAGTGTGTGTGCGTGTGCGTGTGCGTGTGCGTGTGTGTGTGTGTGTGTGTGTGTGTGTGTGTGTGTGTGTGTGTGTGTGTGTGTGTGTGTGTGTGTGTGTGTGTGTGTGTGTGTGTGTGTGTGTGTGTAAAAGGGGTGGAGGTCTATAGGCCGTGGCCTGCAAGTCGCCGGTAGGTATTCTCCTGAGGCTCCACACTCATATGTGGAAAAGCGCTTGACGCTCTTCCTCGCTAGAAGCGGAGCAGAGAGGTGGCCGAAGTGGAGCCAGCCCAGAAGAACACAAACAGAGGTGCTGCGTGAGCCACAAATCCCTGCTTCCTCTGAAACTTCCAGCCTGCTATTTTCCTGTCCAAATTCCACAGCCATTAAACTTTTCCTGGCAGCCGTTCAGAAAACAACAGAGCAAACCTCACCCAGAGCCCCCTTTCCCTCCCCTCAGCCCCTGCACCAGCACTAGGGATATCGGAGATCAGCAGTCGAGCTCCTTAAATAAAAGTCTGACTTCATAGTTGTTTTTGCCATGTATCAGATTTCCTCCAAAGTGTCTACCGGTCTTCAAAAGGGACAAAATGAGGTGTTGCTGAGAGTGTGGCTCCTGTTCCGTCTATTTGGTCTCTACGGTGTCTGACTGTGTCCCATAAGAGTACAGAAATTATGTAAAACATGGTAATAATATAATATAATATATAATTAATATACTTTAATTAATATAATATAATAAACTTTTTTTTTAAATGAAGAAAGAAATTAATTATTTTATTCAGCAAATTATGCATTGAATTTATCAAAAGTGACAGTAAAGACAAAAGATTTCTATTTCAGATAAAGGTTTTTCTGATGCCTGCTGAAAATTCAGCTTTGTCATCACAGTACTTTGTCATGTACATTTTAAAATATATTAAAAAACAGTTATTTTAAATTGTAATATTTCACAATATTACTTTTTTTTTTACTGTATTTTTGATTAAATAAATGCAGCCTTGGTGAGTATATTAGACTTCTTTAAAAAAATACATATATATCTTACCAAGCCCAAACTTTTATATAATATAATATAATATAATATAATATAATATAATATAATATAATATAATATAATATAATATAATATAATATAATATAATATAATTAGGGCTGTCAAACGATTAATCGCGATTAATCGCATCCAAAATAAAAGTTTGTGTTTACATAATATATGTGTGTGTACTGTGTATAATTATTTTTAATACATAAATACCCACACATGCATGTGTATTTAAGAAATATTTGCATGTATACTGTATAGACCAGTGTTTCTCAACCTCTCCTGCAGGGACCCCCTGACAGGCCATGTTTTTGTTTTAACTCTGAAATGGCACACCTGATTCAAGTAATTAAAGGCTTAATGAGTAATTAGAGTAGGAATAGTTAAATTAATCAATTAGTCAACTACTCATTAAGCCTTTAATGACTTGAATCAGGTGTGCCATTTCAGGGTTAAAACAGAAACATGGCCTGTCAGGGGGTCCCTGCAGGAGAGGTTGAGAAACACTGGTATAGACTGAATGTAGCCTATATATAATGTATATTTTATATAAATATAAACATTTTAGATATAAATAACATATTTTTCTTAAATATATACGTGTGTGCATTCATATACAAAATAATTATACACAGCACACACACATATTATGTAAACACAAACTTTTATTTTGGATGCGATTAATCGTGATTAATCGTTTGACAGCCCTAAATATAATATAATATAATATAATATAATATAATATAATATAATATAATATAATATAATATAATATAATATAATATAATATAATATAATATAATATAATATAATATAATATAATATAATATTATATTATATTATATTATATTATATTAAATTTTATAATATAATATAATATAATATAATATAATATAAACTTTTGATAATATATAATTGTGATCCACACTATGTGTATTTTGGAATTCACACTTTAGGATAAAATTAATACATCATTTCATACTTCAACTTCTTGTCTCTCAAACTCACTTTCTGTAAGCTGTAATCAATGACTCAGTCTCTTCCTTCCTTCATCTCTGTCTCTTACCTTGCCTCTTCTTTTAACCTCTCCAGAGGAATCCCATGAGGACACCAAGGCCAGGCAGCTGCTGTGAGTTGTAAAAGGTAGAGAAAACGAATGAGAGGAGAGTGAGCAGTCCGTGCAGGTCAAGGGTCAGATCTTCAATGCTAAATGAAAACAATCTGGAGCTGCTTGTGAACTGTGAGTCAAACCAAAAGACTACTAAGGACCAAGTTTAGATATAATAAAGAGACTGTGATTTGGTAGATAGAAAGAGACAACATCATCATTTTTAAAACAAACAACAACGGAAAAATTGTGATTCTCAAATGATCCAGTATCGTGCAGCTCTAGCCTAGAGATGAGTGGTCTTCAACTGAGATGGACTACGTTATAATAACTCCAGAGCCTGCTCTGAAAACCGATCGCCTGGCAGGAGCTGGTTAGACTGCTGCTTAGACTTCCTCTTCAGACTCGTACAAATTTCACTGTATTCACAGCAAGGGTAGATTTCCTGTCTTTCATTCATATGATCAGGGGGAAATGAAAGCAGGTGACATGGGGAACGCAGTCACGATGGTGTGGTGGATGGAGACAAGTGGAAAAGGGGCTGCAGACAGCATGTTGGATCTTGTTCCAGTCTACAGCTAATTTACAGCAGTGTTATGGAAATCAAAGGCTAGTTTGCTGTTCATCAAAAAGGCTGTTCCGTGTCGCAGGATTAAGACTGCAATCCGTCACTATGTCCAGCTGTCATGTGCCTACTTTACTGCCAGATCAGTAAGCAGATATCTATAACAATAAGCCTTATTTACAAAGAATCTTGTTTGTGCTGGAAAGAATTATAATGACTTAAATTTAAATATTCAAGTCAACTTATTTTTATTGGTATATATTGGTATATAACATATGTGTGTACGAGAGATGTATGGCACAACTGTAGTCGCCCTACCATATGTGCTGACTTGTTAAAACTTACACAAAATGGGATATATTTATTTTGCTTCCTCGTTGTTTAGTTGTAATGGTAAATACAGTCTAAAGTCTAAATACCTCTGATTATACAAAAATCCGGTGACTAAATGCAATACATGCAAACTGTTTGAAAAATGTCAGAATACTGTTGATAAGCAGTGGGGGGGGGAAAAACAAAAAAAAATCTCCTATTAAAGATTTTGTCCAAAAATAAAATTCATTAAAATAGATTGTGAATAGAGTGGTGCAGGTATGACGCCAGAACCTGGAAGTATAATTCACCGCTGGTTCCGTTTTATAATAGGGTTCAATATGAGTAAAATAAAGCCTGTGGTAAACGTAACTTAATGATACTTTGACGTTTTGTTCTACAATGTACACTGCACACACTCACACTCCAAACGTTCTTATCTAGTTACTTATTAAAAATTTATGTTTTCAAAATTTAACATAACTTAACATAACTGCTTCAAAATTATATTTTCGCTAATCTGTCTGTGTAATTTATGTTGTAGAATAAAACGTCAAAGTACCGTGAAGTTATGTTTACCACAGGCTTTATTTTTCTCATAAATTTAAAAACCCCAGTATAAAACCGGAAAATCTTGAAGGAACCAGTGGTGAAAACCAGTGGTGACTTCCGGGTTCTGACATCAACTACACCACTCTATAATGACTTTAGTTTTGAGGCCTGTTCACATAACGATAAATATAACAAAATCGGCTTGGGGAAATCTTTCACCCTTGCTTGAAATTCACGATTGCATGGATTCCTATGAATGAAATGACTGCATTTTGCCCGCAAAATTTAGCCAAACATTGTTAAATGTGACAAAACTATATATAGTTATTGTCCTTGGTGTAAATGGCCTTTTATTGTAGGGTCGAGATTTTCACTTGTCTATAAAAATTATAAATTGCTACATTTAAAGTCTGTATGAAACGGAAGTTGCGATATATTGTGACGTATATCCGAGTGAAACGGCTTCTCGTACAAGAAAAAAAGTAGTGGGGCGTTGAATTGGATTGTTGTGGTTTGCTTTCATGGTGACTTTAAGAACTGCATAAGTCAATGGAAAGTCCCAGTTTAGATGTGAGGTAAACGTGTGTATGTATGTGTACGTCCTCCATGCAGTATGCAGTGTGTATATTCTCAGAGCCCCAGTGGGTTTGCCTCGCTTTCCTCCTGCACACAATCCTCAGTGCGACTCATGCAATCCTTGAACTCTGCTCTGACCTCTGCCTGTTGTTTTCCCAAAAGTTCTCAAAGTTCTCAGATATCTCATTTCATACCAGAGGAGGCACTGACCAGTGAGCGAGAGTATCTGACTGATGCCAGAGAAAGCAGCCAACACAGTGTGCTCATGGGACGGGCCCAAAGACTAATTAGATTTGTTCAGACGAGTTTAGAATTGTTTTTTCTCAAAGAGGAGAAATCTGAGGACAGTCCCAACTATGTTGTCTTAAGTGAAACAGATGTTGTTTGTTGATCTTTTTACAACATATAGGCTACTTGTGTTGTCAGGCTTCTGTTGTTATTATCACTAATGAGAATCCATGTTGACATATGCTGTGTGTTTGAATGAGCGCACAGCTATCACATTTAAGACATGTCACACGAGTGCTGTTGTAATGAATGTCAGAATGGTTTTATTGATTTATGCAGCAGTTCTATAAGCAAGAAGTTAATTTTGATGAACGTACGCATCAAATTTGGCTGAATTAAAAAAAAAAACTAACAGCATGTGTCCACTGGCACAGAGTGAAAGGAGCTGAGCGACACTCTCACACGGGGGATTGTGGGATCGAAATCCGCTGTTGATCGGTGGCTGCTATGAGACACTTTTCGCATTCTGCATTAATCTAGATCGATATGCGGTATTACTTTAAATAAAGCTCTTTTCGATTATGCCATGTTAGTTGACAAAATAATGTTGTCTCTAAGGCATGGTACAAACATGTTACTCGCGGTAAATCAAGAGATTCAAACAATAAGACGAACTGTGAGCTATATAACAATGATTAGTTTTCTGTTGCTGACCTGTCTCATAAAACACATAATATATTAAAGCATCTTTGGTGTTTCCATTGTTTCTACGAAAATAAAACAGGAAATCAAGGGTAAAACGGGTATGACATCATTGACAGGCGACGCAATGACACGGGCCGTTACTCTGCTTAAAAATGCTGATTTCTCTGGATTTAAACAATGTTTAGTTGTAAGATAAGTACAAGTCAACAAAATATATAACATTGTTCTAGTGGTTTTTGGATATGTTCATCCAAAATTCTTACATATTGTGCCTTTAATTAACATTGACCTAACAAATGTAGTAAAAAAGTTAGTTAGTTGTTAGTTCATAAAACTAAATATCCGTTGTAAAACATCAAACTTAATTTTGAATATGTGTATGTTTGTTTCATTGACAAATGCAGACCATGCAACATCGTTTAGCATTTAATAAAAAAAGACTGTTCACTTATCTTAAGCAGTTGAATCTGCAGAACTACTTTACAGCAAACAATTAACCAGACTGTTTAAATATTGAGCAAGCAATCTCATTGGCTGCAGGATCAGCAGAAGCCAATCAGCTTGTGCCATGGTAATGATGTGATTACTTGTAGATTTCATGTAAAGGACCTATTAGCATGCACCCTCTTATGCACCCTTAGTTTCACCCCGTTCTCATCCTTTGGCGTCATACATGTGAAGCTTTGTACATTTCGTTGAAATCTTACGCACATGGCATCCTTTAGCATCAATATGAGACGCAGAACCCAAGGCGTCATACAGGTGACGCTCGTCTAAATCCAACGCACATGGCATCGTTTAGCGTGAATATGAGACGCAGAACCCAAGGCGTCATAACCATACCCTACCCCAGACCTAAACCTACCCATAACAGTGCGTGTTATATTGACGCTAAAGGATGCCATGTGCGTAAGATTTCGATGAAATGTCATATGGCGTCACCTATATGACGCCAAAGGATGAGAATGCGTTGGAAATATATACATATGAAAATCTAATGAAAACAAAAACATGTAAAGGCCTTGTCCTAGTTGTCATTAAAAAAGGTTAATTCTTTCATAAAAGAACTGGACTGGCCAGCCCGCTGGGACGGTCAGTAACTGGTAGGCAGCAGGCCAAGCAGGTTCCCCCATAGGGCCAGTTCCAGCCGCTTATGTCTGAGACTTGAGCTTTGTTTGTCTGCTCCATACAGCTCAGTATCCAACAGACGTGAGCAAGACACACAAGCCTGGCATTACCACTGCTCACACACTAATCCTGCCCAGACCAAACAGCTTACCCTGGCCAGGGGGAACATGCTTGTGAAAGCAGGTGTTAATTAGAGCCAGCTCAGTGTGGTGGTGCTGCTGGGGTATGTGTGTCTGTGATTTACCCAGTGAAGAATGGGTGGGCTCATGTGCTGTGACATCACACTCATACCGTCCCGGTGAGGGAGCGCGCACCGACAGGACTTTCATTGTTTGCTGGGAACGGGATCCATGTGTTAGAAATCCTCCTCCCACGTGCCGCAGACATAGACTCGGACTGAAACCCAACACTGGGCCCAGGAGCACCATGCTGATGAAAGACAGTATTAAGGCTCCAGAAATCCCAGCCTGTCACGCCACAGCTCAGCCATCGCCACCCCCAGCCCCCCGCCCATGCATGGCCTTATGGGAGATGAAGTCTGAGTCTGAGTGTGGGGGTGGTTAGGAGAGGGGAAATAGAGGAGTGTGTTGAGCAGATGAAGTATATAATTCACATTCTTTAATACTTCAAAACGGCTAAAATCTCAACCAGCTCTTGAAAACAGAACAGGATAGCAAGAAAGAGTATAGTTTTCATGCAGTCAGACATATAAAGCATGTTTAAAATATGTTCATTAATGCACCTGCCAAGTGCAGTTCTAGTATATAGTTCAAGTTCAAATCAGTTTTTAGTGCAGGTATGATTCTTAAATTTAAGGAACTTTTCGGATTGATTTAAAATAAAATTGCTAAATAAAAACAACTATAAAAACAATCAGTCCAGTTTTAAAGGATTGTAACAATCTTAATGTTCAGTTTCATTGTGTTGTGGTGTTCCCTGTCCCAGGGAGTTCTGTTTGCAGATTAATTACTGATTATGTTCACCTGATGTTTATTTAGTTACCTCATAATCTCTGTATATTTAAGTCCTCAGGTTTCTCTGTTCATGGTTCTGCGTTGTTTTGGTATCAGTGGTTATGCTATTGTGTTTCCCTTGTGATCTCCTGTGTGTAACTATTTGTATTCATCAATGAAGACCGTTTTTGTTGATATTCTCTCTCGCGGTGTGTTTACTACAGCCACTGAGTGCATCAAGGATACATTCAACCTTACTTTTTTCTCTTTTTTATGTGTGTTGAAATATAAAATTTGCCTCTAATTTCTCAAAAATAAGAGGAGAGTGACAGTTGAAGGTCATAAATATCATTAATTTGACATAATCAAACAAACAAACAAACCCATGTCGTTCCAAGTCCGTAAGACTTTCGTTCATCTTCGGAACACAAATCTTTTTGATGAAATCCAAGAGCTTTCTGTCCCTCCATCAACAGCTACGCAACTGAGACTTTGACGCTCAAAAAGTTCATAAAGAGATTGTAAAACGAATGAATTCGCTTCCATATGAATTGACCGGTTTAGTCCAAAATTTTCTGAAGAGACACGAGCGCTATATATGATGAGCAGATTGAATTCACATTTTTTATTTTTTTTTATTTTATTCACATTTAAACATTCATGAACTCACACATCAGATATGATAAACGGAAGCTCAATTATGTTCGCTTGACGTGCGAGAACCAATGAGGTTCATTCTCGTGTGTTAAGCAGCACTTTTGAGCTTCTGCAAAAACCAATGAGGCTTGTTCTCGTGTGTCAATCAGGTTTGGTTGAGCTTCTGTTTATGTTCGCTGATCAATGTTTACAATCTGTTCATCATATAAAGCGACCGAGTTGTGACTGAACTGCTCAATGGATTAGTTTTACGAATTAGTAAAATTAGTTCAAATTTAATTCGTTTTATGAAGTGTCAAAGTGGTAGTTTTGTCAACTGGGAAATCCCTCAGATTACATTAAAAAAAATCTTCATCTGTGTTCCGAAGATGAACGAAAGTCTTATGGGTTTGGAATCACACGAGTAATTAATGAAAGTCAGAATTACGTCATCTTACCAGCAGGGTCTATTTGGATCATACTAAACAGCCAAACATTGACTTCTTGGTCTGAATTGCATGTGCTTAAAGCTCCTGTGGCTTTGTTTTTGGATGGAGCTCTTGCATGAAGCTTACTTCCCCTACTCAAAGTGTTCCCATGGTTTTGAGCTGAGTGATGTTGAGTGAGCCGACCCTGAACGAGGTCCTCCAGTGCCCATTTACACAGACACACATGCTCACAACAGACCCTGTACACTACAGTCAAGCAGGTCTTCAAGAGATTTGGGTTTCTATCATCTCTTACTGATCTTACCATCATTCATCAATAAAGTTATAAATAGAGAGTTGCATATATTTTTTTTTCCTAAACAGGAATTCTGTTATATATATTCACCATGCTCAGTAAATAACTGTTTTTCATTCTATCTCTCTGTCCTCCAATTTTTCACTTCTTTATGTTACATGCGTTCTCTATCAAAATGTATGTTTTCTTTGCATCTAATCTATTCATTATTGTTGTCTCCATCTGCTTTTCTGCTTGTTTAATTGTTATAACTAGCAGATTGCCTGTCTCTTGTCTGTCAACTGTTTGTATTATTTTGTGAAGCGACCTTGGGTTCTTGAAAGGCGCTTTAAAAAATAAACATATTATTATTATTATTAAATGCAAATTTAGGAATTTTTTCCTTATTTCTTGGGTGGTAAGCTCCATGCACTACCTGAAAAAAATATTGCTGTAAAAAATAGCAATATAATAACAAATATAATTATTAAATATAATACAATACCTGTATATTTGACACCCAATAAGTAAATATAATACAATAATAATAAATAAATCATGAAAATTAATTTACAAAATAATAGAAAGTTGAGCTGTGAAAAGATTAAAATAACTGATTTGACCTTGACAGGTTTGGCACTTCCAGTGGTGAACTCAAAAGCACCAGATGTAGAATAATATAGCAATAATTTTAAGGAACAATCTGAGGAATGTTGAAATGTATACTATGTCTCTTAATCTATCAGCCTCACATATTTTGTAGGTACCAGTTGATCCCACATCATCTTTTACAGGAGACAATAAAAAACGAGGTAATAACTTTTATTGATCATACAGTCTGCTGTAGTAAGAGGGTCTATTGTTTGGTGTAGCATGTCCTGATGGTTGTGGTTCACTGGGCCGTGGATCTCGCAGGGACAGCACCCTCAGCTGCCAGGATCAATTGTATTGGGTATTAAACTTCTGTGGCAGATACCGGATCAAATGAAACTATATCACACAAGACTTCTTTTGTTAGGTAAAGAGCTGTCTGGCGACTGAGACACCTCTGAGAGAGAGAGAGACAGGAGGAGGTAGACTGAAAGAGAGCAGCTGATGGATAGCGACTGTTTTGCTCGACTTTTGGCCGCCATGTGCACATGGGTAGGCCTATTTGTTACTGAAAGATCATTCAAATTAAATTGTTAACTCTTTCCCTGCCAGAATATTTTGTTGAATGAATACCTGAAAATGCAATATATCAAAAGAAAGAACAGAGCCTCTGCTTTAAAAAAAAATCTAGCTTCATGCATTCTTTTTTATCAACACTTGAATGTGGGTAAGTTTCATTAAAAATAGCCACATTTTGAACAAAAAGCTTAGAGAAAAGTGTTTTTGTCAAAGACTACGCCTGGATCGTATTCAGAACGATGATCGAAACATATAGGTGGAGTAGATCGAGTCCATCAACTAAGATTGCACAGTCCTATTCCTCGTCCTGGTCGAGATTTCATTCAGGAACATTAGGCAGTTTTGATTTATATACTGTTTAATGTTTGATGATCACATTATTTTACATGTGCATAAGCAATGCTTCTGTTGCTTGTTTTAACTTCTTCTTCGCCTGTGTTTTGATCCGAGATTCTGTACTTATTTAGAAGGTGCGTAATAGCGCCTCCCTACCATATAACAGTGAAAACACGGATTGCCGGTAAATCCCGTCAATGGCGGGGAAGTGTTGTCAGAATTTTTTTTTTCTCAGTGTCAGGTCTTTTTTTTTCTCAGACATTTTATTGCAAGAGCTTACTAAGACTAGGATGGTACACTCAAAAAAGGTACAAAAGCTGTCACTGGGGCATTTCCTTTTTAAAAAAGGTACACTTTTGTTCCTTTTAGTAATATGTACACTTTGGCACTAATGTACCTTTAAGGTACCAGTGCACCCTTTGGGTACAAAGTGTACCTTTTGAAAAGATACTGCGCAAGTGACAGCTTTTGTACCTTTTTTTATGAGAGTGATGGTACTCCATATTTTGCCACTTTTAACACAATGCTTTTACAATTTTACATTTTCTACATATGGGTCCAGCAGTGATTTTCATGTTCCACTCATGGTGCGCTGTGGCCAGGTCCTGTCCTATTTCTTTCCTTTAGTGAGGTCCAAACTACTGACAAACAACAAAAGAGATTATTTTTAGTAGATTCATAATTTAGTAGAACAAAAATTCCTCTCTACTTTGGGTTATAAGAGCTGTCAAAGGAACATGGCAGGAAGTCCTGCATAATTTAAAACTGTGCTGCGCAGCTCCGGCCCATCTTGAATGATTGTGCAATGAAACTGTGAGATTTATTTCTCCTGAGGGGATCACTAATCATTTGGGGGGCGCGGATCTTCGCTGACCACATACTCTAAATAGAAGCTGTTTTAAAAGATTCTCACACACACATACGCACATGTACACACACCTGAACATGCATTTTTCTTCGACTTTTTTCTCTCCAGTGGAAGTACTGTCTTGGGAGGATGTACGGAAGCGATCACACATTTCCTCTGTTTCTTCCTCCCCTCCTTCCCAGCAGTTTCTTCCATGGACAAGGGAGCAAAAATCAGACAGAAATGTGCAGGTTGTCTGAAGACAATAGTGTAAAGATGGCTATGTCTAGGACATTAAGAGAGAGAAGAACTGCAGACTCGTTTTATTGTTTCTTCAGGGCCCAGTGGGCTGATAAAGAACAGCCATCCTGTGCCTCTGCGCTGTTGTGTGACTGGAGGTTGAAATATCAAAGACTATAAGATTCTGGTCTGTCTGTCTGTCTGTCTATCTATCTACATTTTCTCTTCCTAAACAACATCCTGAGGTATGATGGTTGGATTTAACAGCAATAAATAAATAAGATCTCTAGAAAAAGTATAGAATTCAAGTGATTAAAAATAACAGCGCCTACTATATATGAAAGATTTAATAATCTCGATTTTTGAGGTGTGATGGCTCTAATAGCACAAACAAACAAATAAATAAGAAAGTCTGTTTGAGGAGCATCAAAATAAAGAGTTAGCAGATATTAAGAGATATTATGTAGATATTAAGTCGACTAATTCTCTAATGAGAGTTAGTTGACATGTTGCAAAGTTACTTAGAATGTCTAAAGTGGACCATTGAAATAAAGTGTTACCGAAATAATGAATAACTTGATCACAATAAAAGCAAGTATATGAAGGATTTATTAATTTCATTAAAGGGTATTGTGTTTTGATGTGTCTAATGGATGTGCTTGCATAAATAAATAAACTGGGAAAAGAAAAAGAAAATGAAAAAGCTATTAAAAAGCATCTTTACAGATGTCATACTAATCTCATTTTATTAATGACAATCCTTGATAAAATAGATTGATTATATTACTCCCACTTAGCCTGCACTCTTTTATTTTGTAGATCAGGGGTAAAAAACATTGTGTAATTTTCATCTTCAAAGTAAGTCATTTTATGTTGTATGTTATTTGTTTTTAATTTGTATAATTTGTTAATGCTTAAAAAAAAAATCTCTATCTGCCAAAGAAATGCACTGGAAATTATTTGAATATGCTTTTCCCAATGAACAAAAAAATAAAAATAAAAATAAATAAAATTGTTTTAAATATATATATATATATATATATATATATATATATATATATATATATATATATATATATATATATATATATATATATATATATATATATATATATATATTATATATTTATTGTTTTTGTTCATTGGATATATATATATATATATATATATATATAAAGTGTAGTAATAGAAAATGTGGTTTGGCATGGCTGGTGGTTGCATAGCTGAGCTGTGTGAAGGGTCATGAAGCTTTGATGTCAGAGTGAAATGTTGCCTCAGTAAACAATAACACCATACAGATGGACCACAGCACTGAAGCAAGGCCAGCGAGCCACGCTTTAATTCTGCAGCCGTCTCATAGATCTGACCTGCACACCTCCAGCTATCCATCACACCCCCACCAACCCCTCAAAACACTCTCTGAGTATGCCAAACAGCCTCTCTATGCGTTTCAATTGTATCTGAGTCAAACTGCAAAAATGCTGCCTAATTGCTGCATTGCAAATGTTTTTTTACAAACATGTATTTTTTGTGTCTCTTTGTTTTGCTGGCCACAAAAGGTTGAATTGACAAAGCAAAAACTGTCTCTTACTGAAATGTGCATTCATCATTGTGAGCCGAGCCACAGAATGATGAAGCTGCCCCACTTTGTCTTCTGGTTTCTTTAGGTAACTGTCTGTCAGTCTGAGAGCTGAGCTGTGTGTTCATCCTGTTCAGTAGGCCAGACTTTCTCTTCCATCTGTCTCTTTTCCTCTCTCCGTTTTAACCCTAGAGAATCCTCGTCTAAATGAAGTCACCAGGCAAACGAGTGCTAGTACTCAAGATCACGTTACTTAACATGCTATTTTTGGGGGGCCAAAATTAAACAAAACGGTACGGTTCTGTTTAAATAGAGTGTACGTGCATGTGTCTTTAAGAATAAATCCCCTACTGTGTTTATTTTAGTAAACGTCACATGTGTAAATGGACCACTGCAGTGTGCTTTTATTAGGGGTTCTAATATCATAATTAAGTTTATATACAAGGCTTATTTTCATAGTCATTACTAGAAAAGCAATAATACTGCATGTAATGGTGGAAAGCAAGCTGTGGCTGAACAGGGTCAGCAGCACTGTGGGACTTAACCCCATCATGGGTGTGTATGGAACTATTCCTGCACCTCCACCTCACAGGCCACTCACCTCTCCAGTCTTTGTTTGGCTGGCCGGCCAGCCAGAGTATAGGCCCACCATTGTGCGTCCCTGGACCTTGGATGCTTTACCACTGTTTTCTTTGGGAAGCAGGAAATTGGATGACTGGCTACCTGCTACAACAACATCCTGTACTTGAGAAGTCATCTCTTCACTCCTACCCACCTATTATTCTCCACACAGCACTACAGCGGCGGTCACTCTTCAGACTCCTGGTGCGACTGGTCCCCGCGTGGGCTGGTCTGACTTCTGGTAAAAATTGATTTTTCGGCCCATCCGTTCCATCAAAAATTTAGGGCCAAGAGAGTCGATCCCAAACACTGTACTTTCATCAGAGCTTTGAGAGCATTCTGGAAGATGATCAATATGCTTAAAAGAATAGTTCACTGAAAAATGAAAATTCGGTCTTTCTTTGCTCACCCTCATGTTATTCCAATCATGTATTACTTACTTTATTTTGTGTTAAAACAATTCTTTTGTCCATACACATTGCTTTGGACCCTATTTGACTTTTATTTTATGGACAAAAACAGTTAAAAACATTCTTCAGACTATCTTGGTGTGTAAATGACGACAGATTATTTGGGTGAACTATACCTTTTATGAGTATGAAACAACCCGTCCTGGATCTTAAATCGATCTCAAATGTATTCATGTCATGCAAGTAGTTTAAAAATCACACAGAATTGATTTGTTGATTAGATTTACATTACAAGCTGCCTCCACACCAGCAGGTGTCAGTATAAAATCATTAGTATTACAATTCAAAGGAGATCTATAGAAAAAAATGACCACAATTAGGTTTTTCTTAGTTTTCAGATTTATTGATATTTTTTTTTTCATTTTTAAGTAACATCTGTGCTTTATTAATTTCATATACAAAAGGTACAAAAAAAGGGAAATGGTTTATTCTAAGAGCAACCTGACAACACCGTTTAGGGTAAAAATAAAGACATGTGATATCGATGCTTTGGGGGTTTTGGCGTGATCCTAAGACCGTCCGTCTATCTGTGGAGCTTCACAGGTGGTTCTGATCAGGCTTCAGGCACCACCACCACAGTGTGAAAGACCTACATCATGCCGTCATGGCTGGAGGTCAAAGCTATTAAACCAGGGCTTGAACAGTTAATATAAATTGTTTTTACACATGAGTAATTGGGTTTTTATAGGCCTCTGATTTCACTCGATCTGTTTATGAATGAAAGTGAAACATGTGGACTGAAAGTGGATGGTGCTTCCAAGCTGTTGAAGCTCTGTTGATAATTAGTCATCTGAGCGAAGAGAGCAACAGGAAGCACGGACGCTTTTGTCCATGAAGCAGTGTAACGGGATACGTGGAAGGACTAGTGAAAAAAATTGGACGTTGTGCGTATTTGCCAGGGTGAGTTGGTTGACTGTAAATATGAGGAAACGTCTAGATCGGAGTTTTACTCAGAGCTGGGAGAGGCGGCGGAGTCCATCTCATCTGCTTCAAGGTCATGAGGAGAGGCAGGCTGTCCTCCTTTCACTCTCTTCCACTTCATCCGTCTGTTTTGAAACCACACTTTCACCTGCGAATAAAAACGTTGATGCGTTAAAACTGTCTGGAAATGATTTGGAGAATAAATGTGCACTCTCTTGAGTGATTCGAGATAATTCCGCAGCCAGCAAATCAAGAGATTTGTGACATTATTTCTGATGGCTAAGCTCTGAGGAACGCAAGTCTGTGACCCCTGTGCATCTCTCTCCCCGTGGAAACACAGGAACATGGACCATCTGTTCCCACACTATTTTTACATGCTCCTTCTCGACTGAATCTGTCTGCCACTCATTTTTGAAAGCAAAGTGTGGCAGGCGGCCAAGATCTGTAGGATGCATCGGAAAAAAGTGGAGAAAGAGTTGCAAAGGGATTCGGGAGAAGCCCAGAGTTGTGCTGGGATCTGGCATGTGATTGGGATTGGGCCTGGGAAAACCATCAAGGACCAAGCTAAGTGTGGTCTGAGCTTAACTAAAAAAATATTTAAAAAACAGCCTAGTCCGAAATCGCTGAAGAGTGAGGTCAGGGATTGATGGGATGACGGCTCTGCATCGCTATCGTCAATCATTTTTCACAAAGACTTTAGACTTGACGAATGAGTGTTTTCTTTGCTGTTTTTAGCCAAAAATACCATTAGTATGAATCGAAGTATCTATTGTACCTGTCTCTCAGTGAGGTCAAGGTTGACAGCGATCTCGTAGCGTCGCAGGCGGGTCAAGTAGTTGTGGTGGGTAAACTCGGCTTCCAGCTCTCGAAGTTGCTCTTTGGTAAAGGCTGTTCGTTCCTTTCTAGCCTTGCAGTTCGAGTCTGCCTTGAAGCTTGAGTCCTGAATATCTGGAGGATACAAAGGAAAATAAGACTAGTTAGCATTAGTTTTGTGATCTAAGCATTCGTAACAGGTTTACTTAAAGGAATAGTTCACAAATTAAAAGAAAAAAAGCTTAAAATTGTTTTTTTTTTTTAATGTTTTCCAGGTCCAGTGTAGTTGTCAACACTATTGACTGTCATTGTACAGACAAAAACAGTTTTCAAAATATCTTCTTTTGTGTTCCACAGATAAAAAGAAAGTCATGCAGATTCGGTATGAGAGTGAGTAAATGATGACAGCATTTTCAACTATTCCTTTCAAGAAAGGAATAAACTCAAACGCAACACTAAAGTTCAGTTCCCCCAGGAGCGGTGTGTGTTTTCATGCATGTTAACTTTAAAACTCTGTCTGCATTAAAACATGGTTACAAGCCGTTTTGTGGGCCACACAGGGCAGACATTTGCACAGGGCTCAGTTCAGATCACAGGGTGCTTGAGCCCCAGTTAAAGCATGCTGGGAGTTTGGGGGTTGTCGAGGCTGCAACTGACCACAGAGGACTCAAGTTAGCAAGGAATTCGCCGGAACATTGTTAAATCCGCTAACAAAAGAACAAAGGCTTGAATGAAGTCTAAGAGTGTGTGTGAGTTTGTGTCCTATAATTCCCTGACACTAAAAAAATGTTTTCTTTCAAAATGCACTCTTTAAAGAGTTATATGCAAGAATGATGATTTACGTTACACAGATTTGTGTAAGTTCAATTAGTTATTCCAACCTTGTGAACCCTTGTACATTATATTAGAACCGGTAGCACTGAAAGAAAGCTGATGCAATTTCTGTGAAATGACTTTAATTTGTCAATGTGAGAATTCGTGCTTCGTGTTCGCCAGATCCTGGCCAGACAATGAAATGGACTGAACTGCCAGATGTAAGTGGGAAAGTGAGACAAGTACTTTCTCACATATGGCAACCTGTAGCCTCTGTTCCTTTTAGAAGGCGCGATATTATCGTCATTAAAGTCCTGTTCATTTAAATGCACTGCCGAGGGTAGTAAATGGAAAGGTGGTGGCAGGTTGGGGGAGAAACACCTGGCACTGTGGGTATGTGCGTGCTCCAAAAAAACAGACTCCAATAAATTTCCCCAGCAAAAGCCCATAAACATTTAGGGAGCAACCTCCCATCGGTGGGGTGTCTGGTGGGCATTTGGCATTTTATGTAGAAGGCGCTAAAGTCATTTGTCCAAATTAAGTCAAAATGAGTTGACAAGCTTAATTTTACATCAGTTATTGGTTACCAAACACAGTAGAACAGTCAAAATGCTGTCTGTAAACTTGTTCAACACATGCTGATGCTTAGATCTTTAAAAGACAACTGACAGAAGAGCAGTAAAAAGTGAAATATGAGTATGTCATTCAGACTGTAATATTGTTAAATATTATGACAATTTAAAATAACTGTTTTCTATTTGAATTTTTTTTTTAACATAATTTATTCCTGTGATGCAAATCTGAATTTTCAGCATTATTACTTCAGAAATCATTCTAATATGCTAATTAGATGCTAAAAACTATGCTAAATGCTAACACATGCATTATTAATGTTGAATACAGTTGTGGACAATTTTTGTTTCAGGATTCTTTGATGAATAGACAGTTCTATTTCATTTATTTAAAATAGAATCTTTTGTAACATTATAAATATCTTTACTGAAACTTTTGATCAATTTAATGCATGAAAGTATTGATTTATTCAATAATCCAAAAAACTTTTGAACGGTAGTTTATAATGTTATAAACTGTTATATGTTAAAGCTTTTTAAATCTGATAAATGCTGTTCTTTTGAACTTCATCTATTCATCAAAAAATCCTGAAACAAAAATTGTCCACAACTGTTTTCAACATTGATAATAATAATGAATGTTTTTTGGGCATCAAATTAGCATAATGATTTCTGAAGGATCATGTGACACTGAAGACTGGAGTAATGATGCTAAAAATTCAGCTTTGCATCACAGGAATAAATTATATTTTAAAATATATTAAAATAGAAAACAGTTATTTTAAATTGTAATAATATTTCACAATATTACTGTTTTTTGTATCAAATAAATGCAGCCTTGGTGAGCATAAGAAACTTCTTTTAAAAACATTAATAATCTTACCGATCCCAAACTTTTCAACGGCAGTGTATGTATATGTTTGATACATTTATATATATATATATATATATATCAAGTTTGCTCAGTTCATATTATTAAATTCTCTTCTAAGACTGTACATCCCTAAACTGAAGTAAACGGCAGACTTGTGATGTAAGAAAAACAAAAATGATGAGCACATCCTTCGTGATTCAGAATTCATTTTGGGAGCAAATATCACATCTGTTTACAATTTCATGCAATCATGAGTGTCTGCTTGTCATTTCAGGTAAAAAGAAAAACCCTGGTGAAAACATAATCACTACCAGATTTGATTATCATATCCTAGCCGAAACTTTCACACCTTGTGTCTTTCTATAATTTACCCCAACATTTTACAACAAATTCTGTCACATTAATGCACGCTTAAACCTCAGCCTCCCTCAGTGATGAATATTTTCATGATGGTGAATTTCTCTCCAGTCAAATGGAGAATGTGTTCTGTGGAGATCCTGTTACTGCTTAACGACAGGAAAATGTCAATGGATAAGAATGTAGATCGCAGGCAAGTTATATTACAGACGTGGTCTGGCTTGTTTCGACCGCAAGTGATGTAGGGTTACATTAAGGTAACACAGAGAAGGAAAGCGTATATTTATTCCCCACATTAGACTATGAGGCCTGGATGCATTGTTGTAGAGGGCCTGGTGATGGATTTGAGCGATTCATTTTTAAACGCCACTCATAAAATGTATATTGTCTTGCTGTTTTGGCCAATGCTATACAAAAGACTATTGGAGAAGAGATTATTTTCCTTCATCCCAGAAAAGCAAAGCTGTCTCATTTTCCACAGAAAGGCTGAGAGATGAAATTAATGCACCAGATGTGCCACAAACACTGAGGTTCACTTTTCCTCCTTTCCGAATAGTGTGAAATTGCAAGTAAGGAGAGTGTGCATTACTAAAATTATGTAGATTTAATCAATTCTGGACATCATTATTGTAGGAAACCTAAAATGTAAGAGATTAAATTATGAATTTTTAGTCAAAAGATGGGCTCAAAACCTTACATTTTGATACACAGAATACTACTGCGGTGCTAAAGGTCATTTTAATAATAATAAAAAAGATCTATGATAAAAAAATGTCAGTAATATGACACTTCTGATACTGGACACATAATATCCAGGTGCCATTAGATTGCATTAATATGATTAATAATACATAGAGCACCTAGAGATTCATAAACAGTTCATTACCATTAAATCTGATTATTTAGTTGACTTTCATATATTTGATTCTTTATAATCAAAATAAATATTTTAGAAAATCAAATCTGGGTTGAGATAGTGTGACAGATGTTACTGAATGTTAAAGCCGCCAAACTGATTATTTGAAAACAACAGCAAAAAGCTGAACTTTACCTAAGAGCCTCCAACAATTGAAGGAAACAACTGCAGAATAATAACAGAATAATGTGTTAAGGGTCATCCTTCATGTGCACGCTTGCTGTGAGGAGTTAAAGATAGAATATCTTAAGTAAAATCTATTATTTTCTTAAAGAACAATCCTGTCATCATTTACCCTCGTCACCCAAAACCTTCTTTATTCTGTAAAAGAAAAAGTGTTTTTTGCCTATACAATGAAAGCCAGTGGGGTCCAGTGTTGTTTTGGACCCCTATTGACTTTCATTATATATAACAACAAATACATTTTTCAAAAATATCTATTTTTTGTGTGTTCCGCAGAGGAAATAAAGCCATACATGTTTGAAATGACATGAAGGTGAGTAAACGATGACATCATTCTCTGATCACTATCCCCACAGCTACGGTGTGTTTAACCAGATACACTCTCAGCACAAACCTACCAACTCTTACACTGATTTTAGATACTATCTTACATGTTTTACATAATGTGCTACAAACAGGCAAAAAATGAGAATGTTCAAACGAGCCGCGGAGTAAACCACTTCAACCATCACCTCGTATCTCATTCCCTCTTGCCTAAATGACTCACCTGTGATTTCTCTTTTCCGCTTGGAGCTTTTTTTCTCTGTGTCGACCACTGGCACACTTTGAGGCGAATACTCTCCCTCTAGACATGCTGTGACTGCTCCAGGCAGCCTGTGTCCCACTTCACTGTCCATTTCAGCTCCCACTGCTTCTGCCGCCCCCTGGCACGGCTCCTGCCCTCTGCCTCTGGGCTCACAGGGAGAGAACTGCCACTCCGTCCGCTGGTACCCGCCGTGCGTCTCCGGATACAGTCTGTCCTCGCGAGGATAAGTGTGCGGCGCCGGCACCAGGCAGGAGCTGGAGAAGTCCGTGTAGGCCAGGAAATCGTGCTTCTGGTGCAGGGCGAATGGGGCCTGCTGGTAGGGCTGCAGCCCGGCCCCGGACCCTCCCGAATGAGGGCTCCTGACGCAACCCCAAAGAGCGCCGCCCGCGTGAGGGCTCCGCATGCAACTGCTGGCTGGCTGATCCATGCCGAAGATAACGCAGCACAGAGTAGGTGTCCTCAGAGATGCAGCTTTTTGGGTTTGGTGCAAGTCAACCTGGGAAATATCCACTTCAGCAGCATGTGCACACAAACACCTCAAAGTCCACCTTTGCAAAAATCAGTAAGCAGAAGTATGAAAGCAGACACCTTCCTACAGCGGCCACTCTGGTGTAACACATCAGCTCACACGCTCTCTGTCTCTCATTCAGCTTTCAGGCTGACCCACTCCATCCACTCTCAGCTCTACAAGCTCTTTTCACAGTTCTGAGGCATTCCTGACAAGCAGTCCCTCCTTCTTTTTAAACGCTTAGGTGGGAAAGAGTAGCAAGTTTATGGAGTGTAACGTGAGCTTGCAGAGGAGGAGTCCTGCGGTCCACATGTTGGTACCCCCCAACCCAGCCCTGCCTCATATACTATTAATCATGGGGGATTTTATATGCACATCTAATGGGATTTCCAGGTGCTGGCTTTTAAAGGAACATTGTCTGTAAAATATAAAATGAACACCCACACAGGAAAGTTGACCGGATCCTTTTTAGCTTCTTTTATCCCCCAAACCCCCAATTTCACTTTTCCAAATTTTTGGTGGGAACCACTCAGTACGGGCCGTGCTTTACCCTGGCGTAGTCTGTGTTGTGGACGTGTGTGGCGGCGACTGTGGACACAACCAGGGTTTTCTCTCACACTGACTTAGGCGGTGCTTTCTTCAACACCTCTCGTGTGCGCACAAGCTCTAATAGAACAAACACACAAACATGCTGTCATTAATTTGAACACCAAATTAGTCTCATTAGCGTCTTAATTGTCTGAATAATTCATATGATAAATAAAACATGCTTATTTTATAAAATGCTGTGTAAACTGTAAACAGAACCACATGATAATGTTTGAATAATGATGAACAGCTATTAATTCATTACAAATCAATTTCCAAAATTACAGTTTTACACAATGTTTTATTTATTTATTTTTATTTGCTCATCAAGGCTGCATTTATTTGATCAAAAATACAGTAAAAACAGTAATATTGTGACAACTTAAATTAACTGTTTTCTGATTTCATATATTTTAAAATCTATTTTATTCCTGTGATTGCAAAAATGAATTTCCAGAATCATTACTACAGTCTTCAGTGTCACATGATCCTTCAGAAATAATTATAATATGCTGATTTGGTGCTAAAAATAAAATAAAAACATTTATTATTATTATTATAAATGTTGAAAAATATTGTGCTGCTTTATTTTTTTTTATTTTTTCGGAAACAGTGATAAATCTTTTCAGAATATGAATAGAAAGTCCAAAAGACAACATTTATTTGAAATAGAAATAATCTTTTTTAAAGATTATTAAATACTTTTTGCTGTCACTTTTGATCACTTTGTGTCCTTGCTGAATAAAATATATATTCATTTCTTTAAAAAGAGTCTTACTGACCCCAAACTTTTGAACAGTATACCAATTATATTATATTATATTATTAAAGTGTAAACATATACTTTAAAAATAGCAATAATCATTATATTTGATCATTATATTAGAGATAATTTCTAAATTCATGTTTCAGATTGAAGAAAAATTTCTGAAATATATATTTTAAACAATGGCATGCTTGGTTTCATATGATCACAGATAAATCAGTCACTGCATGCCATCCATATTACATATTGTTTGCAATCATGCAAGCAGTGTATGATCCAAATGTGAAGTCATTTCTCCTGTTTTCTAGTCATGCGTTTGCTCTGGCAAGCACTCTATTTAACCGATTTCACTTGACATTTCAATGTGGTTGAGGTTGGAATCTCGAGTTTTCTCTTTCTACGCGGTCTGTATAACAAGTGATGGAAAGCAAACATGTTCAGTTGCATTTCTAAGAACTGTGGTCTGTGGTTATTTTTATTGTTGCTTTGCTTTGTCCTTTGTGTGATCCTGACATCTGTGAATAGCACAGCCTTCACCCCAAACTAAAGCAACGTAATCTTTAAAAGGTCTGAGGTAAGACTGCAATCCTTTCCCTTTACCCAGCAAATAGCTGAGCCATGAAGCATCCACCTCTTTACTGGCAATCTGGTCCCTACCATGACCACAGGGGGCTGGGGTTAGACAGCATTTGCGTTTAGATGGGCCATCTGTGCGAGAGTTTTACGTTTTCTTTCTGTGTGTGTGTGTGTGTGTGTGCGTGTGTGTGTGTGTGTGTGTCAGTCCACGCACATTTTGAGTCTTGAAGTAGTCACTGCTCCATGCTTAAACCTGTTGCCGTCAGTCGGCCAGGGCAGGTTGGGGGCAAAGAGGGTGTTTTTGTGTTTTCATTTGATCCATCTTCATGACACCAGAGAGAATTATAAGGATGAAAGAGAGTCCTAACGGAGCACCGGCCCAGGCCAGGCTTGGGTCAGAGAGCAGTGGGAGAACAGAAGAGATTCAGACCCTGCTGCTGAACACTTCATTTACTGCTTCCGCCAAACTGTGAGACACACTCTCTCACACACAACCAAAACACACACACATGTGGTGCTGGACTTTTGTTTGAACTGAGATGACCATCAAGTGAAATGATTGACAGTAAGGTTTGAAATACATTCTCCTTAAAATACTTGCAAAAACATTTCTAATATGACCTAAATATTTTCCAAATGCAAATAGCTTTTTTAATATAATAAAAATGTATAATATATATATTTTGCAGTTAGTTGATTCCACTGTCCCCCCAAATACATATGTGAAAAATTCCCTAGTCTGACGCAGTGATTTCATTTGTCTGATGACACTTGACACGAAGTCTGTTGTGAGTTGAAGGAAAAACTAAATCGTGCTGCCCTCTAGTGTTTGTTGAAGACAATGATATTCTTAAAATCTCCCATAGCATTTCATGTTCAATAATCACCATATAAGTTTTTCTTTCTTTTTATTTTCTTTCATTACTCAGTGATTTCCTAGTACATGCATTTTTATGCTGTCTTTCGAGCAGAGATTTGAAAGGTATTGATAAGTTTGGAAAACACGTAGCAGGCCTATTTCAGAAATCTGTTAATCTGTACTGTTTAATCGGTTACTATGCCTTTGGAGAATTTGAGAAAAAAATGATCTATTTTGTGGTAAATAACATATTACTTTTGTTAACATTTTTATACAATTTAAAACCATAGCTTAATGTTTTAAAGTCTGAATTGATGATGGACAGCCAGAAATGTAATGTTTCCATGTTAGACAGGTTACTAGCCTATATAACAAGGGGGTTTTTTTTAATGCTACTTCAGTCTGCATTGGCAGATATTTCATAAGTAGCCTAATCTGTTTTTGATATTTTGTAATAATGCTGTAAAAGGGGGTTGGGGATTGCATGTTAGCAACAATAAAAAGTAGCCTATAAAACAACACACACATAGGCCTATATATTGTGAATTCGTTTTTAACTGCATTTAGCTATTTATTCAGTCGCCTATTATGCATTTAGTAGGCCTATATTTATTCTATGACTGTATTAGCTATTAATAATTAGCCTATACTTTGAATAGGCCTACATTTTTTTTATCAAACCCCTTTCGTCATGTTCGCCATGTTGGATATCTCGATATTTCGGCCGAGTGGGTTTGCAGGGGGGCGCCAGAGCATGCAGGGGAGCTGCGGAGAGTGGTAAAATAGTCTAATAATTAGTTTAATTAATACATTTAAAAAGTAAAATTGTAATTATTCTGAAAATAAGGCCTCGTTTACACTCCAGGTCTTGATGCCCAATTCTGATTTGTTACCTTTATCCGATTTTTTGACCGTCGTTTACCATATTGTCGTTTAGGCCTACACGTTCTTTCAACTGTATCCGATTTATGTGTTACACTTGCCATATATCTGAAACATCGCGCATGCTTACACAGGGTTACATTCTCTTGCGCATATGGACGAACGCGAAAATATGCTTGATGCTAGCTCTGCGATAGGCCTGCCTATATGCAAAGTTTGCCAAACATCACCATGATTTTGAGGCGGAGGAGGACGGAAATTGCCATCATTGCAGCCTGCGCATATGCTTCAGTTGTTGTGTGCGAGAGAGATTTCAGGACTGGTGGGTATTGTGTTTAAATATTGGCTTTAACGAGGAGCAGTGGGTCCGACATTTTAGGATGAGCAAGCCAACCTTTGATATTGTGTCAACGTTCGTCCACATTCCTCCGACGGACACGACGACACGTTTCTTCGGGCCATCCGTCCCTTTGCATGATGCGCGTCAAAAGCATAGACAGTAAAAGCAGGTCAAAAGGGAGGCCCACAGACTTTGAAAACCCCTACCTATTGCGACGTTGAAAAAAAAAACAAGCGGGTCGACGTGGAACATGACAGCAAACAAATCTGTATTAGTGGCAATGAAGGATTTTGCAAAGTTATTTTAATATTCTGTTGTGTAGGCTACATCAATAATATTAAGTCGCTATTTCAGCACAGACAACATAGTTCACTCAAGGTTTGCTTTATGCATAAAAACTGTTTTTATTGTATTATTATGTAAAATAATTGATGAAAGTTATATTAAAATGATCATATAAAATATAACAAAGTTATAGAAAACTAGAATTATTTTTTCATCTTGAATGCACACGGAAGAAGGAGCTATAGCCTACTGGCTGTATCCGGATATGCATTGATTGGCTGCTTTATGAAGACCCTAATCAGGGTAGCACGGCGCCACGTTTAATTCTTGACAGGAATGAAATCTTGGCCGTGAGGGATATAATTACAGTGCGTTGACTGTATTGTAGCTACTGTTGTTTATCATATCGGTTGTTCAGCCAACGAAAGATCAATCAGACAAAAACTCCCCAAAACAGTTTTAAAAGTTGTGAAAATTACGTGATCCAGAACCTTTAGTGCGTGCCATTGTAAAGACTGTTGTGGCCGTGTCGCCTTCGCCTTGTGGTGGCTTGGAATTCCAAGGGGAATCATATACACACGTTTAGATGCAAGTCAGATATCGGATCTGTATCTGGTTTAAAACCACACTTGGAAGTGGGCCGTGGCTCAGAAGAACGGATGCGAAAAAAGCGGATCTCATGCGGATTTTTTTGTTTACACGCGTGTAACAAATTCCGATCTGTGTCATGTGAGTAAAAAAAAATCCGATTTTTTTTGTGCCAATGTGATGTCTATCCCTCACAACCTCGTTTTCATCTGCCTTATATGGTGTCTAACCTGAATGAGGTCCATGCTGCCTTGGAATCAGCTATTGGTTTACCAACTGCCATAAAAGAAGAGGAATTTTGCTAAAATTGATATGCATAATGTCCCTTTGGAACAGACGTGGAGTGTTGAATCTGTGGTGCCTTAAAATGTTGCCTAGGTAGTAAGCTTACTAGATTTTGTAACAGTAGGCCTAATGGTGTCTCAGACCAACATTGTTTTCTGTAAGCATCACTTCAACTTTACTGTTCTCAAGGGGCTGTGTCTTAGTTTGCTGGGAAGATCCGAGACTCCTGCGTGGTGTGTTCATGGAATACCTTCCTGTGGATCCCGTCCTGTCCCAAACATCCAAGGGCAGGACTTCCTGCTGTGCAGCTCGGGGCTTTGAAACCGAGGTCCAAACTGCTCTCCAGAGAGTTCTCAGGATCAGGCTTCCACATACTCCAACAAGCCAAAAGGGAACAGCCGTGGAAAACACCTCCTATGACACCAGGCATGCTCCAGTTTAAATGACATGCAAACTCACACATACGCAAACACCCTTAACTTAGCTCTCAATCCTATTTTTATACTCTTTTGTGTTCACACTCTTGCATATGCGCACACATTTCTGTAGAGACTACATGCTTTATTTTTATAGACAAACGCTTGATTTCCCAGCAGCATGTTTCAGTTCCCTTTTTGGTAAATTGGTTGATTTAATTTAAGACTTGTCTCTTTGAAAAACGCATTACTCATGATATGTTTTTCACGGTCTTTAATGTTTCTGTTATGGGAGTCAATAGGGAACATCTGCAAGTTCCCGATAATTGTCTTAGTCATACGAGGATGGTTTCCAGAGGTTCTGCTTAGCATTTGATGTACTTTGTCCAGACTTTCTGTTTAAACTGTGACTCAGTGAGGTAAAAGAATAATGTTTATATAAAGAGTGTGTGTGTGTGTGTGTGTGTGTGTGTGTGTGTGTGTGTGTGTGTGTGTGTGTGTGTGTGTGTGTGTGTGTGTGTGTGTGTGTGTGTGTGTGTGTGTGTGGTTTGACCAGTTCACAGATCACTATAACAAGTTTCATAATTTCTGCCATTATGGTGCTTGGTTAAAAGTATTTTCTCCACTTTAAGACAATCATAAAGAGCTGGGGCCTCATTTATAAAACTGTGCGTAGAATCCTTACTAAAAGTGTACGTGCGCCCGAAAGCCAAAAATGTCGTACGCAAAAAAATATTCAGATTTATAAAACCGTGCATACGCCAGAACCTGCGCAGAATTCACTTTATAAATCCCAGCCAGTGGAAGATTGTGCGCATATGCGTCTCCACCCCGAAATAACCATATATGGAGATTATAACTCCTAGTTTTACTATGCATATCCTCATCTGTATATCATTTGCATATGATTATTCATCCACATGATAACATGTTTAACGGTACAAGACATTAGGAAAATATGAAATACGGATGTGCCGTCACATTACATTAATAAAAATCATTTAGTAGCCCATCCTTCCCTTGTTTTTTAAATAAATAAAATAAAATAGTGCAAAATGCATTTCAGAGAAAGTTTTTCTCAATCTTTTCCACTGGCCAAATAGTATTTTAATTGATTTATATTTTTAATGGGAACAGATAGACCTTTTTCTCAGACAATCTGCTATCATGATAAGCAATTATCTCTGTAGTTAACACATTAAAATACAGACAGCATGCCAGAGGAAAAGTGTTCAAAAGCATCACATCCACAACAAATATTTATATTTATTGAATATAAAAATGTTGTAACTTCTCAGTAATGATTTCATGTTACTGGCCGTAATTCAGAACACAATTCCAAGAGGATGGCTCTTGGGAATCGAAATCGGCTCATGAGCCAATCATCATCATGATTCATGAGCAAGGAGATCTTCACGGTCTCTGAAAACACGCTCCCTCCGTAGAGCGTCATTAGCAAGGTCTTCTAACAGCAAAAAAAAAAAGTCTTTTAACAGCGAAAAAAAAAAAGGTATTCTAACAGCGCTAGAGCATCCATTATGATGATATGTTATATACGCACATACCTTTTTATATTCATTACAAAAAAATAGTAGGCTATTTGCACCTGGTTAAGAATGCTGATAATGATCATTCAGGTTGATGCAATTTGATTTATTGGGTGATGTAATAGGATAATTTAGAATTTTTTTATTTTAAATAGTTTGAATAGCTATTTGGGCCAGTTGGTGTCGCCAAAACACATACTCTTCTAAAAGAGTGCGTACGCACGGTCAAGAGCATCCTTACGGTGCGCACTTATTTACGCCAAGTTTATTTTTTATAAATCCCGATATGTGCGTGGAAAAATGCGTACATATTTCTATGCCCATTTTGTGCGTACGCAACGTTTATACATCAGGCCCCTGATATGCGTACGCATTTTTCCACGCACATATCGGGATTTATAAAAAATAAATACTATGCAAATACTATTTTTTTGTAATGAATGGAATAGCTAACCTGCATGCAAACTCTGACCCATGCGTACAAACGTTTTGGAGATGGAGCAGTTTGGCGACACCGATGGTGAGCTCGAGTTAAATGTCTTTTTGGTCACTTTTAGACAGAAAATCTAAAGAAAATTATACATATACAGAAAGATAATACAAATATAATTTCACTCACCAAAACCTATCACTTGAAGCAAATATCCATCCCTTCTTAAATATCCGCGCCAGCGAGTGCGTTGGGCCGTTTAGTGAAACTGACGCAGATGAAGTAAATCTTCATTATGAGTCCATCATAAATACAGTGCATGTTCACAATAACAGTTTAAATAAATAAATGAATGATTTAAACTATGTTTTACTTCTGATATAAACATTTAAATATGCCATTCTCATTAATGGTGTTAAACACTTAAAGGTGCAGTGTGTAACATTTTTGAGTATTTATTAACAGAAATGCAATATGACATCCATAACTATGTGTTCAGTGGTGTATAAAGAACTTACTTACTAAACCGTAATGTTTTTATTACCTTAGAATGAGGCATTTATATCTACATAGGCGCGGGAAGCGATATTTTTTTTCACAGGATGGTAGGGGAAGACTCATGAATATTCATTAGGGAACTCATCCCTGATTGGTCTGATGACCTAACCCCGCCCCTAAACCTACCCGTCACTGGGGGTCTGATGACTTACCCCTAACCCCGCCCCTAAACCTACCCGTCACTGGGGTTAAGACCAATCAGGGATGAGTTCCCTAATGAATATTCATGAGTCTTTCCCTACCATCCTGTGAAAAAAAATATCGCGCGCGGGAATCCCCTTCTATGAAGGTCGCCATATTGTGACGTCATGTTTCTACAGTAGCAGAACGCGAACAAACAACGCTACAGAGCGCGTTTCGTCACTACCTTGAAAGAGAAGCCGCAGGAAGCTAGAAGAAGCTAGTCATAAACACCGTGAGTAGTGACTTTTCCCTTGTCAGTGGTGTAAATATGTAGTTGGATTGTTTCATGTAACTTAATTCTTCTCCCTCGCTGTGTTATGGCTTTGCTATGTGGGGATAAATGTGCTGGTTAAGTTCGTGAGACAGCTGATTAGTAGGCTACTCTTGTCATTGACCGTAAAACAGTTAACGTTACAGGAATCACCAACCCGTCGATCTTGGAAGCATTTTAAGTCGATCGAGTTTCCAAAATCAGAGAAAAAAAGCCTATTGTGTGTGTAGTTAGTAAGTGTGTCTAGGGATGCGGAGGCGCGCGCGCTGTTACAATCACGTCATTTTTGCCGCACGCACCTTTGGGCTCATGCGGACGCGTCGAGTATAAACAAGGCTTTACGCTTTAACGAGCTCAGCCACAGTAACAGCTCATATTAGCCACCTAAACTTTTACTACCCTGTTAGAAAACATATATAGTTGCATATTTTCATGTGGTTCCCTTATCGAGTCGGTCTCTCGACATTACGTATGGGGAAATCCATTTTCCTCGAATCATGAAGTCTGATAGAATAACTCTTTTGCTTGCAAATAGCCAATGGCGGTCCCGCCATCACCTGATTGGCTGACACTGCTCAATATAGGTGACGGCGGGCGCCAAAAACCTCAGAATCTTTTTTCTTCACTCGAGTCTGTTTTCACCGTTGATGTACGCATTCAGAGCGGAGTATATTAAGGAGTTTTAATTCCCCTCTCGCGTTCCGGTGGGTTATATTATGTCTCTTTGTCGCCCGTGTGGTGGACCCATCGAATCCCCGGACGCACACAACTTGTATGCTGTGCCTGGGTCGGGACCACGCAGAGGCGGCACTCGAGGGATCGGGATGTCCCGCCTGTGAGGAGCTTCCCATCAGAACCTTTCGTGCAAGGCTGGCCGTTACACGTAGCGACGACCTTGTGTCTCCTGCCTCTCCCCAGTCTGCCGCCGTCGAGCCGCGGACCGGGAGACGGCAGAGATCTCCATTCGCGGGTTCTGTTGAGGCACTGACGTCGGCCCAAGGTCCACGCCATCCTCACGTGGCAGAGCCCGTGAGTTACTCTTGAGGCCATTTACCGCCCTCTTGAGGAAGCACGGGAATTATCTCGTTCGGTTACGACGATGACGACGCCAATGGTCCGAGTCTCCGTCTGAAGGCGCCCTCGCCTCTTTGGATACGGAGCTTATGGCCATTCTCACTGAGGCGGTGGCAGATATGGAGCTGGAGTGGACAGCGCCCAAGGAGCTGCCGTCGGAAAGGTGGCCTCGGCGCGGGCCTTTTTCTCGGAGTTCCACGTCAAAAAGATACCGTCAAGCAATCTAAGATGACGCCTCATCTACTGCCGAAACGGTCTCAAGCCCCCCCCCGGTGGTGAGATCGAGATCATCTTCTGCGCAGCGCCAGCGGGACCTAACAGACGCGCGTCCCCGAGCGCGGCAGATCGTCGCGAGCAAGAGCCTCCCTTCCGCCAGAGGCAGTTAAGGAAGTCGCTGAAAAAAAAAAGAAAAAAACAGCGCTCCTGATGTGCGTGTCAGGGAGGAAAGAGCGCGGGACGTGTTCGTCGGACCCGTGCGAAGAGGGCGTGTTCCCGCCCAGAGTTCGACGAGAATGTGTTGTTTCTGAAACCGCTGTGTTCTGTTTCAATAACAAGGTACATTACATGTCTCAGCAAAGAGCTTCTCTCCCCAACATTATTACCCGCCTCATAGGCGAAGCCTCTCCCCCGGGAGACGCATCGCAGAGCGGAAGCTCGGGGAAACCCGAGGAGATAGCTATCTATGTCCCCGTGCATGATGCCGCGGACGAGCTATACCATTTCATATAGCAGTCAATGCTTCCCCGGTGGCTGGCGCCCAGCCCCCGCCGCAGCATTCATTGCCCTGTATCCTTCAGTGCGATGGCGATTCTGATTACTACACAGTGTGTATTCACAGTTGTTGCGCGATGCAACTGACGCTGTGTTACGTACTCACCACACTGTTATGTGTAATGATTTATGCCATTATATATTGCCCTGTGTCCTTCAGTGCAATGGCTATTCTGATTACTGCAAGTACGTGTTCACAGTTGTTGCGCGATGCAACTGACGCTGTGTTACGTAGTCACTACACACTGTTATGTGTAAGGATTTATGCCATTATATATTGCCCTGTGTCCTTCAGTGCAATGGCGATTCTGATTACTACACAGTGTGTATTCACAGTTGTTGCGCGATGCAACTGACGCTGTTACGTACACACCACACTGTTATGTGTAAGGATTTATGCCATTATATATTGCCCTGTGTCCTTCAGTGCAATGGCTATTCTGATTACTACACCGTAAGTATTCACAGTTGTTGCGCGATGTAACTGACGCTGCGTTACGTACTCACTACACACTGTTATGTGTAATGATTTATGCCATATATTGCCCTGTGTCCTTCAGTGCAATGGCTATTCTGGTTACTACGCAGTACGTATTCACAGTTGTTGCGCGATGCAACTGACACTGTGTTTACGTACACACTGCACACTATATGAATTTGCCGTTGTATATTGCCCTGTATCCTTCAGTGCAATGGCTATTCTGATTACTACGCAGTACGTATTCACAGTTGTCGTGCGATGCAACTGACGCTGCACACACTGCACACTGATATGTGTAATGATTTATGCCTTATATATTGCCCTGTGTCATTCAGTGCAAATGGCTATTCTGATTACTACGTATTCACAGTTGGTGCGCGATGCATCTGACGCTGTGTTACGTACACACCGCACTCTGTTATGTGTAATGATTTATGCCATTATATATTGCCCTGTGTCATTCAGTGCAAATGGCTATCCTGATTACTACGCAGTGTGTATTCATAGTTGTCGTTCGATGCAACTGACGCTGTGTTTGTGCACACTACACACTGATATGTGTTATGATCTATGCCGTCATATTTTGCCCTATCCTTCAGTGCAAATGGCTATTCTGATCACTACGTATTCACAATTGTTGTACGATGCAACTGACGCTGTGTACACACAACGCACTGATATGTGTAACTATTACGCCGCTATATATTGCCCTGTATCCTTCAGTGCAACTGGCTACTCTTTTACTGTGTAGTCACAGTTGTTGCGCGATGCCACAGACGCTGTGTTTTGTACATTGATATGTGTCTATGATTTACGCCGCTATATATTGCCCTGTATCCTCAGTGCAACCGGCTATTCTGATTAACTACGTATTCACAGTCGATGTCGCTATGCCACTGATGCTGTGTTATGTACATTGATATGCGTCTATGATTTATGCCGTTATATATATTGCCCTGTATCCTCAGTGCAACTGGCTATTCCGATTAAATACGCATTCACAGTCGATGTCGCTATGCCACTGACGCTGTGTTATGTACATTGATATGTGCCTATGATTTATGCCGTTATATACTGCCCTGTATCCTCAGTGCAGCCGGCTATTCCGATTAACTACGTATTCACAGTCGATGTCGCTATGCCTCTGACGCTGTGTTTTTTGTACACAAAAATGTAACTGCTTGTGCATAGTCTCAGTCGTCGCTACGGCGACTTGCGTTGCATCTGTGTAGATATTGAAGTGTTATGCTGCCCTTCAATGTAATGGACCATTGTGTACGCATATTCATGCAGTTTCGGTCGCTTCAGCGACTTGAGCTGCATTATACACGCAGATGTTTAAAATGTGCACTGATGTGTTATGCTGTTATGTTGCCCTCTATCATTCAGTGCAACAACCAGCTATCCCATCTAACTGCATATTCAGTTTGTCGCTACAGCGACTACACTGCACTTATGTACGTATAAGGACGTGTGTTGCTATTTTGTTGCTCTGTTCTTTCAGTGCAAAACTAGCTATCTTAATCTACCGTGCATACTCACAGTTTCTGGATGTATGTACGTACACGGATGTGCAATTTACCATGTGTTATGCTGTAATGCTGCCCCGTTTCCGTGCAGCTAGCCATCCTGATCGAACTGTACATCTCAGTTTCTGTCTCTACGCAGTTCTGTCGCTACGGCGACTTATGCTGCGTTATGTACATGCATGGATGCGCTACAGCGACCGATGCTGTTACGTACATGTGCTATGCTGTTATGTTGCCCCGTTTCCTTCAGTGCAACTGGCTATTCTGTGCTAACTTGTCTACTCACAGTTGTAGCTACGGCTATGTGTTTGTTGTTTACTGAGGTGCTTTGCTATTATAGGGCTATTATCTACTGCGTATATTCATCAGAGCCCAGGTGGTTACAATTCCAGCATTTTGCCCGGATGAGGTCAGTGTTTCAGAGTCTCAGAAGTACGCTTTGTGCCCCATGCGTGCCCTGCGTGCTTATGTGAACAGAACTAGCCAGTTTCGAACTTCAGAGCAGCTCTTCGTCTGCTACGCGGTTGCTAAGAGGCGGCGCGTTGTCGAAACGGAGGCTATCTCACTGGAAAGTGGAGGCTGTGCACTGGCTGGCTTATGCTTCCCGGGAAGCCGTTTCCCTATAGGGGTGCACGCCCACTCCACTAGGAGTTTGGCGTCATCATGGGCGTGGGCGGAAGGCATGTCTATTCAAGACATTTCTTTCGCGGCAGGTTGGTCGTCTCGTAATACCTTCGCGAGATTCTATAACTTGGATATCCCTTCATTCGCACCACATGTCTGTCAGTGCAGGGAGAGAAAGCTGAGCTGTCGTTGGACTAGGCTAGACTGCCCCGATGGCGCGCGCTCTAGCCACGGTTCGACTAGTCGTCAGACAGTGTGAGTTATTATTAGCATAGCTATCATGTTCACTATATTGTGCCCTTTGTTATGCCCGTATTCATAGCCGGCAGTATTTTCCTAAGCACCAATCACTTTGCTGCAATCTCCCTCCATTCAGTTCAGCGTGCTTAGCTTGATGGGAGGGGCCTTCGTTGGTGCAGATGCCGAGTTGGCTCTGTGCCAATAGATGTTTCAACCAGGTCCGGTGTCTGTTCCTGAGAGCTGGGCGGGGTTTCTCCCACGCGGCGGGGGTTTTATTGTTCCCCATACGTAATGTCGAGAGACCGACTCGATAAGGGAACGTCTCTGGTTACTCACGTAACCGTAGTTCCCTGAGAGGAGGGAACGAGACATTACGTAACCTGCCGCGTGGGAGGGACTCTCAGTCTCCTTACTCTCGTTCAGCTAAGATTCTGAGGTTTTTGGCGCCCGCCGTCACCTATATTGAGCAGTGTCAGCCAATCAGGTGATGGCGGGACCGCCATTGGCTATTTGCAAGCAAAAGAGTTATTCTATCAGACTTCATGATTCGAGGAAAATGGATTTCCCCATACGTAATGTCTCGTTCCCTCCTCTCAGGGAACTACGGTTACGTGAGTAACCAGAGACGTTCTTCTCCCTCGCTGTATTATGGGTTTGCTATGTGGGGAGAATGTGCTGGTTACGTTCGTGAGACAATCAGCTGATTACTATCATTATATTATGTATTAAGACCCTTGATCCTCACCTGAAACTTTATCCATGATGTGGTTTATAATGGACTGTGGTACAGAAACTTGGTTTACGCTGGCTATTCTCTGCTGTCTCAGTCGACGATGTTTGTCCCGTTTTAGCCACCGTAGCTTCTTCGAAAGGGAGGGGTGAGTGGTGGGCTGAGCCCTTAGTGTAAACTCGCAACCGAACCGCTAGATGTCGCCAAAAATCACACACTGGACCTTTAAACTACATGAATCATTACTGAGAAGTTACAACATTTTTATATTCAATAAATATAAATATTTGTTGTGGATGTGATGCTTTTGAACACTTTTCCTCTGGCATGCTGTCTGTGTTTTAATGTTTTAACTACAGAGATAATTGCTTATCATGATAGCAGATTGTCTGAGAAAATGGTCTATCTGTTTCCATTAAAAATATAAATCAATTAAAATACTATTTGGCCAGTGGAAAAGATTGAGAAAAACTTTCTCTGAAATGCATTTTGCACTATTTTATTTTATTTATTTAAAAAACAAGGGAAGGATGGGCTACTAAATGATTTTTATTAATGTAATGTGACGGCACATCCGTATTTCATATTTTCCTAATGTCTTGTACCGTTAAACATGTTATCATGTGGATGAATAATCATATGCAAATGATATGCAGATGAGGATATGCATAGTAAAACTCGCCGTTATAATCTCCATATATAGTTATTTCGTGGTGGAGACGCATATGCGCACAATCTTCCACTGGCTGGGATTTATAAAGTGAATTATGCGCAGGTTCTGGCGGACGCACGGTTTTATAAGTCTGAATATTTTTTTTGCGTAGGCCTACGACATTTTGGCTTTCGGGCGCACGTACACTTTTAGTATGGATTCTACGCACAGTTTTATAAATGAGGCCCCAGCTCTTTTGTCTATTTCTGATTTTCAATGTGTTGTGTTAACATTTGACCAATCCGTTTTTGCTTTTTATCAGAGAAAATATTCAGTCAAAGTGCTATTGAAGCCACAGGAACAAGCGACTCTGGCTGTTGATGTGACTCACTCCTCAATCAAAAGGAAAAGCAAGGGAGGAAAGACATTCCAGATGTCAACAGTGAACTCTACACAGCTCCGGTCTGTGGCCACAAGAGCTTTGTGTACCTGTCCTGCTAAATCCATTATGAATCTCCTGTACGGGGCTTTGCACAGCCAGAGAATTCTCGGAAGCCTTTCAATCAAGTGCGTTGCTGCATTGCATTGCTCTGCTGCTTTGTGCCAGGCTTCTCCGGAACTTTCAGAATGTGACATTTACGTTAGATGCTGTTTGGGAATTCCAGTAGCCAAGGTGTGGGAACCGCACTACTGCTCCTTGATGCGGACTGACTTTTATATTTCTTGATAGTAGATACACTGCAGATAGCATTGTGAGAGATTTGGACCTATAGAAAAAAAGTTTGATTTCTTCATCCAACTTACAAATGAAATGGGTTTTAGATGCAAGTTGTTCTAGACTGAGGTAAGCCAGATGGAATAGTGTAGGGAGTAACAAATAGCAGGAGGTTTGGCTTGCTTCAAGAGAGCATACGCTCCATGTAGGTCTCTCTGGACTTCTCTCTGAAAGCCGCAGCAGGCGAACATGTACCGTGTTGAATTTCATGTTTAATGTTTCAGGAAAAGGCCTTTTTTATGAGACCTGAGGTCTCGCAGAATCGGTTGTACAGCTAGCAATGGTAGTTGCAACTATCCAGATCTATTTAAACCAAATCTTCAAGGACGTTCAAATTGAATATGCTCAATTAGTGACAATTGGGAGTCGTGTGTGTGTGTGTACATTGTGTGTTATAGTAATGGATCAGGTGATCTTTGGAAATCTGAGAGTTGATCTGTTTCAGCTAATGCTAAATCTATTGTGAAGAGCAATACGCTTCATGCACCTTTCAGAGCGACTTTGAGATCCAAGAGTTATGAACATGATTTCATTTCCGCGTGTGGCATCACGTATATGAGTTTCCTCTAATGAGTATTGATATGCGGTGTGCAGCGAACAGGCTGCGTTCTTTCTCTTTGCGTAGTCCATTTGATGTCCTGCTTTTATGTGCCAAACAAAATGCACTCTGCAGACTATCATGAGACCTCAAGAGTGTCATGTTTCATTGTCTGAAAGATGTTGAACAACAGCCACTTACTTTAAGAGAAACACAAATCTGAAAAGCAAAGGGCTTTATATGAGGGAAAATAAACGATCACAGAAATCATTCTTGTTAACACAGCGTGATATATATGTATTTATTTAGTGTGTTTGTGCATGTGGAAGCACTTTAATATTTGTCTACATGAGGCATAGGATGGATCAGTTTTGAAGTGGTAATTTGATAGTAAGCGCACGCAAACTGTTTTGTTCATCATTTTATATTAATTTCTGTTACTGGTCAATGATTGTTAACCTGTTGAATGTGTTTCCAGCAAGTTCAGGTTAAGTTCTATTAACAAGCCACTGTGAACGCTTTTCTCATCAACTGCATGTAAATGCCGTCCTCTTGTGGTTAATAGTGGTAATGCAAAGAATTGTTTCCTCTAAAATTCTGATCCACATTTATACATGTAGTGTGGATCATAATTATATATTATCATAATACATTTTTCATAATATATCTCATAATATATTATTATTAAATCATTAAAGTATCTAATTTATAGATATTATAGGCATTCAGCAAGCTACTTTCATGGCTCTCATATCACACCGCATACTTGCTTTCTCTGTCGTTGTCTTATGTCTCGGTTATTGGTTTGTGTTGAAAATGATCTCATATGACTTCAGTTTTATTATTGCTGTAATGTTTTTATAGTGTTTGCTAGGCCTAATGTTTTTACGATTAATTTTTTTTCTTATAGGAAGCTTTAAGATAATATTCAGATAAAATTGTATATAAAAAATTCAACAAATCAATATTTCAAGTCCACGCATGTATTATATTATTAGATTAATTTAATGGGACCACTGTTAATTATATAGAACCTTGTTATAGTTCATGTGACATATATAGGGTGATGTTCTTTTAAATAAATTATCTTTAAGTTCATGTGGGGTCATTTCTGAGAACAGCACAGTTATAAGTTCCAGATGAGTAGGTGTTGAAATGCGGGTTTAATGTGATGTTTAACACATTTATTGATTCTCAGGAGAAATCACTGGTTACCACAAGCAAAGCAGGGACAGATGCTAATTCGATAATTGGACAGATTAACCAGATGGATTGTTGTTGTCATGATCAGTGACATACTTTCATTATAATATGTTATTATAGGTCACCAGGAACATATGTTCAGTGTGTCCCTGTGTGAGCTTTCACTGTTTTGTTACAGGCATTTGAACTCAAAAGTATCTGTTATAGGCCGTTTCATAAGCATTCTGGCTTAAGCATTGGGTAATAGATTTATTCGCTATGTTATAAAGCTTCAGAAACAGCAAGGTGCTGGAAAGTATACAGCATGATCGTGCTCACTGTGACTTTTGTTTTTACTGACCCCGCACCCCACCCCACCTTCGTCTAGGGTGACCTAAATTACACCACCCAAGAAATGTTTTCACAAGAACATCTGTCTTCAATTTCACCTAAACCAGCCACAGCCATCCTGATCATTATTCACAGACAATGAATGACCCGTGTATTTTTATGTGACTCTATTACATTACATCATTTTCGTTTAAATGGCCCTCAGATATACCTATTGATAGACACAGAACATTGTGCAACATTGAGACTGGGTCTATGCTGGATATTTCTCCTTAATAAAGCCAAGATTTTGGCAAGAAGAAATGCATTTAAAATTCCTTCCTTGCCCCTCATTTGTACTGTTCTGAATTTGGCCACTAGTGGGAACTCTATGACTTTCAGTTCAGCATGGTTTCTTTTTCTGGGTTTTGTGTAGTATAATTATATTAAGTGCCCAAAATATGAATCCATTTTCACAAATAAGCTTTAATAAATATATGCAATTTTTATCTTCAAAATTATCCACATAATTTTGTCATGCAATGCAAAGTTTTAGCACTGGGATTTTCTTTTGTTCTTTTTTTGTGGTAGATTTTTTTTCTTTTTCTTTTCACATCAGAATATTAAAAAAGTAAACCCTTAAAAGTAAGATCCTCAAGCAGTGTTTCTCAAGAGTGAACATAAATATCCTCTGAAATGTAATTCTTTGTAGTATACTGCGGTGCATCTGAGCAGAGTGAGTGGGCTACGGCCCCAGCTGTGAGGTTCCGAGTCTGTAAGCGGTCATGTTTGTGCACCGGACTCTCCTGAGCACCGTTTCACGCATGTCTGACCACCTTTTCCACCGTGCCAGACTGTCTCAACACCTCTGAGTCTCCTTGCTCGACATGGGACTGCAGTTTCAAACGTTAGCCACAGCAAACGTACATCAGTAAATCAGCTCACAGCCATAACAGATGCACAGAGGACCTGTTACATAGTCAACTGAGGGAGAATGTTAAAATGTCTGATTGTGTGCGAGTGTGTTTACTGTTCATGCTATGGATGGAGATACAATCCCCCACGTCCAAACCTACCTACTATATATTTAAAAAAAAACAGCTTTTTCCTTTTTGGAAAGTTTGTGTTTTAAAGTCCACCTGTAGACAATAATTGTATCTCTTAAAAATCTAATTTGATCACCAAAAATGAATGCTTGAATGCAACTACAGCGACACCCTTGCCTCATTTAGTATGCACGGTTCTATGAATATGCAAATTAGCCCCACCTCCTCTCACTCATCCACTCCTTGAGGATCACACATTGACATGATTGGTTACAAGGTAGTTTGTGACGTCAGAAACACCAGCGATTTCAAACCGCTTTTATGAGACTGTCTTTGGTTCACTGCAGTTTTAAGGAGAAAATACTCAGCTGCAATGGTGTTGACTTATGAATTTGCACATGGTTTGTCTTAAAGCATATTAAAAATACCATATATTCTTATAAGCAACAGTAAAAGCTTGATTTTCACTTTCACTTCATTTCAGTAAATTTATGCATTTAAACATTAGTCATATAATCTCTTTGATTGTCATCTTAAGCTAAATTATCAATAATAATAATGAGGTGTGTGTCTGTGTTGAGATATTTGTGAACATTTCTAACTAAAATGGCTGCTGCGATCAAGGTTTTTTGCTATTTTATGTGATGGAGTGGATATTTTATGGTTCAATGAAATCTTGTCGAGTATAAAAAAAGTTGAGTCAAAGTAGCAATGTTAAGTAAGAGTGGACTCATCTGAAAACTCAAATTATGTCTTTATTATTTTTATTTAAAATTATAGTTGACTATAACTTCGGGTTAAACAAGTGTGAAAGATTTTTTAAAAATTACAATATAGCTTAATAGGAGATTTTTTTTTATTTAGTCCACAAAATGTTGTAGACACAAATGATACTCCTTTTAAAATGGCACGTGTGTGTGTGTGTGTGTGTGTGTGTGTGTGTGTGTGTGTGTGTGTGTGTTCGCGCGCATGTATTTAGAGCCTCTAATGAGTTTCCATGCTGTATCCCAGCGTAGTGTGTATTCAGTAGTAGAGCTCAGCATGAGTTCTCTCTCTTTCTCTCACTCTTTCCCCAGGGTCAGCCTCCTTTCACTCAAGCGTGTCTAACAAGGAGGAAAACAGAAGAGACACTGCCCCCATAAGAAAACAGGACATCAACACACTCTATCAAATCAATGACAGCTCCTACAAATCCTCTCCACATCCTATTGCATCTCTCTATACATCCTTTCCCTCAATCTTTTCCCTGACTAGCAGTTTGATATTTATTCTTTTTTTTTAAAAGATCCTCCCATCCATCCTCCAATGTTTTGACATTATCCTTTGTTCTCTTTCCTCATCATCCTTCATTCAGTCTTTAAATAATCATACAACAGGCTTCAATTGTGTAACACCCTCTTACATTTTTACACATGTCTTCAATACGCTAATATAATTTGTGCAGGACATGTTTGTGCTTTTGAAACATTTGAACCCTCATCAGAGATGACAGTCAGGGGGTGATGAGGGTGTACAACACCTCAATGGCATCCTCATGGGTATGTGTGTACAAGCGCGTGTTTACATGTTGCTTGTGGGTTGTTACGCGTGTGATAGACAAGACTCCCCTCTGCCTCAACCCACCACACTTTCCACCGCTCCCCCGGAACGTAAACAGTCTGCACCATAGGAATGTTATCCCAAACCCACTAATTTGTCTTGATTACATTAATATTTTTCAACCGAAATTGCCCTTTTCCCCTTCCTATTGCATGTTTATTTTTTTTCTCTCTCCCTCTCCTCTTCTCCTGCCTGTTCATTGCGTTCTCTATTAGGACTAAATTAGAGGCCATTAGCTGGCAGACGGATGCCCTGCAGAGTCACACCGGGGTAAAGGGGGAAAAAGAGGGAGCGAGGTAAAGATAAAGAAAACGATAACGAGTGAGTCAAGAGTGAGTAATTGCTGCTTTCAGGCATGAACAATTTCTTGTACTTCCTCCTTAAACTGTCATTGTCTTGGCCCGTAGATTAGATGAGGTATCATGATGAGAACCCAACATAGTTTTCGACAGAATTCTACGTGATATCAGGGCATTTTTTAAAATTCCAATTCAGTTTATGAATTTGTTTTTGAATTGAGGCCGCAAACATGATGCAGAATTGAAAATAAATTGAAGGTTTTTTTTCAATTATATATATATTGACATATAACTGTCATTTTAACTCAAAATGGGTAGTTTGCAATGACAAACTTCAAAGTCCCTATCAAAGGAAAGTCTGTTCAATCAGCAATTTGCAACACCTCCCGACAGTTATTTTGGGCATCCAAGATCAAGTCTTATCTTCTTGAATTGGAAAATCCTGAAATCTTAATAACTTGCTGAATTCACAATTAAATAACATATTTCAAATCAGTTACACACATATGTTGTTAATCCTGGAACAAAAATGTTGTCTTATTCCTACCCCTAAACCTAACCCTGCCCATAAGTTATCCATAAAATCAGACGGAAATTATAAGCAAATAACACTGATGTAGAAGCAGCTAACCCTGGTTGCAAGCCTAAACTTGACATAAACTGTAAACTTCTCCCTCAAATCTGATTGGTTGATTGGAATTTTGGATTGGTTGATCCAGGAACATGTTGTACTTGGTGAAATCATGTTCACTGTCTCGGAACACTAACTGTTTCAATAGCAACCGGAGCTTCTAATGGCAGCTGCTGTGACGCGATGACTTAATCAATCAGCGATTGGCTCCTTTAAAGTAACAACAGGTAGTTTTTTGCTCTCGGGCTCCCCCTTCAGTTGGGAAACAGTATTGTCCTCTACTACTGTCGTAAACTCTGTCATCCTACATGCACGTGCAATTGTTGACAACCAGGATAGCCCTGAACACTGTAGGAGGAGGTCACATGCAGGTGTTCTGCTTGCGTCGCGTGTGAAATGTCTTCATCCCAGGTACAGTGGCATATATTTCAGCATGTCATATGAATATAATTTCATGGGTTTTATTTTTTTTTCGAACGACAAATGATCGCGATGCTCACGTTTACAAGCCAGCGTCATTATAGTAGCCTAGTCTATTGGTTACCGTTTTACTGGATCTATATGATACTTCAATGCAATGTTTGAGTGGTTGATAATAACCATATATTGTCAATATTATAATATCAAGCTACCATAAATGAATCTGCAAATTTTACAAATCGATTTGCATTATAGCTTGAGGCAAGACAAATAAACAAATATCAAAGACATGTTAGGTATCCTAAAATATGATTTTATTAATAATCTTCCTCCTTTCTTTGTACATGTTGAGTAGACTACACTTTTTGCAAACATTTGCTATTTGCATTTCATCGATTGCAAAGTTCAAATCAGAACGAGAATACTAGCGATAGCTAACCATCAAAAACTAGAATATCGTTTACTAGCTACCAGATTGATAATTCGCTACTACTCTAACGAATTAGAGAGGTTAGAGAGAGGCATTCTTTTTTCGATGGGGGGTTCGATGCTCCCTGCACACGCAAGGTCTCTCGCTCGCTTTCTCTCTGCCGTCCGCGCGCGTTGGAGCACAGTCTCTGTCTCGCGTGCGCGCTCGCTCTAGATTCCGGGAGATTTGAACTAATTTGCGGTATAACTTGTCGATCACGAGTGGCTCAACAGGTAGATCTATAGATAAACTCATCTTTCAGGGATTTGACCGACCGGGTTGACAATTTAGCGTGAGAAACCGGGGGTGTGGCGTACGTGTGAGCGTGTGAAACCAATCAAATGCGGGTGTCTCACGGCCAATGCGTGAGAGTTGGCAGCTCTGCAATGTTGATCCTCGTTCTGCCTTTAACGCGATCACTTTCTCTTTTTGCTTTGCTCCGATAAAACCTTTGCTTTCTTGTTTTTCTGTGCTGCTTCGGCCATGACTATAACATTTGGCTCGCAAGTCCGATTTTAAGGAAGTGGGGGTGGTGGTGGAAGTGACGTATATGCCGTAAAGCAGTCGAATTTTGTAGTTCTCTTTGTTCGCCGGTTACTACCCGAAACCCGAAGTTTAAAAGTACGATTAAAAACGCTACAGACCCCGTCAGGCTATGGCAGACGTGTCATTCAACCTATTGTAAGTCGATGTACCATCACAAGAGACTTGGAAATATATTATGAAGGTTGAAAAGTTACCTGTTGTTACTTTAATTAGAAGTAGGACTTATTCCACCATATTGCGCATTGCACTTTCTCCCATTCAAAAGTAATATGAGTGCATCGTCTTTCTATTTATAAAGTCTTTGCAAACTTTCAGTAAACTCCACTTCATGTTAAGGCAAGTTTATTTATATAGCACATCTCATACACTATGGCAATTCTAAGTGCTTTACAGAAAGGAATTAAAATAATCTACATATCAACAATCAAATCAAAATTGAACAACAATCAAAATTGAAAAACATTTCCTTACCGTACTGAGCTGAATGCTGTACAGGTTATGTTCAGTGAAAATTTCCTCTTGCCATAGAAGTTCAACAGCAGGTGTTGTGCTGTTTTCTAACTTGAGCGCAGCAGCTGGCCTAGGGTGGATGAGCGCTCTTTCTTCATTTTTACCACAATCGTATTACCATTCAGACCTTATCCACTCCACTGTTACTGACCGCAGGTGATTTTTCAATCCCAACACTACGTAATGATGCTGTAATGTAATTTATCCACTGATGGTGTGTACAGACACTGAATCAGGAAGAGCAACCGCTGTATAAAATGTCAGGCATAATAGTCTTTTTAGGAACAGACAGGCCTTGAATTCTTGAGCCGATTCATTCACAAGATATTCAAATTTCACAGCGTTTTACTCTCTAATACCCTGCCAGCTGTTTGGGGAAGGGTTTGAGTTTGTGTCAGTGGAGTTTGTGCTTTAGTGGAATGGGTCATCTTCCAGTGGCACCTCGAACGTTTCGTTGAAAAGGGTCAAGTCCAAGATGTTGCAGCACAAGGCAAAGTGCAAAGAGAAACTCTAGTGCTTTATATACACTATCCCCCAGATCCTTCTCTCAGGGTCATGCAAAAAAACTCACAGGGTCATGCAAAAAAATCACCAACCCCCTTTTAATTGTTTCTGAGTACAAATGTTTGTGTCTTGGTTTGTCAGGACAAACAAATGATGAAGTAAACTTGGAGTTATTCACCTCTCTTGGGAATGAAAACAAATTTGAAAAAACACGTCATGTGTCCTTCCAAACTGGAACAAACTGCACAGATTTTAATGGCCATTCCAGAGCAGTGCTGGCAGGCATTAGGAGGTTTTAGATGTTGAGTTAGACATTTGAGTTTGGAGTAGCATTAAAAAAAGGATTCATGTCTGGAAACCTCAGTGTCAATTGGAATTATGTTGATTCAGATGTTCACATATGGACTGAATATTCCCTATTGAGAAAAAAACTTAGTTGTACTATTAGTTTACAAATATAAACTATCAGCATGTTTGAAACTCCAATTTGATTGCCTTGTTGGGTCAAATTATTCCCCAAATCATCTGGACAGTGGTTTAGTGCCGGTTCAGGTCAGTCAGGAAGATGTTGGTGTCGTGCGTGTGCTCTGCGTGTGGAAGTTCATTCAGACCACTCTGTGGGGATTTGAACCACTTGAATCCTGCCACTTTTATCTCTTCCAGCTTTTCCTATCTACTGTCTGTAATTGCAGACTTCCAATCATGCTGTTTACACAGGAGGACTTTTTTTATCATCTTCACCCTCCTTTCCCCTCACAGAGCTTCCACCATCCTATTACTTCAGAGATGACATTAGGCTCTTCCGCCCGCGTCATACTCGGCAGTCTGAGGACCTTTTTTTTCTTTAGATAGTGGTGATGACTAAGGGCAGGGGTGTCAAACTCAGTTCAGCTCCAACCCTAATTAAACACACCTGAACCAGCTAGTCAAGGTCTTCAGGATTGCTAGAAACTTCCAAGCATGTGTTTTGGAGCTGGAGCTACACTCTGCAGGATAGTTTGACACATGTGCCGAAGGGTGTCCAATTAGCCATTTTAGGTTTTAAAAAGGGTGCTCATGAGTGCCCCATATGCAGCATACAGCCACAAATGTGTCAGAAAGCTGGAGGATTTCAGTAACAGCAACATTGTAATGTCCTGGAAAGACAGTAACACTCCTTCTTTGAAAATAAACACTTCGTCTGAAGTTTCTGAAGGCCATTTCCTCTATAAACATATAATAGTTCATTTTTTTTTGAGGATCACTTTATGCAAACAATGAGTTCTTGAACCTTTCTATGGTTGTACACCATTTAGAATTGAATTGAGAAGCATTTTAAATGATGTAGCAAACATGAAGAATTGCAATTTTAATGTAAGTAGAATTGAAGAAGGTCGCAAGACCGAAAGCTTGCTAATAAATTGATCTTGCACAGTGTTTGAGTGTGCGGCTGCTGTATTTTTACAATGTAAGTAGAATTAAAATGAATTGAAATTTAATTTCCCAGAATACATTACCTGTGTTAATTCTTTGAATTAATTTTTCTTTGAATTCATTCTTATACAACTTAAGACTAGAATACTGAATGTAACCCATCAAACCACAGAAGGCTTTTTATCTGCTCTGAGCAATTTTTTAAAGGGAAAATTTGTTGTCACAACAGCGCATTTCCCTGTAGTCCATTTTAAGGAACAGTAAAAAGTAAGCCACACAACAAGAGTTGTGGTTATCCAGTACTTCACCACCTCAAAGCATGGAATGTAAGACATCTTGAGCTGTTCATATGAGTGGATTACACAATATAATGATTGTTTTGCACAGTGTGTGAACTCGAACCTTGCCTTCTGTGTGCTGCGGTCTTTGGGGTGGCTGGCGGAAACAATATCCACCCTGAAACCGAATCTGCCAATTTCAGGCCCCAGAATTAGTCTACTGTATTTATGTCTATACTAAAATTCCTGATGTGAGAGGGTTAAATGTGAAAGAGTGGTCATAGCTGGCTCTCAGGCTGACGTCGAAGAGCCAGGCTAAGCTTTGCATCACACTAAATTGGAGTGTGAAGATGGCCATATTAGAGATTGAAATTGGCCTGTGTCATGGAACAGTTGAGCTCACTGCTCGCTAAATCATTAGTCAATCTGGAGCTGTTTCAATGTTATAAGCTCTGAGAGTGAGAACAATCTGTAGGGTTTGTCATTTGAAATTAAAGATGAAGTAATATAAGACCCAGCTCCATGGTTTTGGAGTGACAAAACAAATAAACAGACTTGTGAGTGTGCGTTTCCCCTTGTGGGTCTGATGTGCAGTTAATGCCGCTTGGTCAGTGTGTACAGTGTGTTCACAGAATGTGTACGTGCCTGGGAACTAGACCGCAGATGTGGCCAGAGAATCTCTTATTATGTCATCCGGAGCGTTGATAGATTTCCTCTACTGGAAGTGCAGTCGAGAGAGGAAAGATGTATTTTAATACACTCAATTTTAATTTCAACTGGAACCTGATTAGTAAATACCAGAGATGGTGCATGTTTTCAGCCTGTGGTTTAGCACAGTGATTGCTGTCATACTGGGAGTTTTGAGCATGGTCAGACTCAAAGGTCATGTGAGGACAGTTTGACAGGAAATTATAACAATAGGATAATTCTGTTTCATGCAAAAACTGTATGTATCTTAGCTTCAGTTCCTCAATTGTAGCTTCAGTTGGATGTACAAAGTGATATACAAATATTGTGAAATATTATTATAATTTAAAATAACTGTTGTCGATGTTAATATATTTTTTAATACATTTTCAGCAGACATTACTCTTTTTGGAAGTCCATCAAAGCGCATCCATCCATGAATAAAGTGCTTGACACTGCTCTGGTGCGTTAATAAAGGCCTTCTGAAGTGAAGTGATTCGTTCGTGTAAGAAAAATATCCCTATTTAAAACTTTATCAACTAAAATAATTGGCTTCCGGCAGACGGCCGTACTTGCGACTTACATAGTCAAGTGTTACACTTTTGGTGTATGACGTAGGATGTAGGAGTAACGCAAGCTCTCGCGGTTCAAACAAACAGGGCTGGGCAACCGCGTTCGTCATTACGTTGTGCGTCAGGTCAAGGGTTACTCTTTCGCCGTAAATTGATACATGCTTACGGCTGTCTGCCGGAAGCTGGTTATTTTAGTCGATAAAGTTTTAAATATGGATATTTTTCTTACACGAACGCATCGCTTCACTTCAGAAGGCCTTTATTAACCCGCCAAAGCCGTGTCGAGCACTTTATTCATGGATGGATGCGCATCCATCCACTTTATGCATGGATCGATGCGCTTTGATGGACTTCCAAAAAAAGATACCCATTGACTCCAATAATAAGGCTTGGAAGAGCCAGGAATTTTTTTAATATAACTCCGACTGTATTCGTCTGAAAGAAGAATGTCATATACACCTAGGATGACTTCAGGGTGAGTAAATCATGGCCATGGGAAAATTAAAATTTTTGGGTGAACTATCCCTTTCATTTATATATTTAAAAAAAAAATCGTACTGCCCCCAAACTTTTGAACGGTTAAATTGTTTGACATTGAAGGCTGTATTTTTATTTTTGATAAATCCTTTATTTTATTATTTTTTTTCAGAAATCTTTACATGTAATATCAACAAATGTTTGCAATATAATGATTTTTGGTTGTGTGTGTAATATTTTGCCTAGACCACCAGAATCTCTGGAATTTAGAATTGCCCTCCTTCAAAATTTTATTTTAAAGGGATACTTCAGGATTTAGCATTAAACATTGTATTAGTAGAAAACCTGTAGTATTTTCGAATTACCATGCTTTCCACCCTCATATCCCCCTAAGACGAGAGATTTATGTATTTTTTGTCTGGAAAAAAATCCTCCGATGACGCAAAAATCGTCATTTTGCGTCATCGGAGGATTTTTTGGCCAGAGGCTAAAGACTACAGTCAGTAGTAGAGGCTGTTCCGCATGTTTTCAACCCGCCCATAGAGGGTGGGATCTCACTCACAGAATGTACACATAGTGTCAGACATCTTTTTTTGGAAGCTAAGCTAGCAGGCTCTTGTTCTGTGGAGAAAGCTGAGTAGTAGGGGTTACCATCCTCTTTTTCCCGGACATGTCCGGCCGTCGATGTCCGGGATTCAGCTTTTGCTTTCTGCAGTCGGCATTCATTGTTTACATGCACACCTTTTGTTTCAATCTAACTGAATTCGTTCCGATTGGTGAATCTGAATTTAGTTGTAATAAACCTCATGAACAGCCCTACGGTGATCAGAAACTCTCAACAGCCAGTCAGTTGAATCAGAAAGGGTTTACACTTTATTTCAAATAGATAAAACTCTTGAACAACCTCCGTATTCACAGCCGCCACCAAACTGCACGCCGGGCGGTGTTTACAGCTCAAGTTCCTTTGAGTACGTTTGATGTTCGCGTCATAGCAGGCTACTTTTCTGAGTCTCAGTGGAATGTGGGTGACAGTCAAGTAATCTTCCAAGGTAATTGGTGACACTCTAATAATTTCCCCCCCTCTAACTATCCTCTCTCGCCCCCAAGGCAGCTAACTACCTAACTATCTTCATCTCCGGAGGACCCATTGTCCACGAGAGACAGCTAAGACGCTCTCCACAGGTCACCACCCCAGAGAGTCTCTCGCTTGCCCCACACCTCTCTTTTAAAGTCCCCTTTGTGTCCTTCCACAGGTGAATGCCATCACAGCAGTCACGTGATCGCCCAATGACGACACACTACATAGTGTTTACAAGAACGCTAAACAAGTGATCGGTTGATGTGCGTTTTAACATTGCTAAGAAAATTCCCGCTCCTCCGTGAGAGATATTCTCCGGAGGAGAAGCTGAGGGAGAACAACATGAGGGAGGTCTGGGATGGCGTGAGGACCATCACTGGTCATAATACAAAGAGAAGAGCTACAGGGGGGACAATGGAGATGGCTAATGAGCTGAATGACTTTTTTAATAGGTTTAATCAGCCCTTGTCACCCCCACCCTCACCCTCACCCACACCCCCACTGCAGCAATGTCTCCTTCCCCCCACACACCTCCCCTCTGACACCACCATACCCCAGTCTACCCACCACCCCCCCGACTTTGCAATGCCCCCCTCTATACACTTTTCCCCTAACGCCACAGTACCCCCCTCCTCATCAATACAAGCCCCGCCCCTCATCACTACAGACCAGGTCAGAGAACAGCTGAGAAGGCTCCGGCCGGGGAAGGCAGCGGGCCCGGATAAAGTGTGTCCGAGACTGCTGAAGACCTGCGCTGCAGAGCTAGGGGAGCCGCTCCAACGGATCTTCAACCTTAGCTTGCAGCTAGGGAGAGTGCCCACCCTCTGGAAGACATCCTGCATCGTTCCAGTTCCCAAGAAGAACAGGCCCAGCGAGCTGAATGACTTTCGACCAGTGGCACTCACTTCACACCTGATGAAGACGTTGGAGCGGCTCCTCCTCAGCCTCCTCAGACCCCAGGTGCAGCACGCCGTGGACCGCCTGCAGTTTGCATACCAGCCAGATGTTGGTGTGGAGGATGCCATCCTCTACATGCTGCACCGGGTCCACGCTGCACGCATGCTGCATATCCAAGAAGGACATCAACAGGCTGGATAAACTGATCAGGCGGGCCGGCTCTGTGATCGGTATAAAGCTGGACTCACTGGTGATGGTGGCAGAGAGGAGGACACTGGGCAAACTACTGGACATTATTGATAATGCCAGCCACCCTCTGCACACCATCATCAGTACTCAGAGGAGCCGGTTCAGTGGAAGGCTGCTCCTTCCCAGGTGCCGGACTAATAGACTCAAGGACTCCTTTGTCCCTCATGCCATCAGACTCTACAACTCCTCACTTGGGGGGAGGAGGAAATAGGGCAGAGAGGACATACATACACATACATACACACATACATACACACCTGGACTTACATTATACCTGGTCACTATATCACTATAACATTGACAATTTTTAAAATAATTTATGGTTGTTGATATTTTTATTAATGTTATTATTATTGTTGTACTGTTGTATTGTATTTTCTCCTTTTCTCTGCTACTCTCTTTCTCCTTTGGTAAAACTGCTGCTGGAATTTTCAATTTCCTTGCGGGAATCTTCCTAAAAGGATTAATAAAGATAAGTCTAAGTCTAAGATACGAGACCGGTGGATCTCACAGGTGTCGCTCACCGGTAATCACGCCACCGGCCTCGCGCCATTCTCCCGCGGCCCTAACCTCGTCCTGCTCGTCACAGTAAACATAACAAATGGCGACTGTAGAACGCAAAAGCCAAATCCTGGACATTTTGGACTATCTCGAAATCCTGGGCAGACTCATCACGGAGACTCACTAGTAGCCTAGACTTGTTGTGTAACTACTGCGCTCTGTTACCGGTAGGCGTGGCCTCCTAGGGCAGCGAAGCAAGTGCATTCTGGGAGTTGTTGTCTTTCATCCACATAAGTCAAAAATACATTTTCTGGCTTTTCTCAGTCTAGAAAGCTCCAAATTCCAAAATAATTTCACATTTCTTCTACATAAATGACCCATTTTAAATACACATTCATCAGAGGTGAAGTATCCCTTTAACTCCTGGACACTGTCATTTAGTAGGAGTAAACTTACTGCAGCACACTTTATGTGTGGTCGTATGTCAAGAAATCCAAACGCCATATTCAATGTATTCATTTATGCATATTTTGTGTTTATGTTAAGGTGTGGACCAGAGAACCTACATTTTCCCCAGATTTTGTCATTGTGAGCATCACGTTTAGCTCATTTGAAAGGCTTGCTTCATCTCACATGGTTTCAATCGGCCTGTCCTGGAGTCCTCAGTGGCTGTGGCTGGGGTGCAGACCTGCCCTATGTGCAGGGGAGCAGACGAAGGCATTGAAACCAATACCTGGAGAGAATGCACTGTAGATGGAGAGATCAGGGAATGCAGGAGGGGATGAAATGAAAGAGAGAGCCTCAGTTAATGAGGTCTAACGCACCATTGCTCCCGGCTCCATCAACACTCCCCATCACTCTATTCAAGTTGTTTTCATTAACTCTTGAGGGATGACACATGTTGAATAAGAGAGGAAATGCTTTTTCTTTTCCAACTATTTTTTTTTATCTCAAGCCATCAGGGAGGCACTGAACTCTTAGGCTCCTCCCTAGTGTTTCCCACGACATTTCATCCTGTTACATTCCTCCCTCTCTGATGCAACATAGCATCTTTTCATTCTTATAAAATATTCATCACTCAGATGGGAGAGGCAGGACACCCTCGTTTGCTCTCTCACCATGTGTTTCGGCTCTCAGCGTGAAGAGGAAGGGCTGAGCTGGTGGAGAGATGGAACACAAACAATGACAGTCTCTATTCTCTGTCACTGTTTCGGAACGGTCCGTTTTGTGTAAGGCTGTGATTTCCAGATAAGTAATTCGTGGATGGGCCATTGTAGCTTCTCCACAGCAGAGAAGGTCGATTTGGGTCAGAAGTCCACACATATTAGGAGAGGTTGACTTTTGGGTAAAACTCTAAAACACTGTTTGCTTATAGGGGTCCAGTGAACAGTTCTGTCAACAGAGGCTTCTCAAAACTTCTCTACCTGGATTTACTAGATAGTCCGTTTGATTAACTCTTCTTAATGCCATTATTATATTCTTTACAAGCAGATTATTGAATTTCAGATCAATATCTTTTGAGTTGTGCAGATGAATTTGAACATTACTGTGAATGACCCCTCTGCCCTTAGTTGTCTCAGCAGGGTTTATTGCGTGAGGTGAACACATTTTCTGTTGACAGAAGCCGACATGATAGTTTTAAAGAAAATTATCTTATTTCATGATGTGATTCCTGTGGAAATCTGTTTCTGCCTCAGAGTAAAAATAATGTAAAAAAATAGATATATTTCCCGTAATTGTTACTGTTTCTCTCAGTTGACTTTATATGTTATATTTGCAACTATATTTCTTGTAATTTGACTTTCTCACAATGTGATGATCTTGTATTTGTGACTTTATGGGGTAACACTTTATTTTAAGGTGCTTGTAATAAGCAGTAATTAACAGTTAATACGACACTTATAAGACCTTATAAGATGCATATAAGATGCATATAAGCATTAACTACGTCATATAAGGGTTAATTAAAGGTCCAGGTCCTGAAGAGATCAGGGAAACTACTCCCTCTTGGGAAGGTACATTTTTAAGGGACTGGGAGTTTGTGTTACCATTTATGTTTGTTCTGCTGTTCTAAAAGTGCAATGTATTGATACTTGAGACATTTATTTTTTAATTTAATTTATTTATTATAATTAGTTAATGCTTATATGCATCTTATAAGGTCTTATACGTGTCTTATTAACTGTTAATTACTGCTTATTACAAGCACCTTAAAATAAAGTGTTACCCTTTATGGTTGTGTTGTTCACACTTGGTATGTTTGGTTCGTATAAAACGAACCCTGGTGCCATTGTCTGTTAGTGCGGTTCATTTGAATAAGTGTGAACGCTGCCATCCAAACCCTGGTGCGCTTCAAACAAGCGGGCAGAGACCGCTGAAAAGATGGGTCTCTGCTTCCAAACGAACTCTGGTGCAGTTCTGAAAAATTCAAATTAGAATTCAGAATTTAGTCATGATGAAATAAAGTCACATCTACAAGATATAGTCACAATTATTATAAATAATGTTGTAACTGTGAGGAAAAACTGAGAAGTAAAAATTCCGAGATTGAGACATACTGTATGACAAGTCAATCACAAGAAATAGTCACAAATGTGATATAATGTAACAGTTGTTACATGTAAAGTCACAATTACGAGTCAAAAACACAAGGCATTGTGAGACAAAAAATTATGAGACACTGTGAGTTAAAGTTATATAGATATAAAGAGATATAAAATCAATAAACGGAGCAATTCCAAAATGGTCCTCGCACCTTTGGGGCTCGGGCACTAATTGCAAGAAATAAAGTTGCAGATGTAAGATATCAAGTCTCAACTTAGAGATGTAGTCACAATTGTGAGAAAAAAAGCTAGTTGTGGAAAAGTCACATTTATAAAAAATACAGTTGGATTTGTGAGGAAAAAAGTCTAATGTGAGATATAGGGTGTGTTCACACCTGTAGTTCGGTTCGCTTGGTTTGTTAGGTCCGGACCAAAAAAAACAACAAAAAAAGTCCTAGTCGTCTTAGCGTTCACGTTGATATTTTTATCACCAAACCTAAAGATACCGAACCTAAAGGCTTATTGATATGTTCACAACCTCATTAGTCAGCTTTTATGATGTATATTTCGCGATAGAACTTACCGAACATCCAAAACAATGCTGTGTGCTGGGCTAAATGTGCTCGTTGTAGCTATTGTGTGTAGCCTACATGCTTTACATGGATGTAGAATATGGTCATGCAGAATAAGGCTTAAATATGTGATTTATAAGTACTAATAAACAGCCAATATCCTAGTAATATGCATGCTAATAAGTATACTAGCATGCCTGGAAAAAGCTGTCTGGAACAGTTACAAATATAGGGCAGACGAGTGAACTGTCTTGCCTTCAAGGGACTTGGGAAAAGTGGACCAAAATACAGATAATGAAAAGAATTCTAGGTTCTGTAAATTTGATTGGATGAGCCATATTGAAGTCACTGTAATCGAACCAATATACTGACTACACATCAGTTGAATACTACATTAATGTGCCAAGTTACTTCGCTTGAAGTTGTGGCTAACAACACCAATTAACCATGGTAAAACCAATCGCACAGTTACTTGTTACTTCAAGACGCTCTTTAGTACATGGGACTACATAAACCCACAGCCTACTTAAATTGTGATGTTTACAAATCCTTTAGCCATGTAAAGTGATAAATAACTCTTTCACTTACTTACCACATAAAGAAAAAGTTTATCTGCTGAATAGAACTGAATGTGGTTTATTTACTGAAGCTTATTACTGTGTCTAAGTGATTAAGGAAATGAGTGTGTCACTGCAGAGTGCAGACACAATTACACAACAGCGAGTCCTTGTCTTCAATGGTAGATGCCTTGAGGATTTAGTTGAGTTGACGTTGGCTCCTTCAAGGCTGAGATTGTGTACTGTGCATGCCTCTGTGGCTCCAAGGTCTGACTCCTGCCTTAAATGCTCCCATGCATCACTGCCTAGAGACTCAGACGCCATACGAGTGGTACAGAAAGCACAGGCGTACATTAGATGACACCTGACAGAATGGAATATTGAATCTAGCTTGAATCTTTTTGTGAGTGTGATGTAAAATTAAATTTGACATTTCATGTAAAAATAAAAGCTAAATTACTACTACTGAGTGTTAACCAACAAAACAACATTTTAGTAAAGCAAAATGTAATTTTTAAAGCATAGAACACAAAATGTATTGATGTTAAAATACTGAGGTTGTAAAACTGACATGGAAGTTACTTTTTAAATAAAATGGAGCACTTTTCGGTTCAAATATTTCTTTTATGTGTGCTCAACAAAGAGTCCAAGTACAACTCACAGCACGAAGACTTGGAGCTTGTGCTTGAAATCTTTGAGAGCTCACCTCTGCGACCCACTTTATGAGCAGCATTCTTGGGTCCTTTGCGCAACAAGTACAAATCATTCTCCACTTACAGTGTCTCTTCTCTGTCAAAAAAACATAGTAGGTTATCAGCATGTGCGAAATTAGTCTACACCCCTACCTCCTCTATTCAGGCAAGCAGGAAAACCACGGATTCATTGGCACTGAACCTTAATTGAAATAATGGCGGTAGTATATCTAAATGGGCAGACTACAGCCATGAGGGCCATTGTTTATGTCTGCGGTGCAGGGTAAATAGCCCGTCATTTATCGCAGCTCTTGTTTGTTATAAAATGCAGCTCTGCTGTTGATCGTATCAGTGCAGACGGGGCCCATTCACTGCTGGTACTCATAGTTAAAACTGCCCTCTAATGCTAATAAGTCACTGTTCTGCTTATGTCTTCTACTGTGCTGCTGTTGTAGGTACCATTGCTTACCAGGTAATTTTTGCTTCACTTTTACACATTCCACGTGAAGAATTTGTTCTGCAACGAAGTAACATTTTCATTTGCAAGATAAGCTACATTTTTTTCATTGTTCTCAAAGAAAAAACTATCCGACCAATAGGATATAAGGTTTTGATTCCACACCAATTAACATTAATATGTATTTTGACCAGCTGAGAACTCGTGAAGAGCTTATAAAATGTGTAAAGGAGTCAAAACAGCGGCAGGAATCCCTCAGTCACACACACAAACGAACATCTGCCGCGACGAAACGCGGTTCTGATGCCTGTACCGAACTGTGATGGGCAACATCACGACTATGATGAGAGAAAAAAATGGAGAATTCTTCCGTTTTTAGGGTCACATCTTGTGACATCATGTCCCGTTTGTCCTATGTCCCATCATATTATAATTAACAGTTAGTTAATAGTGGACCCTAAACTAAAGTGTGACCCATATTTCAAATATTTTATTTAGTAAGGATATAATCTGACAACAATGGCATCATAAATTGTAGCTACTTCATTTGGGATCATTGCAAAGGCTGTAAGTCCATACATAAATACAGCCGCCATATTTAGTGTTATGATTTCTCACTCATATGTTTGAATGGCCCATCCCCCCTGCCCTTATAATGCTTCTGAATTTCTTTCTTGGACAAATATTTCAGCATGAAATGAAAATTCATCTATTTTCTGAGTGCATGCTATTGATCTTATTGTGAACGATTTATGCATGCATGTTTCATTTTAAAAAAATAGTTTTGACCTCATAATTTTGAATCAAAATGCCATAACTTGCCATTGAAACCACAGACTTCTCTCTAGTGACATATGCCGTACTTCTTCAATCATTTATTCAGCTTTATCCCTGCCCTATCATACTGCAAGCTCACATTTAAATCTGCCTCCGTCCAATCAACAACCATGTGAACAAAGTCCCCGCCCTACATTATTTTTCAATAATCTGTTGTATGTCACAGTGTGGACAAAAAGATCTGTTGTTACTTTCATTTCATTGTGACTTTAAATCTCTTTAAATATGTTTAAGTTCTAAACGTTACAATGAAAATTATTCTGATTACAGCTTCATCTCCTTAACTCTAAATGTCTGTTTCTAGTTTCCTCTGTTTCCAAAAAGACATTTATTGTGGGTTGTCATGTACAATATATATGAGGGAAAAAAGGTCATGGTTTGCAAATATAACAATCACAAAGCCCAAGTGATTCGCGGTGCTCTTAAAGTGGAGTGTTTCATCTGTAGAGTTGCTTTTTTAGGGGTGCTTTAAGGAGGACAGTCTTTAGGGAGCTGAGGTTAGAGAGCTTAATGCAGGAATGGATGAACATCTCACACACACTCATGTACTAATGCACTTTATTTTCTCTCTCTTCATTGAAAACAGAAGAATCCAGTGTTGTCTTGGTGAATCAACAAATCCACAACCACAAGATGACATTTGCAAATGTTCTTCACCTTTTAAAGACATTGCGATGTGTAACATGTCCACACTTACGGTTCAGTTGTATGTGCAGCGGGCTGCAAAAACTGAAAGCTTTTATTGTTTAGATATCCTGTGATGAACAGCTAATAAAATCCAATCCGATGAGGCCGTCTGGTGCCGGGATGTCAACTGGGCTAGTTTTGTTCACATGAACTGGCTAAGTGAGGATGAAGGTCTTGGGTTAGACAAAGGTGAGAAAAGCAAAGAGAAGAAATGTCCGTACGCCACTTGATTTCATTAGGAACATTTAGGCACGGTCCCAACCCAAGCTGAGGCTTTGGGACTGTGAACTATTATTCAAGTTTTACACAGGACCAATTGCACAATGTACATTTGCTTTTGGCCATGTGGACCCCCCAGAGAAATTGTGATTGATGAGGCCCTGCATGTGTGTATAATAGTTAGGATGTGTGTGTGTGTGTGTCGTTTCTGACACGCGTGCCCTTATATACGCTTGCCTGTCTTCTGCGTGTGCTCTTTTGTATCTTGCTGTAATTACAAGGAACTGGGCTGAACTTGACCCCAACTGGGTTATTTCACGATATGTATCTGTTGGCTGGTGTTTGGCCTCTGAACAATTATCAGAACTCTGTAAATAGCAGTCGGCAGAGTTGGAACAAGGAAACGGCCTTGACACAATCTGCACCATCGCTCGTTTCACTAATGGTTTCCTAAAATGGCTCAGATCGGTTTCTCTGTGATGCATTTCCGTTTCAGAGCCTCAGATATGATTAATGGCAGGGAGCATAAGATGTTTCATACTCTGTTAATAAGACAAGTTTTCAGATGGGTCTCGAGAAGCTTGTTGTGTGATGAAGTGCAGCATGTGAGGAGGTTTTCTATCAGCACTTACGATTTATGTTCGACTCATGTTCTCTGGTTACGTCATGGCTCGCGTCCCTGGTGATTGAGGATGTAACTGCAAAGGAATTTGCTTATGATAAAAGTGCTTTCATATGTCCTCCCTGTGTTAAGTGCTTTGGCTTTTGTCAATATTATGCTTTTTTAACTGCTTCCAGTGGGAAGAGTGCCACGTTTAATTCTACATTTGGCTATCCAAAGAATAGAATCAATAAAACAATAAACAGTTCTGTAAAAGTTATGTGAATCTAATTTTGTGGATTCTTCATATTTTGCACTTGATTCTTAGCACAATGTGTTAATCTTTGGGAAAACTGTTGTTCAAAAATTATCATTAACATGCATGCTTTTTGCAGCAGGGTTACTCTAGTTTTCATTTTAATATAGTAAAATATAGTTTAAAATTTTCAATTTGTATTTTTCTTTCTGTCATTGTTTTAACCCTTTCACGCATGCGTGTTACTTGTAATGCATTACTTTACTCCTTATTTCAAAAAGTAATCTGATTACATGTTACTTGTAATGCGTTACACCCCAACACTGTTCATTTCAGATGAGATTGAAAAACTCCTGATCACTAGGTTTTCTCAGAAGAGAGCTACGGTAGAAATGTGCATCTTGAACACAATCAGAATTATCAGTTAATAAGGGCAAATCGGTATAGACTGGAGGGGGCAAAAGCATTTTCTACATAATCTGAGTTGGGTTTCCACAGTTGTACCTTGACAGGTTGTAGAGATTATATGTATATTTTGTATTATGTTTAATACAGTATCTCTTTAAGTTCAAACCAAAAATGCATACTGTCCACTCAAGTGTTGTAATAATTATTGCATTAAAGGGTTAACTTAGTTTTAGCAATTCAGATTTTATTTTATTTTGTTGTAGTATGTTAGGGATGCTAAAGTTAATGTGCCAACTGGTATCATTTTAAAGATGTTTAACAGTGTTAAATTAGTGACTAGTGTTATTTATATTTATTGGCATGTTCATTTTTATTATTTGCAGACGGTGTGTGACTAAAACTAATATTAATTTGTAGTCGTTTTATTTTAGTTAATTTTAGAGACATGAAATCGGATTTTAGTTTCAGTTATTCCTACTTGCGTATGTTATTTTTTATTTTAGTTACATGTAGGGAAGGCAATTTAGCAATAGTAAGTTAGCTTTGAAAGCATGACATCCAACCCTCCCTTCAGAGTGTCTCCAAAGCCACGCCTCCTTCAAAACACATGAACGCACAGAGCAGAGTTTGCAAAGCGGCACGAGATGAGAGACGGCGTTAAACTATCTCATGTTTCAAAGACACATAACATTACAATAATAATGAGCACAAACAACTTAAAGAGCACTGACCTGTACCACCTTACTGCTGCATATTCATTTCGGCATTGATAGTGTTGCCATTGAAATGCATACATTTTTCCATCTCTTCCAAATGACTGTAGTTATGGTGTGAACGCAGCATAAGCTTGTTGATTTTGTTTAGGAGGAACTGTAAAAGGTGGCTGCTGTTTCGTTTGCGGTGCTCAGTGACTGACGTCTGTCTAACTCACCGCATGAAATGCACTGATGACGTGTGATGTCTTCGCGAGCAGAGTGCGTGGAGGTATGGAAATACATATGCTGACTGGGAAGTTGGACATACAATCGGACCGAATGCAATGATTTGACGAACATTTTATGATCCTACTTCTTCCACAGACGATATATATACATATAAACACATTTAGACCACTTAACTTTGTGATTGCTATCAAAAAATGTTTCTGGAACAAATCACCTACCCTGCCTATAATAAACAGATTTGCATTTGTTTTCGTTAACTAATAATACTAATAATATTCTTTGGCAGACATTTTATCTGAAGTAAATTTATAAATTTGTGTAACTTTTGTCAGTCCATGTCCATGGAGTTGAACCTGACCTTGGCATTGCAGCACATGCTCTACCAGTTGAGGATATGTGCATATTTTTACTACATTAAACACTAATGTTCTGTGTTAGTTAAACAGATCAGTATAGTACTGTTCAATCCTGACAGTGTCCCCTCTGTCTTTACCTTTGTGCACTGTGGTGGTCTTAGGGACTGACTGCTCTCAGAGGAAGCCTTGGCCCTACTGGCAGCCCTGGCCACACTGTGGGAAAATGTCAGAATGTTATTGTAAGCACGATGAATTGCTCCTGACGCATTTGTTTATACACTTGCTCGAATAATGGGAACATTAAATATTTGGCCCAAAATAATAATAATCCATTTCCTCCCTGAAAAAACCTAATCATATGAAAATGAAAAAAGCAAACAGTCCGTTGAATTACTTTATTTGTGCAAGGTTGATAACGATCAACCGGCACCCCACTTTATTTTCAAACATTCCCTCCAGTTTGTGTACTGTATGTGGCTCCACTGGTCTCTGGACCTTTTGGCCATCGTCAGGCTCATGGTTTGCAGATTTGGCCCATAAATGTCAAATGAGCAATGTAGTTTTTGGGTGCCAATGGCACTGTTGAAAATAAAGAGGCTCAATTGCAATGGAACAAAATTTGAAGGCCATATTATGTCAGCAGCATCCACAGAAGCCGAGGCTGACACAAGAAAGGGGTTACACAACCAAAAACCAGCCGTTTTTGTCTACATAATGCAAGTCAAAACAACATTGAACCCAACTGACTTTCCTCGTACAGACATTTGTTAAAATATCTTCAGTGTTCCACAGAAGAAAAAGTCATAAAGGTTTGGAACGACATGATTTGGGTAAATTAATTTTCATTTTTAGGTGAACTATCGCTTTAAGAGCTGTCCTTCACTTTTGCTCATCTTGGGTTTCTTCTGTATGCAACATAGATTTCGATTGAGATCATATGTTCAGACTTCATCTAGCATTATACTCTAGCGCCAGTCAAACGTAGCAGTTAAATTCCTGTGAGATCTCACACTTGTGTAAAGAATGCTCTGTAAACATCACACGCATGTGGAGATCTGCCATGTGTAAAATGCATGCTAACTCTGTGTGAATGACACATGACAGAGCGGTTTACACATCGAGATCAAGGTTAATAACCTTTTTGTTTAGTCCTCGCTGTCGTTTCTGTAGATTTTTGTATTGGGTCGAGCGGTTGTGTGTTTGCTTACGACCGATTGGCAGATCACAGGAGTGTGTGTGTGTGTGCGTGCATGGGTGTTTGGGAGTGAGAGCAAGGCTCTTTAATTCGAAATCTTGAGGTTTGGCTGGCAGGCTGGTGGATGTCTGATCTTTCAGCTAAGCAGCATTGATGAAGTCATATAGAGGGAGGGATGCAGTGGAATGTCCTGGGCCTTGAGCTGTGAGCACGACTTTCATCATTCCCTTTCGCACTTTAAACATATAAACAAACAAACTTCCCACGTTCCATCTTCTTAATGTGTGTGATAGGAATCAAACTTTGGCAGTGCTTTCTAATATCTTAATCTACCTTTCAAAGGTTTGAGGTCTGAACGTTTTTGAAAGAAGTGTCTTATGTTCAACAAGGCAACCAATTACAGTAGTAATATGGTGAATTATTACAGTATTATTACAGTTTAAAATAAGTTGAATATATTTTAAGATGTAATCTATTCCTGTGATGGCAAAGCTGAATTTTCAGCAGCAATTTCATCAGTCTTCAAGGTCACATGATCCTACAGAAATCCTTCTATATGCTGGATTTGTGTATGATTATCAATGCTAAAAACGGATAATATTTTTTTATGGAAACCATGATACTTATTCCAGGATTATTTGATAAATATAAAGTTGAAACTGAAATATAAATCTTTTGTAACATTTATATTTGATCAGTTTAATGTGCCCTTGCTGACCGATATTTTGTTACTTTTTCTGTTAAATCTAATCTTAAGCAAATCTCAAAATTAATATCAGTTTTTCATACTGTAGCCTACATGTGTCACGGATGGAACAGGAGTCAGACAGGTGGTAAGTGAAATTCTGTTTATTTACAGGTTGCAGATCCAGACAGAGATATGGTGAGTATGCAAGCAGACGATATTCAGGATGGAACTTAGCTGAAGGATAACCAGAGTCTTTGTTTACAGATGTGGATGGAGAGTCACTGGGAACAGGCTGATGACCAGAGACTGGAGACTGAACTTTCGTGTGAAGGTTAGCAGGTGATCGATGGATGGAACTTCGGTAGGTAGCGGGTAAGTTGCAGGTAAGTAGCGTGATAGTCTGTTGTGTCATGTAGAGACGAGACCAATGAGTGTGCGAAGAGGAGTTGAATATATATAGGGAGGTGAACTGATGAGGTGCAGGTGATGGTGATTAAAACTCAGGGGACTGTGAACAAGTGGGAGGAGTGAGTGAACGAGTGGGAGGAGTGAGTGAAGCTGGTGGAATCCTGACAGTACCCCCCTCCTCCGAGGCGGCTCTCGACGCCTGAGACGAGGGACGAAGACGGCGACGAGGTCTACCACGACCCCTGGGAGCAGGGCGATCAGGATGGTCGACGTGAAACTGAGTGAGGAGATCTGGATCCAGGATATCATCGCGAGGAACCCACGACCGTTCCTCTGGACCATAATCCTCCCAGTCAACCAGATATTCCAGCCGAGGACCTCGTCGCCGTGAGTCCATGATGGTGCGGAATCGGTAGATGGGCTCTTGCTCGACTGGAACCGGAGGAGGAGGTACGTCCTCTGGGACGGTTTCTGTGGGAGGAGAAGTGACAGGTTCAATGAAGGGCTTCAACAGTGACACATGAAAAGATGGTGAAATCCTGTATTGTGGAGGAAGGTCAAGCCTGTAGGTGACTTCGTTCAGCTGCCTCTGCACAGTGAAAGGACCGATGTATCGAGGACTCAGCTTGCGGCAGGGCAGGCGGAGGCGGATGTCCCTGGTCGAAAGCCACACCTTTTGTCCAGGCTGGTACTGCTGAGGTTCAACACGACGACGATCCGCTTGGTCCTTGTGCCTCCGCACTGCCTGCTGGAGGTGCACGTGAGCCGAGTCCCATACCCTCTCGCTCTGATGGAACCAGTAATCAACAGCTGGAACCTCTGAGGGCTCACCCGACCAAGGGAAGAGTGGAGGTTGATAACCCAGGACACACTGAAAGGTCGTGATCCCAGTGGTGGATTGCCAAAGGGAATTCTGGGCTTACTCCGCCCAGGGAAGGAGCCGGCTCCAGCTGTCCTGGTACTGGTGGCAATAGGTCCTGAGATGTCGTCCGATCTCCTGGATCTTCCGCTCAGTCTGGCCGTTTGTCTGAGGGTGGTATCCTGAAGATAAGCTGACAGTAACCCCGATGAGTCTGAAGAAGGCTTGCCAAACCCTTTAAATGAACTGTGGACCTCTGTCCGACACTATGTCTTCGGGAATGCCGAAGTTTCGAAACACATGATTGAAGAGGGCCTCTGCGGCCTCAAACGCTGTTGGAAGTCCAGGCAATGGGATCAGCTTGCAAGCCTTCGAAAAGCGATCCACAACGACGAGGACACAAGTGTGGTTACTGGATCTGGGAAGGTCCGTCATGAAATCAATTCCAAGGTGGGACCACGGTCATTGTGGGATAGGAAGTGGCACGAGCTTGCCCTCCGGGAGTCTTCTGGGTGTGTTGGTAATGGCACAGACTGAGCATCCCCGAACGTACCTGGAAACATCCCGTGAGATGGACAGCCACCAGTACCGATTACTGAGGAGCGAGAGGGTACGCCTGCTACCTGGATGTCCAGAGCGGTATGAGCTGAGTCCAGAAGAGTTGCACGAAGATGGAGCGGTACGAAGATGCACCCCTCTGGACCTCCCGGCGGTGCGGGATGATGAAGGTTCTCCTGGGAAATCTGCTCGTCGATGTCCCAGATGATGGGGCTGATGATCATGGCTGGAGGGAGGATAGGTTCTGGTAGCGAATCTTCGGTTGAAGCAATGTGAAGACGAGAGAGAGCTTCCGCTTTGCAATTCTTGCTTCCAGGTCGGTATGACACGGTAAAATCAAAGCCGGTAAAGAAGAGAGCCCATCGAGCCTGACGGGGATTCAGCCTTTTCGCTTCTGAGGTATTCCAGGTTGCGATGATCGGTTATAATCTCAAACTGGTGATTAGCTCCCTCCAGCCAATGCCTCCATTCCTCTAACGCGAGCTTGATGGCGAGCAGCTCCCGATTCCCAATATCATAGTTCCGCTCCGCCGGGGACAGCTTCTTAGAGTAGAAGGCACATGGATGGAGTTTGGGAGGATCACCCTGCCGCTGTGATAGAACTGCTCCAACTCCTGTTGAGGATGCGTCCCCCTCAACTACAAACGGTATATCTGGGTTAGGATGAACCAGGATGGGAGCAGTCAGGAAGGCTTCTTTCAGTTGTTGAAAGGCTAAGATGGCTTCAGGAGATAAGGATAGAGACTTGACCCGGCCCTTTAGAGACGAGGTCAAAGGAGAACTGATGTGACTGTAGTTATTGATGAATCTTCTATAGAAATTGGTGAATCCGAGAAACCGTTGAAGATCCTTCACAGTAGAGGGCAGGGGCCAGTTCCGGATAGTTTCCACCTTCCTCTGGTCCATCTGCACTCCCTGTTGGTCTATGATGTAGCCCAGAAATTGCACAGTGGTGGTGTGAAACTCACATTTCTCCAGTTTCAGGTACAGTTTATGAGCTCTCAGTTTCTCCAAAACTAGAGTGACATGGCGCTGATGCTCAGCAAGAGAGGAGTAGATGAGAATATCGTCGATATAGACAACCACAAATCTGTTGAGATACTCTCGGAAGACCTCGTTCATGTAACCCTGGAAGACAGCTGGGGCATTGGACAGTCCGAAGGGCATGACTCAATACTCATAGTGACCTGAAGGCATGACGAATGCCGTCTTCCATTCATCACCTCGTCAAATGCGAATCAAGTTGTATGCACTGTGTAAATCGAACTTAGAAAAGATGCGGGCTCCACGCAGCTGCTCCAATGCTGCTGGGACCAGAGGAAGGGGATAACTAAACTTCACAGTTGTTGAGATGACAATCAATGCACGGCCTCAAGCCTCCGTCCTTCTTAGCCACGAAAAAGAAGCTGGAAGCGGCAGGGGATGTAGATGGTCGAATGAACTCCTGTTGAAGAGCCTCCTCCACAAACTCCTCCATGGCCTTCTGCTCCGGGATGGACAGAGGATAGACGCGGCCTTTAGACAGGGTGGCTCCAGGTAGTAGGTCGATAGCACAGTCCCATGGACGATGAGGTTGAAGTTTGGTCGCCAACTGCTTGCTAAACACATCCTGGAACGCCCTATACTCAGCAGGAATCTCCACCTGGTGATGGACCTCTGGACTCTCAATGGACGTGGAACACACGGGAAACTCGGACTTTCCCACTGAAGATGAGGGGGCTTTCTGGACCTTCTCAACCGAAGCTGGACAGGAATGCGAGTAGTCTTCTCCCCAGCGAAGGACCTCCCCGGATTTCCAGTCGATGATGGGTTGATGTTGGACCATCCATGGGCGTCCCAGAATGAGCTCAGCAGTGGATTCCTCCAGCACCATGAAGGAGATCTCTTCCGAGTGCAGGCAGCCAATGCGGAGCAGTGTGGGGGTGAAGTGATGAATTCGACCCAGCGGTCTACCCTGGATGGTTTAGACTCGGAGATCTTGATGACTTCGGCGTTTACGAACGTTCAATTTTTGTAGGAGTTGAGTGAAAATGAAGTTCCCCGCCGAGCCGGAGTCGAGGAGGGCTTGTGCTGAGACACATACACTGGGGGTTAATAAATGAACAGTTGTGCGGTTCAAAGTTGAAATCTTAGGAGGAATCTGAATGGTGCTTACCGCAGGGCGTTGAGGTCGAATAGGGCAGGAGTTGATGAGATGTTTATCACCCCCACAATATAGACAAAGATGCTGTTGAATTCTACGCTGCCGCTCTGAAGAAGAAAGATGAGTGGAGTCAATCTGCATGGGCTCGGGTGCTGGAGGGGCGACTGATGGAGCCGAGGACGGAGGATTTACAGCGGTTTCTAGAACATCACAGGCAGATAAGCGTTGAGATAGTCGAATGGTTTTCTGAATGAGGTTTTCAATACCCAAGGAATCCTCATATACCACCACCAGCTGACGGATGTTAGGGTTGAGACCATGTCGAAAAGCTGTCATATTCCAGCCACTAGAAGCCGCCAGCGTGCAAAATAGAAGAGCATATGTACTCACTGAAGACTTTCCTTGACGAAGGTTTAAGAGCTGATCGTGAACGGTGAGATCGGAAACTGTCTGACCAAACACTTCCTTGAAATGCTGAATGAAACTTGAAAGGGATTTAACCACAGGAGAATCTGAGTTCCAGAGAGATTGGGCTCATTGGAGAGCTCTGCCGGACAGCAGGGAGATAATAAACGCCACTCGGGCTGAATCGTTAGAGAATTGATGTGCCTGCATTTGGAAATAATATAGCGATACCTGAGGCAAAAAAACGCTGCAATCCTCCGCCTCTCTGTTGATTGTCGCTGGCGGGGCCATGGGACTCGCAGAGGCAGCTGACGAAGCAACAGATGTTTGCGGAAGTGAATGGTGGCGTGCTGAGTGAAGGAGATCCTCGGGAACGGTGGGTGGATTAGCTGGTGGAGAAGGAAGTAAGGACTGGCGAACAGCCTGAACCAGCTCCGCGAATGGATCACGAGATGGATTCTCCACGGGCTCCGCTGGACTCTGCATTTCGTTGGTCTGGTCTTCTGTCACGGATGGAACAGGAGTCAGACAGGTGGTAAGTGAAAGAGTGTTTATTTAAAGGTTGCAGATCCAGACAGAGATATGGTGAGTATGCAAGCAGACGATATTCAGGATGGAACTTAGCTGAAGGATAACCAGAGTCTTTGTTTACAGATGAAGAGTCACTGGGAACAGGCTGATGACCGGAGACTGGAGACTGAACTTCTGTGTGAAGGTTAGCAGGTGATCGATGGATGGAACTCAGGTAGGTAGCGGGTAAGTTGCAGGTAGGTAGCGTGATAGTCTGTAGTGTCATGTAGAAACGAGACCAGACAATGAGTGTGTGAAGAGGAGTTGAATATATAGGGAGGTGAACTGATGAGGTGCAGGTGATGGTGATTAAAACTCAGGGGACTGTGAACGAGTGGGAGGAGTGAGTGAAGCTGGTGGAATCCTGACAACATGATAATGCTGTGATGTCTACAACATTTTAAACAGAGAATTTGTAGTTTTTTGGGTTTTACTTTTTTAGACAAAATAATATTAATACCGGCCATTTATCAGTTAGTCATAATGTAAAATAATTATCATATCAGGGCATAGCTTAATTTTTTTATGTAAATAAATTTGTTCCGGTACTGTTAACTATTTGTGAGGAAAAACATTATTTACCTTTCATAAAATGTATTTATTTCATAAAGTTTAAACATTTATTGAACAACTGCCTTAAGGTAAAAATATATATATATATAAATAAATATATAAATATATATATATATATATATATATATATATATATATGGCAATTATAGGACAGCAAAGACATCTGTGAACATTGTTTTAAGTGCCTGCAAAGCTTTTATATCATATGAATTAGACTATTAGACCGATAAGTTTTGACATTTTGAGGACAAGTTTGAAATGAATATCCACAATGTAATAGGGAAATAAGCGGCACAAAATGAAAAGGGTTCAAGTGTAATCTGAGGGTGCAGTGCGGCCACATGTCATACATTTATGAGATCTGTCAATGTAACAGATGGTTATAAACAGTTTAATTCCCAATAACACTAAAGCTGGACTTAAGAGTATATTATAATTAAAATAATAAAATCAGTAAAAGGCTACAATCCAGTAGCGCACATTAATTTTTTGATTATTTTTTATGTATATTATTTTATATGCATTTATTTGAGTTATTGATTTTGACTACAGACCACCGTGCCAGTAAAGTTTCAGACCTGTCACTACACACATTGAACAGATACATCCATGAAATCTCCACGAAATCAAACTTTTGGCTACTAAACAAATATAGAAATGTAAATCCCAGCTGTGCTGTCAGGTTTTGAATCATCCATATTCATATTGAAAAGCTCTTTGGCTGCCAGTCTAGTTTGGCTCACATTGCCTTACCGTAAGTCATTTTTTTCCCTCTCCAACCTGCTCCCTCAGGTGAAAGTGGAGGGTGATAAAGACTTTGTACTCAGTGCCTGTCTCCTCAGGGTTGAGAGCTGTATTAGAGGGTTAGAGTGAGGACATGCAGTAATAGTACATGTTTATGAATAATAGCACTTGGGGTTCCAGCTCTGCAAGTTCGCCAGCTTTTCCTCAACATTCCGTACTTGAAGCAGTCGACGTGAAGTTTTGGGGAGGAAGTGGAGTAAATCATAGACGATTAACTCAGCACCAGCCTCCTGTTGAATGAGTCATTGCATAATAATTTAAGGATGAGGAGAGGGTGTGTTGTGTTATGTTTCATTTCAGTGCCTGTTGTTAAAGAGCTGGATGTTCCATCAAACGTTTAAATCCTTTAATGTTTATGTGCAGCCAAGTGGATTTTTACCTTCGGAAAGGTGTCATTTAAAAATGTTAAACCTCCGACCACCAACACAATAAAGCATTCAGCTTTGAATTGATGGTTCTTGAGATTTGTTCAACCATGTTTCCTATTTAATTGTAATGATATCCTCTGCACCCATTCGCCCTCTCGCTCTGTGAATGGAGTTCAGGTAAGACTTGGGTGGGTCCTTCCGTTTCTTGACATATTTTGAAAGTATGGGCTTTGCTTTGTGTTAAATGCTATAAAGGTGCACTAGTATACTCTTTCATGCACTTCCTCTAGACGAAATTCTATATACAGAGGCTTAGTTTTGAAGTACCATGTGATCACACTCTTGTTGTTTTCGTGAGTTGTTGTGACAACACAAAAGTGGGCAGTTTGATGTTTGTCCATTGATATTAGGCTTATAAAATTAATTAAACTCTGGGATAAAAAAAAGTTTGAATCAAGTATATTTTAATTGGCGCCTCCTGTGGTGATGTTTGCCTGTTTTATAACCCCACAGGGCAGACGTACCATCTGATACTGGCCCAGATACATTCAATATCAAATTTAACCAGCCTCTTCTTCTGTTTCTGAACACCATACACCCATTTTCTTAAAGGGATCACCGTCCAAATACAATAAGAAGCTCTGGCTGACTTCTTTGTTGTTGCCGTTTATTTAGCTAACAAAAGATGCAGAATGCTGGAAGTAAGGTGGATTAAGTGGGTGAGACGCATTGTTAGACTTTTACTCATGACTTCAGTGGTTCAAACTTTAATTTAATGGGCGCAAAAATGAGAGAGCGAATATAAAAGAGGATTGTCATCATGAACATTTTTGGATATTTGCTTAACTCTTCAGCAGTATTATTTTAATCTTAAAATAGCTCGTAAAATATGACGGGTGTGTAAATATTCAAAAGGCCATAATAGTGAAAGATTTTATGTCTAGGAAAATATAATTAACCTGATTGAATTCCTAAAAAGGTTAAGTGTTTGGGTGCATAATATGATTCCCTTTGTTCCAACTGTATCTTACATGGACAAGAAAGAAAGCAAGGAGAGCACAAGAGAGCTATAGGGAGTACAAAACCTTCTACTATTTCATTCCATGACATCTCTAATCTTCCCTGAACTTCCCTCTTTGGATGTTGAACTCCTTGGATGCAGCTCTACGGATCCTAACCCTGGACAGAGCAGCTGTGCTGAGGCAGTGCACGCGTGAGATCTCTGCTCCCTGTGATAGGGATTCATCACTTGTCGGCATTCGCAGATGGACTTTGAGGATGAATCACATCTGTGCGTATTTGCCTGTAAGACCTTGCTGTGCATTTATATAGTAATTCCATTAATCTGAATGTAATTCTGTCTTGGGAAATAAAGGTTTAGGGCCATAAAATGAACTCGCCTAAATTGTTTCAGGCATGGTTGTGCCAAAGGGTTGCACCAAAGTCCCACAGTATTACTCTGACTTATAAGGTGCCATGGGATGGACCAGCTCTCATGTGCTGTCCACATTACTGCAGCTCATACTGGGAACATGTGCATGATGGTTGTACCTCCTTGGTTTTGAAGACTTGCCTGTCATGGGATAGTTTCCAGTGCAGTAAAGCCTTCATTGCTGCCAGGCCCATCTAAGTATCACAACGTTCTGACAGACCTGTTCTCATGGAACGGAATAGATTAAGTTTGCTCTGCCCAAAGGGTTATGGTAGTTTTGCATTTTCAGATGTATTTTTATTTTAATGTTAAATTTATCTTTAGTTTTAGTTAGTTTTATTCATTGTTTTGTTAGTTTTGCCCTGTAAAAAATTATATGATCAATGAGTTTTATGGAAACATATGTTTTTACATTGCTTTAACTCATCAAAATAAGTTAAACAATTTGCAACTTTTTTATAAGTTATACAAGATTCAACCCATTTTTTAAGTCAGTTTAATGTAATTTAAGTTGAAATGACTTAATTCATCCAATATATTATGAATATTTAATACATTTCCTAAATTATAATAACTAAAAAGGCTTAATAAAATCAACTAAAACAAGATTGAAATTTAAAGCAATATTAAAATAAAAATGACTGAATATAATAATATACTGCATATGTAGGGGAAAATGTACAGTTTGGCGGTCGTTATCGCCCAAAGGGGTTTGTTTTGCAGTAATGACTGGCTGACAGTTTTTATTTTTATTAATCATTATTTATTTTTATTTATTTTTTTATGTAGTTTTGTTTCGTTTTAGTGTTTTATTTGGGCATTATTTTTAGTTTACAAAAATGTTTTTAAATCTATAGTTTACTTTACAAAAATATCCCTGCCCCGCCCAAGCAAGCAATTGAAATCCAACAAAGGAGAAAAAGCGGCATCAATGGTACGATCTATTTCTGTCTACTCCTTTCCACTCCTGTATCACCACAGATCTCTCTGCAAACAACCTGTTACCTGACACAGTTTGGTCATCAGCCAGAAAGCAGTGTTTCGGTGGAACAATAGGATCATTCACAGAAAATTATATCCATAGTTTGGCGTGTCTTTTATATGCATCACCCGGAGTTTACAGTCTGCTATTGTTGCTTTCACAATGACAGCGCACAACCCTTCCCCTGCGTTATTTGTTGATCCTGTCCCGAGGAACCATTCAGACCTGGTCCATGCGACAGGGCTGCTTCCTCTTCAATGTATCGCTTTCAGGTTATTGATGTCTTGCTTTGTGCTCTTTCTTCATTGCAGAAGGTCAACGGCTTTTGGAACAGACCTTTCGTGTGTGCGTGCGGTTACCAAAACATGGTGGCGATGTCTCCTTCCAGCTCTCTTTCTCTCGCTCTTTCTTGTCCTCGGCCTCAACAGGGTCACATGTCGGCCCCTGGGGAGGAAGCACCTTCAACAACATCAGCCAGGTAGTGTGAAGGATTAGGCCTTTTTTTCCCCCGTCTCTGAAAGCAGCCACAAATAAGCAGGCGGTGTTCCCAAGGGATGCTGGGAAGCACGCTCTGGGCTGCATGTTTCAGAGATGTATTGTGTTGCACGATGGTTTTCATTTGATGCCACAGTAGTTTGTGTGAGGGTAATTCATATTTCACATTTCCTCAGTGATCTTATCACTATAGTCATGCAGTGTCAGACGACTATTGTGGCCTTTAATTGGATGCAGTGTGCTTTGTTGGGACGGATGCTGTGAGGGAACTGTGCCGGGGAGTTCGTAGGGATTCACGGCATTCGTCTCTTAGCAACTCTCTCTGCCTCCGCCATCCTCCTCTGTATTTGACCTGGCTCTGTCTGTGCAGAAAGAGACCATAGGCCTGAGAAATTAAAAGTGCCTACCCATGAGACCACTCACAGGCACCTAATTAAACATCTCACATTCCATCTGTGGGGTGCAAGCATTGACTACGCACGCACACACTCTATAACGCGAAATTTTGTTCCCATAGCTTAATGCTGGGTTGCTTGAGATGACTCTATCTCACCACATCAATAATAAATATCTTGCTTTGAAAGTTGATCAAAGAAAAAGTAAAACCACACTTTTGTCTCAGGCTGGAGGGAGTGTTGTTCAGCAGAATTGCTTAATGTTGGGCATTAATCATAAGAATGTAAGGGAGGAGAAGTTTTGTTTAGTGAAAGAACGCAATAAAAAACACATCTTGTTTCAACAATGCTGCCATAACTTGGTTCTTTCTATACAATGGCTATGTTTAGATGAACCCTTGTTATGCGACTGTGATTTATGTGAATTTGCTCATAATTAGCATAACCACAATTGCAGTAAAATACGTGAAGTACTGCGGTTCTAATTGCACGATATAGGCAAGTTTAATCACATTTAATAGCATTTATTCTCCTCTGACCAAAGTGTGCATGTGCAAGGACGGGAGATGGATTACGTGTCACACTCTTGCACAAGTTCAAAAACATAGCAGAGCAGAAGATAAACAATTCTTGCAAAATTGGTTTGTTTAGGCGGGATAAATACAGTCTAATAATTGGCCTTAACTATTTACTAAACGACAATATAAAACAAACACATTTTTTTGTTTTTTGTTTTTTTCATGTATTTTTTATAAAGTGCTACTGACAAAGTGCATACTGTGCATATTATCTATGTGTTGTCATATGAACAACAAGTTAGTAACTACACTGAAGCCTTGTGTGTGATTAATTAGTCAGTTCTTTTTAGTGAATCTGTCATTCATTCAGGAATCAGACTGCACATTTTTAGAACTTTAACTTATTTCAGTTAGTTGCCCATTTCAATTGATTTATTATTTATTTTATTTTTTATTTTACAAAACGGTTATTTAATAGTTTTTTTTAGTTTTAGCCATTGAACATTTTGTATTTGTAACAGTGAAATAAAAACAGCAGTAACAAACAGGCCTGTTGCATTTGAACCTTTTACTGTGAGTATACAGGGCTACAACTGAATAGCGTAAAAAACAGCTAAGAAACCTCTTTTCTTATAGCGACTAATCAAAATAATGGCAAGTTGCATGTAAATGGGATTAAAAAGGTTTGCTCATTTAATGTAAACACCTTAATTCGAGTAATTCCTTATTCTGACTATTGATAATAATCAGACTATAGGTGTGCATGTAAACGTAGCCAATGATTTATTTAGTATCCGTTGGTGCCAAGACTTTCGAAATGTCCAACCAGCTCTTGGCATTGTGTTGCAATAAAGCACCTCTCGCTACAAACAGGAACCAGATTTAAGAAGCCAAATCCATTCCCGGAATTTGTTGTGTGTTTAGTAATGTGAGAAATTTCACTTAAGGTAGTATCGTGAAGAAAGATTGGTGCTGTTGCTTATCTCGCACATTCAAGTAACAAGACCACCATGTGGATGACCCATTCGGGAAAGTCAACATCAATACCTGTGACTAACTCTTAACTTCTCAATTAAAGAAACCTGGAGTTTCTCCAACATAAATAATAGTTTGATGGGAAATCGATCATGGTTGCCATACTCTACAATGTCATTGAGAGATCTGCAGCATATGGGTTTGTGTTGGCTGAGAGTGTCAACTGTAAAACACTTGTTATGTGCTTCTTATACCTCATCCCGTTCCCACCACCATGCTGCTAGTCTTCAACTCATGCATTGCATTTCAAATCAACACCTCATCCCGAGGGATTCACTGCGACCTCCTCCCAGGTCTTTTTTCCGTAGCTCAAAAAACACTGTATTTATCCTCAGGAGGTTTTGCCATGCAGGTGGTACATGGATCTCAACCGAAGTATAGATGTGTTGCTAATAGATTTGTTTGATACTTGAAACCATATTTTGGGGTAATGGAAATCTCACTCCTCAGGGAATGTTTATTGTTGAATGTTGGATGTTCAACATTAAAATTCTCTCAGATTTGTTTTGTTATGGTCAATAATCGATATTTTGTCTAAATCCTACTAATTAAAATAAATCCTTTTAAACACTACACGTGAATTTAGACATCACAGCATTATAATGTACAATATGAAAAATTAATATTGTTTTTGAGATTTGTTAAAGATTTCATTTAACAGAGTTATAAAATCTGTTATTATTTTGTTTTTAAAAAGATAACATAAATGTAATATTATTAAAGTAGATGGTATCTAATAATGAGCATGCACTAAATATAGACTGATATTCTTAATTTAAAAAGCCTGTCTAATATTGGCTGATAACAAATGCATCTCTACTTTTAACAAATGCATCCGTTACTGTAAAGCAACAGAGTTGAAACACCTTGAATGCATTCGGAGGAGCACGTTTGCTTAACAGAGGTACATCTTGAACTTTGAATGAGTCGGCACTGGGAATGTCATCTGACCATGTAAGTACAAACCCCTTAAAAAACACAGGAATGGCTTGGCAAGTTTCTCTTTTAAAAGCATTGCAAAATTGAACTTCAAAGAATGGCTGGTTCTCACACAAGCCCTGGTGGTTTTATATTTGAATTATTTCTAGTTTTCAGCATGTTTCTAGCTGACTCAAGAACAACAGTTCAGTTTCTACTTCTTTGAAAGGGTGTAAAGTAACATTGTTTGTGGGAAGCTTTGCATGAACCGCTGTCTGTAAACAGCAGGATTGTGAGGTACTGATTATTTAAATTAATTTCAAGCATGAGAAATCCAGTAGCCTTGCCAAGGAATAACAGTAGTCGGGTGGGAAACCACGTGAAGAGGTATTCAAAAAACAAATCTTGTCTGGGGATTAATAGGACTCTTCATCAGCAAATCATTCTGACATGTTAAAGCTCTCTGCGATTACTATAACGTTTACCTAACGTACAAAATACACGATATAGTTCACTTCCCCCATAAGCATTTATGGATCCTGCAGAACACATCTCCTCCCTCACTCCACTGGGCATCAGGCTTAAATAAATTCCAGCATGTTGTGGTGGTTACTAAGACTGTAATTGATGTACAGTACTGACCAGTAATGCCTGCAAATGCAAACACTTCAGAACTTGTGATGGTTCAACAACAGTTCTGCTTGCTTTATATGTATATTCACTGACAGTTGTTGAAGTGGAGCTGATTCAGACCTGATCAACGTGGTTGTGTTTCTAATTTGGGCAGGCATTTCTGTAATTACGCTTTAAAACAAATTAAAATAGAACTTTAGCCTGGTGCAGAGTCAAGTCATGTTATGACTATTCAGACAAAAGATACTGTTGCTGTTGTGTTACTCTAGTTTGATGTCATGTGATATGCAAGCTCTTAGCAGCTAGCTTTAAATGAAAACATTGTTTAGACTGATTAACCAATGCTGGATATAAATTCAAGTTTCCTGATTCAATTTGGTTCAAATCTTATTTATTTGGGCATATTTAAGTTAAAATGTCAGTTTTGCTTGCATGTAACAAAAAGGTAATCATTGTCTTAATTACGTAAATTCTACAGTGGAGTGGTTATGCTGATTAAAAACCAGTAACTTTTAAACTATCCGTTAAAAAGCCAGCTCATAAAAGTAATTTAGTTGTGAATCAAACTAAAGGTCTGAATGTTTTTGATTCACAAAAAGAGCCGGTTCATATGAGTCGTTTGTGAGGACTACACTGGCCTCACTGTATGTTTGTTTTTGCATACAGCCTAGTAGAACAACTTAATAGAAATATGTGTCTAAATTATATTTGTATGCACAGGAGAAATTCTCATTTATGATATCCACATCAACTCATCAAGAGGTTTGTTCTCGCGTGTCAAGCAGGTTCGGTTGAGATTCTGTTTATGTTCGCTGATCAATATTGTGAAAAAAAGCCTAATTTAAATCTGTTAATCATATAAAGCGATCGAGTCTCTTCAGAAAAATTGGGACTAAACCGCTTGATTCATACGGATTAGTTTAACGATCTCTTTATGAAGAGTTGAGTAGCTGTCTGTGGAGGGACAAAGTTCTCAGATTTCATCAAAAAGGTCCTCATTTGTTTTCCGAAGTTGAACAATAGTCTTACGGCTTTAGAACGATGTGAGGGTGAGTAATTAATGACAGAATTTTAATTTTTTTGGTGAACTGACCCTTTAAGGGCACAACCTTTCGTCACTCTCAGCAAACACATTGCGCAAGATTCTCGAGTGTGCCATCTTCAAAAACACACAAAAAAAATCTCAGACCCAGATTACAGACGTCTCATTGGCTGTATGTGTATCTGCATTGTTGTACAGGTATAATGTAGTTCCCTTTCGTTGTCACTCCGAGTTCCATCGGATGACGACGAATGGGGGTTTCGCTTAGAAAGCCTATCGACTTCGAGTATACAAAACGAGCCAATGGCAAAGAAATGCCATGGGTCTGCGGAATTTGCCTAGCGTAACTCCGCCTCACCTCGTGGGTATTTAAGGAGAACGCTCCAGCAAATAGGCATGTTTTCGCTTCGGAGCCAAGAGTATCTCTTCACTCCACAGCCATTTCTGACTTCACTCTACGAGACGAGCCACTCTCTCCGGTGTTGGTGTGACTTCGATCTGCAGCGAGTTCACATTGCCTGCTGATCTGTGCAGTGATCTGCCAATGAGTGTGTTTCTCCCTGCTCGCTTCAACATCGCGGAGTTTTTTTCTCCTCTCATAAAAGAACTTGCACGCGGCACGTCTTTTTAAAGACGGCTCGCCCGTGCATTCTGGTTGCGGTCGACTCATTTCCGATTTTGATGGGCACATTCTCTGCTCTGCGTGCTTGGGCTTGATCACGCTAGAGCAGCGTTTGTGGATGACTCACGTTCTCCCCACGGGAACGTGACCATCGCGTCATTACGGTCGAGACTCAATGATCTCGTTAGAGAGAGAGTCCCCTCATCCACACCCCGATCTAACACTCTCCACGTGAGGTGCTACTTCGGCTGGTGCAGGCCAGGGTGACCTGAGGGTGTGAGTGTGGAACAAATCCGCCGACTGTTTGTCCGTGGACCACGCCCCCCTCTTCAGTGACGCAACCCGCGAGTGTTCAGGGGATTCCCCGGGTCTATTTTCGGATGCCCCGCGGGTTTCCCTTGACGCTCCAGAATCGGATCTGTTGTCCATCGTAGCATCACAGGGCGGGCTAGAATCTTCAGGAAGTGAAGATACGACAGTGCTGCCACTTTCGGGTGTGCATATGGCATTTGTCGAGTCAGATCCTGAGATGACGGCCATGCTTTCCCGGGCCGCTGCGAGCATCGGACTAGAGTGGAACCTTTCACCCTGTCCGAGCGCTCGCTGCTGGACGATTGGTTTTGGGTGTGGCCGCTGACTCCTGTTGGCGTCCACTCCAATGCCTTTCTTCCCGGATGTGCATCAGGAGATCTCGAAATCCTCGAAGACCCCCATGTCTTCCAGCGATCCCTCGTTGATCTCCTCCGCCCTTCCTTCCCTCGACGGGGCCGCTACCCATGGGTACACTGGGGTCCCCCCGGTTGAACGCTCTGTTGCGATGCTACTGTGTCTTCAGAGTGCTTCCTCTCGGCGCGATCCTAAGCACCCGTCCTAAGCCTGTAGTTTTTCGTCTACACTTGTGCCGAATTCCTATAGCGCTACAGGACAGGCAGCCGCCTCACTGCATGCCATGGCCATTCTGCTGGTCTACCAGACCCAGATGCTCACGGACATGCACAAGGGCGGGACTGACCCAGGGCTCTTCAATGAGCTGCGCGCCGCCACTGACCTTGCTCTCCGAGCGACGAAAGTGGTCGTACGCTCCCTGGGTCAGGTGATGTCCACCATTCTGTGGCTGAACCTGTCTGATGTGCAGGATGTCGGGCGGACCCATCTGCTTGACACCCCCATCTCCCAGGTCGGCCTCTTCGGCGGTGCGGTTGAGGGCTTTGCCCAACAGTTCTCAACCGCCCACGAGCAGACTGAGGCTTATTCTGCCCCGACGGCCCCGCCGTCCGAGCAGATCCCTCGGTCTGCCCACCGCCGAAGGCGCCCTCCTGCGGCTCCCACCCCGCCCGTTCACCCGGGCTGGCTCTGGAAGCCGCAGGGGGACGCCACAGCCCTCTCCAGCCCCGCCCCCCGCTATACGCCGGGTTAAGCGGCACTCTTGAGATGGGCTGCTCAGAGATGGGACTCAGTTCTTTCCAGGAGCTGGTAGCAGGGCCAACTCCTTTCCCTGGTGGAGGGCCGGGGAAGAATCCTTATTCCAGAAAGAACTGACTCTCCCGTCTCTGAGCACACAGAGTTCTCGGACGACACGGTGCGCCGCCCCTGGGCCGTGCACCCCTCGTCCTCCCCTGTCCCAGAGCCGGATGACAGTGCGCGCCGTCCCCGGACCGTGCCGCTCTCATCCTCCTCTGTCGCCAGACCCCTGGCAGAGCAGACCCCTGTAGAACGTTCGTCCTTCCCTGGTCTCCTCTGTCAGGACGCGGTCTATGACTGTACCCCCACACCGGGCCGCTATGCCGTCCACGTCTGGGTCAGCCATACCGCCTCGCTGCTCCACCGACGGGAAGTCTGTGGTTCGCATGACCCCGCTGGTACAGTCCTTGGGAGCCTGGCTAGAGCTTCCCAACCTGTCCCGCTGGGTCGCGTGAACGATCAGGCTCGGCTACGCGATTCAGTTCGCGCGGTCTCCTCCCCGCTTCAGGGGAGTCCGCTCCACTATGGTCGGTGGCTATGCCCCTATCATGAGAGTGGAGGTTGCCACCCTGCTAGCGAAGGGTGCGATCGAGACTGTCCCTCCAGCCGAAATGAGGACCGGCTTCTACAGCCCGTACTTCATTGTCCCGAAGAAAACCGGTGGGTTACGGCCAATCCTGGACCTGCGCGTTCTGAACCGCTCCCTTCACAGGCTGCTGTTCAAGATGCTCACCGCCAAACGCGTTTTCGAATGTGTGCGGCACCAGGATTGGTTTGCAGCAATCGACCTGAAGGACGCCTACTTTCATGTCTCCATCCTCCCTCGACACAGACCGTTCCTGCGGTTTGCTTTTGAGGGGCAGGCATATCAGTACGCAGTTCTCCCATTCGGGCTAGCCCTGTCTCCTCGCGTCTTCACGAAGGTCGTCGAGGCCGCCCTTGTTCCCCTCCGGGAACACGGGGTTCGCATTCTGAATTATCTCGACGACTGGCTAATTCTAGCTCACTCTCGAGATCAGCTTTACGAACACAGGGACTTTGTGCTCCGCCACGTAGCCCGTCTGGGCCTTCGGGTCAACTGGGAGAAGAGCAAACTTTGCCCCGTGCAGAGGATCTCTTTTCTCGGTATGGAGATCGACTCGGTCGCCATGTCCGCGCAGCTTACGAGCGAGAGCGCGCAGTCACTGTTGACTTGCCTGAGACAGTTCAAGGGCAAGAGTGCGGTTCCACTGAAACTTTTTCAGAGGCTCCTGGGGCATATGGCATCCGCAGCCGTGGCAACACCGCTCGGATTACTTCATATGAGACCGCTTCAGCTTTGGCTTCGCGACCGAGTCCCGAGGTGGGCATGGCAACACGGCACTCTCCGAGTACCAGTTACTCCGACCTGCCGTCAGACCTTCACCCCGTGGTCGAACCTCAGTTTTCTACGGGCCGGAGTGCCCTTGGAACGAGCTTCCCGCCATATTGTTGTAACGACAGATGCCTTTACCACGGGCTGGGGTGCCATGTGCAATGGACGTGCTGCCGTGGGCTCCTGGACAGGACCCCACCGCCTATGGCACGTCAATTGCCTCGAGTTGCTGGCTGTACAGCTTGCCCTGCGCCGCTTCCGAGCCGTGCTCAGGTGCCAGCATGTACTAGTCCGTTCAAACAATACCGCGACCGTAGCGTACATCAACCGTCAAGGTGGTCTGCGCTCCCGCCGTATGCCGCAACTCGCCCGCCACCTCCTCTTATGGAGTCAGAAGCATCTGAGGTCGCTTCGTGCCATATATATCCCCGGAGCCCTGAACTGTGCAGCCGACGAGCTCTCACGGCTTCAGCCCCTCCCGGGAGATTGGCGACTCCATCCCCAGTCGGTTCAGCTGATTTGGGACCAGTTCGGGGACGCACAGATAGATCTGTTTGCCTCTCACGACTCGACCCATTGCGCCCTGTATTATTCCCTGACCGAGGGCACGCTCGGCACGGATGCACTGGCGCACAGCTGGCCGCGGGGCCGCAAATATGCGTTTCCCCCAGTGAGCCTTCTTGCGCAATTCCTGCGCAAGGTCAGGGAGGACGAGGAGCAGGTCACTCTGGTCCTCCCTGAGAAAGGGAGGACCAGAGTGGACCAGAGACCAGAGGACCAGAGACCACTCTGGTCCAGAGACCACTCTGGACCAGAGACCACTCTGGCCGTCCCTGAGAAAGAACCTCCTTTCTCAGGGACGGGGCACCCTATGGCACCCTCGTCCCGATCTTTGGAACCTCCACGTGTGGCTCCTGGACGGGACGAGGCAGGTTTGAGTACCCTACCACCAGCGGTGGTGGCTACCATCACTTCCGCTAGAGCGTCGTCCACGAGACACGTCTATGCGTTGAAGTGGAACCTCTTCGTCAACTGGTGCTCTTCTCACCGAGAAGACCCCCGGAGATGTTCGATCAGTGTCGTGCTTTCCTTTCTTCAAGAAGGGTTGGAGCGAAGGCTGTCTCCCTCCACCCTCAAGGTCTATGTCGCCGCCATTGCCGCACATCATGACCCAATAGAAGGTAAGTCTGTGGGGAAGCATGACCTGATCGTCAGGTTCCTGAGAGGAGCGAGGAGACTGAATCCTCCTCGCCCTCCTCTCGTACCCTCTTGGGACCTCGCAGTGGTCTTAACTGCCCTGCGCAGCGCTCCCTTTGAGCCTTTGCAGTCGGTCGAGCTTAACTTCCTGTCAATGAAGACAGCGCTTCTGACTGCATTGGCCTCCATCAAGAGGGTAGGGGACCTGCACGCATTCTCCGTTGACGAAGCGTGCTTGGAATTCGGGCCGGCTTACTCTCACGTGATCCTGAGACCCCGGCCTGGATATGTGCCCAAGGTTCCTACCACTCCCTTCCGGGACCAGGTGGTGAACCTGCAAGCGCTGCCCCCGGAGGAGGCAGACCCAGCCTTGGCACTGCTCTGTCCTGTACGTGCTCTTCGCATCTATGTAGACAGAACGCAGTGTTTCAGGACCTCAGGCCAGCTCTTTGTCTGTTATGGTGGGAACAGAGCCGGCCCTAGACCTTTGGGGGCCCTAAGCAAAATTTGGTTGGAGGCCCCTTTGACCGTTTTAAGGCCTAAAGAAAAGCATTGAGTACCTTATAACTATACCATACTATATAACTATATTATACTGTATATACTATGTTTGATGTCTAACAGGAAAATTATGATACCACTGAGCTGAATGGCAGTGCAAGACACACACACACACACACACACTGATTAACTTGCTGAATAAAAAGACAGATAAAGTGATTATCACTGAACAAAGATACATTTTTATTGACACCAGAGTTTAAGAGTCACAAACTACAGCACATATATATATATAAAATTTAAATTAAATAGAGCAAATAGAATAACATTTAAATATAATATTATATAAAATAATAAATAGATTTTTCAAATAAACAAAATTAACAATAACATCTAAAACACCACAAATAAGATCAATAGTAACAATATTAAGAAAAAGGTAACATTTCAATATAACTATTAAAATCCAATCCAAATAAAGAAAATAATTATACATAAAGTTAGACTTAATTTTTAAAATGCAAAAGGTTATCATTTTACAGCCCCTTTATACTCACCAACAGCTGGAGCTTTGCTTACTGGCAGCATATAACGTTACTTTAATAGTGCTCCTAAGGGGACATAAGGAGTAAACTAATGTTAGCCCTTTAGTGTAGAATCCAAACTGGGTTTATATTGTTCTGTTAAATGCTTTAACAGTAACACCACAGCAAATGGTATTTTATGCAGCATGTTATTAGCATGTAAGTTAAACAACTGTAGAAAATTAATACAAGCACAATTTAGGCTAATGTTAAGACTTTTAGTGCAGATTATCCATATTACAGAAATCGGAAAATTAAGCCTGCAGGCTTACGTACCTTTATCTTCTTGCTTCTTCTCTTATTCTAGGCTCTTTTTTGTCGTTTTTCTTGGCCAGAAAGATATTTTCGTTTCTTGTCAGACATCGTCGATTCGTCGGAGTCGCTAGCAACTGACTGACCAAGTGACAACGAGTGACATCATAGGGGCAGTCGTGATCAAGACGCGCGCGCGCCTTCGCGGGGAGCTCTCGGTTGATTTGCCATAATACAGAACTAAATAAATAACAACTCTGTGCTTATCATGATGCCTGGTAAAGAGCGCTGTAGGTCCATTTCTTTTTATTTATTTATTTTATGTTACTTTCGTCGTGCGATTTTTTCCCCCCCACTAGCTAGCAGTGACTCTAGGGGGCCCTCTGCTGGCCACGGGGCCCTTTGCAATTGCAACGGTCGCTTAGTGGGTCGGCCGGCTCTGGGTGGGAAGCTGAAGGGAAAGGCTCTCTCCAAGCAAAGGTTGTCTCACTGGATAGTGGACGCCATTGCTTTGGCATACCAGCAGCAAGGTCGACCGTGCCCCCTTGGTGTGACCGCACACTCCACCCGGAGTGTGGCGTCCTCTTGGGCTCTAGCGCATGGCGCCTCGCTAACAGACATCTGCAGAGCTGCAGGCTGGGCGACACCTAACACATTCGCCAGATTCTACAATCTCCGAGTGGAGCCAGTGTCCTCTCATGTACTCGCTTCAACCAGCTAGTACCGGACCCGCTCAGGTGTCTTCGCTTGCTCGCCATTCCACTCCACGGACTGGATACGTGCGATATTCTCCTCAGGTGAGCTTCCCCGAAAGCCCTGAGTTCCTCCAGCACTGCTGACGCTGGCGCCAGTGTCTATTGCCTGCGCGTCGGCTAGGTGCCTTCCGTGTGCATGGTACCTCCTCTGAGCTACCCCCACATGTGTATTTCCACTGTAAGCCTCCCTGAGCATGTGTCTTTCCCTTGGCAAGCCACCTTGCCACCCCTGGGGTTGAAATATTCCACCTGCGGCTGGACACCCCAGTGATCCCCCATATGCATCCCTCGGGTCATATGTGTATTCTTAAGTCCCCCCCTCAGGGTTGGCAGTAATTGCATATTCCCCTAAATCTGGGATATGCTCCCCAGTGTACCTTGGTATTCCGGTGCTAAATAGGAGTCCTTCGTCCGTGCTAGTCTCACGACAGGGATCTCAGATTTACGCAGGGCACTGGAAGACAGCGGAGAAGGTGGCGTGACTGGATCCCCATTCGTCGTCATCCGACGGAACTCGGTTACGGATGTAACCCTCGTTCAGTGAGTAGGGAACGGAGACGTTCCGTCTTCCTGCCACTTTCCGCTGTACCGCGGGGATCGCCTGAGCTCAGTCTTGGCTCCTCAGCGAAGAAACATGCCTATTTGCTGGAGCGTTCTCCTTAAATACCCACGAGGTGAGGCGGAGTTACGCTAGGCAAATTCCGCAGACCCATGGCATTTCTTTGCCATTGGCTCGTTTTTGTATACTCGAAGTCGATAGGCTTTCTAAGCGAAACCCCCATTCGTCGTCATCCGACGGAACGTCTCCGTTTCCTACTCAGGGAACGAGGGTTACATCCGTAACCGAGACGTTTTTTTTACTCTTTTACTGTATTTGAATAAATATATTTAAAATGAAATATCATTGTATAAAATGTCACCTTAACACGATTATAAGGCCATCCACAGTATGTGATTTTTGCATAGGCTACGTGTTGTTCCTATTTTTTGTAAATTTAGAATACTTTTTATTAAAAAAGTTATATAGTAGGCCAAATTTGTTCATGAAAATACGAAATAATCCATGCATTTATTAGTGAATGAGATAAAAAAAATGCATTGCATCACATTTAATACAGACACAATACTCTCAGGTTTACAACTGATTTCTTTGACACTGAATATTGTGTGAACTCTTATATAGTTATCGTTCATAGTGTGAATGGGTTTTTAACCTACCTGTATGAAACGTCATAATTACTATATCTGAAAAAGAGACATGATACTCTACCTCAGTGATGTTCTGCAAGTCCGTATCACGGGCCCCGCAGTATTTTTTTAATTTTGGAATATTTGTGCCTGACGTCTTTGAGCGCTGATGCTGAGGAGAGAGCGAGTTGGGTGAGAAAGCTCTGGGGTTGCCATGTCAATTAGAATCATTACTTGAGGAATCTGAACTGTTTAGCAGCTCATCTATCACTCATCAAAGCACCACATGAGCGATGGCCCTCTGGGAAGAAATGCTGGGAGATTGATGGGCAGTACTGGCTCTGCAATGGTATTGATAGACATTAAAGAGCTCTTGGCCCTGTTAGTATGTCATTAATTGAACACATCTCAGGCTAAACTACAACAATGAGCTGCTTAGGAAGGGGGAGATAAATGCAGGAGGAGACAAAAGGGGAGATGGCATAGGAGATCTTCTCATGCTTAAACTGCTGACTTATGGGCCTTCCAGTGGCAGTACTCTGGTGTTGGCAGACTGTAAACTGCCTGTACACTTGGAAAACAAATCATTGAGGAATTTCAGTTGCACTTTCCTTCATCAGATAAAACTGCTTGCCAGGAATAATTTCCTCGCTCCCCTGATTTACAGACTTAAATATTTCAGAATAGAGATAGTCTCAACATGCCCATATTTAGGAAAACCGTGTGAGTGTGAGAAAAAGAAAAGGGATGTGGGGAGCTGACAGATAGACAAGGTTTATTGATTTGCCCTTGACCTCCATGTTTCCCGGGTCCTGTGATTCCCACAAGAGGTCAGAGATCAGGCTGTGATAAGGCGTTTTATGACTCTGCCATGTCTACCACCCTCATTTTCCTCCTCTTTTTTAAAAATCAAAGATCAGTAGTGAGATTGTAGAGTCCAGGGTGTAGTTGCACCAGGCGTTCATAAGGTATTAATTAAATTGGAATGTAATATTCACTATAGGTGCTAATGCTAGCTAGTTTAGAACTCTGCAACTACTTTGGTTGCGCTGTTAGTTCTTTAGGCAATGCTAAACAAGTAGGTCATAAGATCTCTTTGAAGTAATGTAGTTGCATAATATGATATTTACCTTGATTAATCCAATAAACTGCATTCAAATTTGTAAAGAGACGTGTTGTTGTAAAGATGTGCACTGCAAAAAAAAGTATTTTTGTCAAGTTCAAATATCTAAAAATCCTTAAAGGAGAACTCCGGCGCAAAATGAACCTTTGGTCTAATAAAACTGTTTAGCGTATAACGCTAGTAATGGGGGCATATAATAAGTAAAAAGAAATCGCTAGTTTATACCACTAACAAGGCTCAAAATAGCCCCACACTAACACAGTAACATAATGAGGGTATCTACATGCAAAACGAAGCATTGAGAACTTTGTAAGTGTACAGACCGTTTAATAAGAAGATAAAGATAAAGACAGTCCACTTCGTGTATACAGACAGGAGCCATCTTTGGAAAACAGTCTCGACTAATCAAACCACGAACGGCGTGCTAAGTGAGCTTAACTGTATGAAGTTCAGTGAACTTCTGAACTGTATGAATGGCGTTCGTGGTTTGATTAGTCGAGACTGTTTTCCAAAGATGGCTCCTGTCTGTATACACAAAGTGAACTGTCTTTATCTTTATCTTCTTATTAAACGGTCTGTACACTTACAAAGTTCTCAATGCTTCGTTTTGCATGTAGAGACCCTCATTATGTTACTGTGTTAGTGTGGGGCTATTTTGAGCCTTGTTAGTGGTATAAACTAGCGATTTCTTTTTACTTATTACAGGGTTCTCAAGTCTCACGCATTGGCCGTGAGACACACGCAATTCAACCAGTTCACACGCTCACACGCCACACCATGTATTTCTCACGCTGAAAAGGCAATGCCAACCAAGTTGTCCTGCAAGCTTTATATAACGTTGTATACGAGGCGCAGGCACACAAAGTGAAGTTTCCTGCCGCCAGCGCGTCCGTATCTCGGCCAGATTGCGTTCGTTACTAGGCAACATAGATGCGCGAACACACAGAAGTTGACGGAACATTCTCGGTCATCGCGCGAACGCATAGATGGCGCGAACGTATACGCACACACATTCTCGGCCACCGTACGTTCGTTACTAGGTAACCAACAATATCGCGCGAATACACGTCGTGATCATAGGTCGTGATGGAGAAGGTAAGTTGGAAGAAAGCTCGTCTAAAATGTTTAGGCTAGAACATTTAATATATAGCCAATCGTATACATTATTATTGATGCAGTCAAAAACTCTACAACTACTTTGCAACCAAGCCAGAAGCTTTTGCTAAGGTAAATGTTAGTGGGTATGGGAAGGAATGAAGTTTATTGAAGAATTGAATTTTATTTTAAATTATATATTATACTGTATTAATAGTCTTTCTAGTGACATTAAGGCTACATGTATTAAGGCAGAGTGCTCTGGGTAATATTTTATATCCTGTCAAAACATACATTAATCATTGTCATTGTATTTGTATTTTTCAAAGATGTCAGGAAAAAATGCAAAAAGATTTGTTTCTCCAAATTGTTTTGGAGCAATTTGTTATATTTTAGTAATTTTGAAATACAACATTAAAGAGTATATTTGATGTGATGAATTGCTCTGTCATTTATCAGATTTACCAGTTGTTATAATTTTAATTTGTGCTGGTTAATTATGAACAATGGGTAAAATTGGGGGGCGGGGCTCCACTGGGGCTCCTCCCCTTGGGCTCCTCCCCTAACCGCATGTGATCTCACTCCAAGCTTTTGATAAAACTTGAGAACCCTGCTTATTATATGCCCCCATTACTAGCGTTATACGCTAAACAGTTTTTAGAGATAAAACTCTTTACATTCGATTATCATGAAAACAAATCTCAGAGAACGGTTGACTAAGTACCAATGTTTTATTAGACCAAAGGTTCATTTTGCGCCGGAGTTCTCCTTTAAAACAAGATATATAATCCTAGAAACAAGATATATTTACAGAATGTATATACTAAATAATTAGGAACTGTGTTATAAGATTAGAAAAAGTATTTATTTGTTTGTTTGTGTGTTTGTTTTGATGAAACCCTGATATGAACAAGTGACTCCATGCTTGAGAACTGCTTAAAGTAATGTATTCATATAATATTCCCTACGTAAACATGTGTAAATGTCAACAATAGCATCACCTGTTTAAATGATTGTCGAGTAAAAGGTCAAATCTGCATGCCATTTTATTCCAGTTGTCATTCCTGGTCAGAGACTTTCATAATTATTCGTTTTCATGTATAGGGTTAAGTTCTCAGTTTAATGGTGCAATATTTACATAATTAGTAGCCACATAAGTTGTATCTTAACATTCATGCATGCTATTGATAGATTAATTTCTTTCGCACAGCTGGCGCAGCCGGCCACTGGTGCATATCTGGCACTCACCCTTCACCCTGGGTCAAGTCGGCTGGCCCATACTGCATTCACGTGCCACTCTACACACATTGACCATACCAGATTCCTCTGCCTGATTCCAGATTCCCGGGCCTGTAGGGGGCCGCAGGATCTCAGTAAACCCACAATCACTACAAGGAGAAATGACTCAATGCTTGGTTCATAAGACTCTGTGATCCACTTTAAATGGTTTGGGCTCTTCAAAGCGACCATTTATAATCAAAGGGAAGGAAATCTCGTGCAAGTAAGCGTAGCTAAATGTTATCCCTCATAGCATCTCATATTCACACTAAACATGTGATTTTGTTTTCTTGAAAATATTGCAGCAATATGGAGATTAATCACTGAGTACCTCCATAACACTATCGTATTACTATCTCCCAAGTCCAAATATCCCATTTTATTGTTGTTTCATATTACCATCTCAGATTGTACATATGTTTCCAAGAGTAAAAATGATGACGTTGACAGGTCTTGGTGGATAAAGCAGGATGGGTCTAACTGAATTCATCCCTCATATATACGGAGCGGCCCTGCTCATCCTATCCACGCCTACCACTTCCTGCAGACTCTGTTTAATCTTCATTAGATTAGGCCCATACCTGCTCTCCTTTCACACAACACATGAAAGTAGTTAGACGGAGTACAATTAAGACGGAGTACTCCACAGATCTAATCAGAGCTCAGCTGGAACAAAGATCTGAGGCATGCCAATGCACTGGATGTGTCAGTCACGATTAGGGTGTGCCACTCAAAAGAAAACATGACACACGTGCATCCTGCTTTATGCCATGACATCACTGGTATCCAGCTGATCATAGTTTTTATGGGTGGGCCCAGATACCAGATTATCATTCACTTGTGTTTTCACATTTACATTGAGATGTCTTATATCATTTAGCCTGGTCATTTTTGTCTGGTTTCGTTTTGCCCTCACCTGCTATTGATTTTAATAAATGATTCACCGCCCGGTGAATCAAACAAGCCCAGCAGATCATGTTCAGCCAACTATCCTCATGGGCTCCGTGGCACGCTGCCTCTTTGTGTGAACAAGAGCAGACATTATGGGCTGAGGTTTCAGGGCTTTGTTGAGGGATGTGGAGATCTGCCATTAAGACGAGTGTGGGTCCATCATCTTGCTCGCTATGTAACAATGAGCTGCTATGGTTTTATATGCATGTAAAATCCTTATTTCACACCTTTTTGCTTGTGCACAGGCCTTAGCCATAAATGGAAGCAGCGGTTTATAATAAATCACATATCTGTCTCCAGTTGTGCCGACTATTTTAGACGTTTGGTTATGGGAACATGGGCCTTTGCCATTTGAATTACCATAATATGCCCTTTTGTAAATACATCTACTGTCCTGCTTTTCCTCAGCGTCTTTTAAAAAGGTTTATTTGTTAAAACAAACTGCATGTCTTCATGTGCATGTCATTGCAGATATTCTTTAGAGGAGTTTCGACTATAGTTTATAATTTAGCCCTGCCAAAGTTAGCAACAGTTTTTCTTTGCTTGAGGCATGTCCTGTTGTTTCTAAGATGATGAAAACAAAACAGTTTTAATTTAGGTTAATCTAATTTTATGACATCAGTAGGGTGGTCCAAATATTTTAATTATAAGCAAATTCCATTTTAGGTGTAAATGCATTAGTCGAAATCCCATATAGGAAAAAGAAACATTGTGCATTAATACATCTCCTTGTTGGTTTGCCAGTATATCAGCGTATCAAGGCCCGTCATTCACATCAAGGACAATAACCATAACTAAAAAGTTGTAATAATTGTTTTAATTCTGTGAGGAGGACTGCACCACAGCTATAACTACAGTATACTGACACGGATCAATAATATTATTATTTTTAAAAAAATTAGAATGATTTTTTTTAAGCTGATGTATGATACAAAACATAGACAGCCAATCAGAATTCACCCTGCTTAAAAGAGCTTGAGCATTTAAAGTTGCAGATGACTTCTGCAGCATGTGATAAAAACAGAATGTTATCTGTCCATTGGTGTGGAGTGGACGATAACATAGTTATCAGTATAGTTATCATTTTTAGTGTGTTTTTTTCCTGCTTGTAATTTTTAAAACCCAGAAACAAAAAAAGAGTGGCTGCCATCTTAGATTTTTTTTTACCAAAGTTGGCACTACATGGTCACACAAAAATAAAATGAATTAATTACTTGACCTTAAGGCAGTGGTTCTCAAACTTTTTCGGTCATTCCCCACTTTGGACAAGGGGGAATTTTCAAGCCCCACCTGCCCCCATCGCTCCGACACAATGCTAATGAAATACGTAACAAGCTTAAAATGTTCCAATTTATTGAAGTAACAAGTAGTATCAGTATAGTAACAAGTTGTATCTAAATACAAACATCAAATAACAGCAAGTTCAAAAATAAAGAGAATGAAGTGCATCTGTGTCATAACTTGCATGAAATTTAAAAATAGAGAAAATAAAAGTGCCTCAAAAATAGAAAAGAAATAAAAGTGCCACTTTGCAATCTGTTAAAAAAAAAGAAAAGAAGAGAAATCCATTTGGCAAGACAGGTCTATTTATCCCTGCATTAGTGACTGCAATGAGCCTGTTTTGCATTGCACAATTTCTCAAAGCAGGGTTGCAGGCTTGATACTGCCACTCTCAAATCATGTTCAATGTTCAGCGGAATTTCATGTCTTGTCGTAAGCCACAACATAATGACGTCACATATTTTCCAACCCAGCCCTCAACCCCCACTTACGCATGAAACAGCTTCCAGCGCGCCTGGCCATCAGCGCGAAACATAGGCTACATATCTATGGGCGCAAAAGTTTGTTCCGCTACAATTAAAAGGAAAATTTCCTCCCGTTTGGCGCGCCCCACCTGCCACGTCTCTATTCCCCACCAGTGGGGCGCGCCCCACACTTTGAGAACCGCCTTAAGGGCATTTGGAAAAACAGCCCAATGATTTGCAATGATGACATTTGATCAATATGCTTATATTTCAACCTGACAGATTTCCTAGGCCATACAGAGTTTGTGTGGTTGACATTTTTCTATATACCATTTTTAATTTTTATTTATTTTTAAATCGAAATATTCCACTGGAATCCAGCAAAATGCACAGTGATGTTCATAATGATCTGAAGCTATGAGAAAGCTTGTGTGGGAGTACAAGAGTCACACATACACTGTGTGGGGAGTATGTTGTTAAAGTCCTAGAACAGTAAGATTTTATGGCAGCATCAAAGGAAACCATGACTATTTTAAAACGCCCATGCATTATTATTTTTCTCTCTTGTTTTCTGATGACTTATTTTACTTTAATAAGTTCTCAACAAAAGTGATTTTGAGAAAATGGATTGTTCTGCATTAGATCCTGTTTTGTTGTTGTTTTTCAAGAATAAAGAATTATAGACTTTCTTTGTAAAGAATGGCACAGTTAATGCTGCATTAGTCTGGTACATGGGTTGTTGCAGCTCAAAAGAAAATTATAAGGAACAATGCCTGAGAGTATCGTAAAAGCTTGACTATTGTACCTCAAAATTGATGTTGTGATTCTTGTGATATAAAACGTCTCCCAACATGACATCACATTTTCCTTACTGAACTATTGTTTATATACATTTATTCAATACACTTTTTTTAATGTTCAGATTTTTATGTTGAGTCCTCACTCATATTGAACTTTCTGTAATAGTTAAAACGCTGAGTGGTAACTACCGCTAGCATGGGATAAAGTTTTTATCTCTGAGAGGAGGTACTTTGGAAATTTGAGGTTGAGTGACAGGACTTAAAAGGGGCCCAAGTGAGTACAGCCACTGTCAGTATGATGCTCTTATGGGATTTATTTTTATAGAACAGCGCACAGCGGCATGACGGGAATGTATCCTATAGCTGCAATACATAATTCAGCGCCACACATCTGCTGTTGGGGAAATGCAGACATGTTTATTTGGGAGTGGAATACAAAAGAGGCAGGAGAAGAGAGGGATGAGTGAGAGAATAGTCTGCAGTCTTTTAAGAACACTTGGACTCAGATGCTGTGCTGTCAGTAAGGTGCTCATACAGTGTTTCATAAACATTACAACAGTCACATCAACTGTAGCTTAATCAAACTCTTGTTATTCTGTCCCAATAGACTCATCTGTTAACTAGACCTTGGATGAACCTGACACTAAAAACAGGATCAATTCATGCAAAAGTGTGTGTTTTTTTTCTTGCAGTAGTTTTGTATGTTGGTTTCAAACACAAAGTCACATGTATTTAATGTTTGTTTTAATTATACAATTTATATTCAATATTAGTTGGACAAAACTAAGGTTTAACGTTTTAACAAGTTTTTGTATATTATCTTTTATATTTTTGCTGTTTCAGGAATTGTTTTACTATTTAAATTGAGTATAATAAAAATATAATAGGCTGTTTAATGGTACATTCCACTGTGACATCTTACCTTACATAAGGGCTTTTCACACTGCACTTAACCCTGGATTATCGTCATTCTAATCCCCGCGTTTAACCCTGGGTGAAGGAACGTTACACACTTGCAATTTTGGAGTTTGCACTGTTTTACCCATGCAGGGTTATGAAACCCCTCTCCTGAGCAGGGTTAGCACCGCTTTTGCTGTCTTAACCCCAAACTTCTACAGTGTGAAATCACATGCTTTGGACAGTCACGGAAACGGCACACGTTGTATACAAACAGGCGTTTCAGCATTTGGGGGGACAAATGTCAAATGGTGACAGAAAACACGACAATTGGAATAAAGAAGAGACTGTTTCTAGTCCGAAAAGTCCATAAACTTAATAGTACAATCGGCAATATATAATATGAGGATCCAAAATGCTACAGCTTTTGCAAACAAATTGTGTACTGCGTTTGTCCAATCAATGACAGTGACATCACAAAAAATGCAATAAAAACATTAGCAGGTTTTAGGAATGTCTATTGTGACTGTCAATAATCAGCATATGAGTACATTAAAGGAGCTGTATGTAAGAAATTTATTTCATTTAATCATAAAATGGCCTGAAATGTCACTAGACATTAAGAAATCATGTACATTTCAAATACTTATATCACTGACAACAGTAGTCTGGCCAGGATATTGTCATTTAAAAAGTGCAGTTGCAGCCCTCAACTGATGTTGATGTTGTCATGTTGTGTTTTGGTCTGATGCTCCACCCTCCACCTATCTACCAATCACGAAGTCAGTAGTGTTGCGGCATCCGGGTTGCCAGCTCTGCTCTAGTTACCACAGCTGCAGCTCGTCACGTTCCAGCTAGATCCTGCAGCCAATCTGGCAACCTCGAGTCAGGGAGGAGGGGGAGGGGATACACCACTCTACAGTAATTTGACAGTGATTGCAGTACTAGTTTTGGCCACAATCTTACATACAGCTCCTTTAATTGTTAAACCCGGGTAAATTATGAGCAATGTGAAACGTGAAGCAAGATCCCAGGATTCTGTTTACCTGGGGTTTTGAAACTATTTGAACTAATTCAAGTGTGAAGAGCCCTGTAAAGCCTGGTCTAATTGTGTTAAAACGTACATTTTTGTATCTTTGGATAGATGCTGAAACGTAATGTTGTTCATACGTAGATAATTTACATTTTAATGCTGTCAATACATCAGTATTGTACGTGTCAGTGTGTATGGAAATGTAATTAAATGTACTTGTGGTAGAACCACACTTTACGTAAAAATACACACAAATACTCAGTTCGATTTGTGTTCAGTGACTTGTATCTTTTTTCCGGGAAACAATGGTGAATATGTTCAATAGCTTTGTAGGCAAGGCTAAGGTATATTGTATGACTTTCAAAGATAAACTTACAGTGAAAGTAAGTAAAAAAGTACTTTCTTACTTTCTAGATACTTTCTTTTTTAGTTTTAAAAAAAATATATATATATTACTATGAATCTGAATAATATCACCACAGAAAAAGTTCTTGTAACGAATTGAATTTGGCACCTGTAGCATGATCGTGTGTTAAATCCTCAGGGAGCACACATCCTGGTAAATGTTTAACTTGAATGAAAGTCACTTTGAATAAAAGCGTCTTCCAAATGTAAAAAATGTCAGGTTAAAGCACAACTAGTTCACTATGACTGATTTGAGCATTACATCTGGCAGCCTACACACATCCTCAGCAGAGCCAAGACCACGTCCTGGTGGGGGACTCGAAAGTTTAATCTTCCATTACCCATCTTCTCCCTTTCCTTACCTCCATTCTGATCCTAAGCAAACAGCTCAAAGTATAGTGTTACCGCCTACCAAATCCCCAATAAAAAATAAATTTATATGCTTTTATGTAGTCACTCATTGGCATGCTGGAGACTTACGTAGGCCGGTATCGGGAGACAGCCGTGGTAAAGGCTCAGGAGTGTTAGATGTCCTTCAAGAGCTGAAAATGCATTCGAATCAGCTTAACAGAGCTTAAACTTAATGGCCAGTGAGAACACAGAGACCTCATGACATTAACAAAAGTTGTGCACCTTAACATGTGCATACCTTCTATGAACACCTCAGAAAGAACAATGATCAGGTGTGCTTCAAAACGAGACATTTTAATTGGCTTTATTTGTTTTTTATGTTCTTTTATTATTTCAACATGTTTTAAAGTAACGCTAAACACTCTGTTTCCTAAAAACTCATTTGTAATTAACTGCAAAAGCTGTTTTCACGGCTGTGTATCAGTCTGGCTTGCAGTTGTGTTTCTGAAAGCAATCAGCTTTTAAAAAAGCTTTTTATGATTTAGTGAGTGTTGGACGAGTCGTGATCCCTGGACTTAACAAACAGCCAGTGGCAGTAAAACACACTCCCTGAATGTCAGGGAATGTCCCCCCCCCCCCCCCCCCCCCCCCCCCCCTCATAATGAAACAATAAAGCAGGCCCGTTCTGACATGCAGAGAACACAGCTGAGAGAGTGGCCTGTTTTAATCGGGTCCCTGGAGAAAGACCCGCAACTAGACACAGACACTGAGACACTTAAAAAGTTCTGAGACTGCAGAGACAGGACAGAGAGTGACCGTGCGAGGCTAATGGGGACCCTTCGTAAAGTGCAGGTGCAGATGTGTATCCAGGACAAGTAGGGTAAAGGGTTACACACACAAGCCCCCCCATGACTCCTCCAGGGGCTCTTTGCAGAACGAGTGCGCGAACAGGTTCTGGGAGTTCATTCAGGCTGAACAATCTCTGCATTCGTCATTGGCGAGGAGAATGTTTTATCTGCACAGTCAGTCTCTAAATTCACTGGTTTGCCGTTGTCGCGAGGGTTGAGATGCTCTTTCTGGCCGCAGCACTGTTAAGAAGACAGAGTATGTAAATTTCTATGCCGCTTTTCAAAGACGACAAGTGAACCGGACGTAGGAGTGCATGATCCCTCTTAACCACCTACAGAGGTTAAATGATTTATCGTGTTTCATGTGAGCATTCTGGAAAATCAGAACACTCTTTTGGAAAGTCTAGCAACAGATGCCGAAGCTTTCCAGATGCACGATTGCCAACCGCAGGTTTAATGGAATGACTCTCTTGATTTTTTTTTGTTGTTTTTCTTTCTCTCTCCAATCTGTCCCTTTCTTCCTAGTCTTTCAAGGAAAATAAAATCTCTCTTGGCGGCAGATTAAGCATTCGATGGGGTGGGTCAACCTGCTGATGTCTTTTCATCATAATTTATGTACCATCTGTCTGCTCAATCAGCACCTAAGAGACACAGGGCCGTAATTCTCTACAAGTGCCTTCAATCTTAATGGATATCACAGCACTTAACAATTACTTCCCAGCACTGTTAACAAAGAGCACATAGAATATTTTAGTGACCTACTGATAGCAATTTCAAGGAGGATTATCATGAGACTTTTCGTCTTGTTGTATTTATAGTGTGCAGATTCTGTATTTCTCGTTTAGTTTTACTATAGCCTTTTGCACAACTCATAACCATTAAAATTAAAACGGTGTTCATTTTTACAGATTTTTTGTCTTAGTCATAGTTTTTGCCTTTTTAGGAAAAAATACGGTGGCCGAGAGAGCTCAACGTGCTGCAACTGAAGAAAACACATGCAAATAGAAAAAACACCCGCAAATTAAGAAAACATATTCATCAGTTTTACAACACACGTGTGCTCCAAATACTCACAACACAACCATACAGAAACGCGCTGCAAAAGTTCACAACACAACCAAATTCAGAAACGCGCTGCAAATACCACAGACCACAACGGAAATGTTTCCAGGGGACGCCAAAAATAATGACGAAATTACGTTGTCTTTCATTGCTCCCTTCGCCAAGTGCGTTCCAAACGGCTACATAATGGCACACAAGTGCGCTGCTCACTCCAAAGTCCCCACTACAAGGGCTTTGTCCATCGAAGGGAGTAGGTTATAGGGTTGCTCACTTCCAAGCAATAAGCACGTCCCAGCCGGGTTTGTCACTTTTTGGGGTCCCCTGGAAACATTTCCGTTGTGGTCTGTGCTATTTGCAGCACAATTCTGTATTTGGTTGTGTTGTGAACTTTTGCAGCGCGTTTCTGTTTTTGGTTGTGTTGTGAGTACTTGGAGCACACGTGTGTTGTAAAACTGATGAAGATGTTTTCTTAATTTGCGGGTGTTTTTCTATTTGCATGTGTTTTCTTCAGTTGCAGCGCGTTGAGCTCTCTTGGCCACCGTAAAAAATATCCTTTAAATTTAGTCAATATCGTGTCATATCGTATTCATTAATTTTAGTTAATTGAAATCTGACTGAAATGGTATTTAATTTTAGCCAAAAAAAATAGTATTTAGTTGACAAAAAAGTAAATAAATTATATTTCTATTACAGTATGTCAACTTATGACTACTCTGAAGATTTTTAGCATTGTAATGGATATGACAATGTTAATGTACATGGTCTTCTTGGCAGAATAGAGCTGCTGCTGCTGCTGCTGCTGCTGCTGCTGCAGAGAAAGTACAGGAACTGGTTTCTGCCAACATAAACCGATACGCTGCTATAAGCATGTAAGACATACTGCTGCTGCATAAATAGCATATAAAATTACCCGTGGCAGAGCTAATACAGGTGGAGCTGGTGAAGGGTTTCAGAGGAACTCTGAAAGCGCACTGCAGACTCCTATAGTGCTAACCAGCTATTTAAATGTTGAGCAGCAAGCTCAATGGCTGCAAATGCAACATGACCCAATCAGCTTGTGCCATGTAGTTAACAATGTTATTATTATCAGGTTCCATTAAGTACAGCCTGCACCACGTAGAGTTTCATGACATAACTTGTTATATATATATATATATATATATATATATATATATATATATATATATATATATATATATATATATATATATTTAATTATAACATTTTAATTATGTAACATTTGTATAATTTTAATCATGATGCACATTTTGTCTACTCCCTATCGTTGACGAAAGAAAAAAAATCATTAAGGAACATTTTCATACACAAGAATAATACTGAATTCAACCTTGGTTTATGAATTTAAAAAGTGTAATGTTGTAAACTCTAATATAAACAGTTGCATTTAATGTAAGCCATCAGTGAATTACATACTGGGAGAAACGCTATAGAAACAAGCCTGCCTGCCTGGTTATCAAATACATCTCAGCATGCAATATCCAGTTACTCATCCCTGATGGCTGTGTTTTGGCAGTGTATCACACGAGACTATACACTATCAGAATGCAAAATAGACATACCAGATATTTAAATGAAAATATATTCCAACATTTTTGAGAATCAACAGATGATATCGATGTGTATGAATTACATACAATTGGTATTCATTTATCTACAACAATAACAATAAAGCTGAAGAAATATTCTTTATTCTTCTGTTTTAGCGATGTTTGATAGCACCGGATGTATCTCACTGTGAAAACATTGCTTTTGAAAGGCAGATCTCCACAGCGGCCCATAGAGGTGTTCTGAGTATTTAGACTGGAGGCTGTTTTTCCTCTGTAATATGAAGTTCATACAGAATTCATTCTACAGTCTGGAGGATTGGGGCTTCCAGGCCTCGTCTCCAGCCATTGTATGATAAAAAATAAAAATATGCGCACGGTACATCTGTTTGGAGTGAGTAATACTATTTATCTGATAATAAAAAGAATGCATGACAAAAATGAACGCATGAAACCGTCTTTATCTAAAAGCACGCCCATTGTATGTGATGAAATATGACACATCTCTCAATGACACGTCTCCCTAATAACAAATGAGAAGTTTTGTGTAACTTGGCAGATGCCTAAATATGGTGCTCAGTTCAACATAACGTTGCCTCTGTCTGGTCTGTTCTTTTAGACTTTCCTTTCATTTGTTGTGACACCTGATATACTTTGAACACCTATTTCATTTAATCATTCTTGAATTGTGTGACACTTCCACGGTATGTAAGACCGGAGCAGCCCGGCTCTGGGGAGTGTTACAGTAATGGTCCGCAGGTTGAGTCCAAGTGTGTGAGGGAGATCAGATCCATCCTGACGCGGGAGGCACCTGTGGAGGGTAATGAGGCAAGGCAAGTGGGGGCAGGGGCAGTCAAGGGCTTTCCCTTCATGTCGACTTATTGGTGCTGTCAGAACGCGGGTCCACAATCGGCCTGTCACGTATCCTGATGGATCCCAGGACGAGGGAACCAAATGAGGCTGTCCGTCTCTCGGGCGATCTACCCCCATGAGCTTGGCCAGGTTCAGAAAGATGATTTGTGTGAACTTCAGTTTGTGTCAGCAGGAATGTTCCTGTGCCGGTTGTCTCTTAGAGTATTAGCAGACCTGCTAGTTTAGAAGGCTTTGGAGGGGAGAATATGTTTTTAACTTGACCATATTTTGATTAATTATTTCCATTCCTTATCTGCTATATTAGGTCAAAAACCTTCAGGTATACTGATTCTGAGATATTTTTATTTTCTTCAAGACTGTTAGCAGACTGCACATAAGGTCCAAACACCTAGTGAACTTCTAAGGCAGCATTTTAACTGAAATGGAACCTCAGTAGTAACTGATTTGGAACGCTCCACATTAGAAGAAATTCTGTCGTATAAATACTGCATAGGAGACATAATTTAATGAGCATATTTACTGTATACACAGAGTTTGGAGTAAAAGTATTTTCATTATTTTATTTTATATAATATTATATATTATGTTTTAACTGTTTTATAATATATACACCACTGTTAAAACATTTAGGGTCAGTGAGATTTTTTTTTTTTTAAATAAATCAAAATGTTATTTCAGCAAGGATGCATTAAATTAATCAAATTTGACAGTAAGACTTTCATTGTTATAGTTTAATGAAGTTAATTTAGTTAATTTCTATTTCAAATAAATGCTGTTCTTTTGAACTTTACCATTTTTCAAAGATTCATTAGAAAAATGTTTCTGGGTTTATACAAAAATATTAAACAGCACTGCTGTTTTCAACATTGACTTTCCACATTTATATTTTTTAGTGGAAAATCGGCATATTAGAATGATTTCTGAAGGTGCATGTGACACTGAACACTGGAGTAATTATTAGTAAGTATAATTTTATAATTTGTATTGATAATTTAAAAGTCTCAAATTGTTTGCCATCTTAATTTGTTTTACTGAACTTATAGCAGTGAATTTTAGGATTGCCTTATGAATTATATGTGTGATACTGCTATATGCTTTGTTCTATCTTAAGTCTTTCAAACTGAAATTCCGAATTAAATGTGTTACAATGAATACATACATCACGCTAAATTTAATCAACAAATTGCAAACAAATATAATGCCTCAGTGACTGCTAAGAAAATGTAGTTAAGCCGCCATCATCTTGGAATTCCCGAAAGCATTATTTGTTATCCGACTTCACAAGTCATTCCAGTGGTTATTTTTAAACAGGAGGTGGGGGAATTGTCTGAAGCACAGTATTAGAATTTGGCAAAAAAGAAGAGACAGCATAATTAAGTTTCCAGTGTTTCGAAATAGCCTTTGTGTCGTGATCCCTCCTACGATGCCTTAAAATGCAGCCTACGGAAGGGAGCACACTAGTGTTTGGAACGGAGCTTGTGATTCCAAACACAGGATGTTATACAAGATTAATAAAATAGAGATGTTTGTTGACCTTCAAAATATTTAGGAATTATGTAATGTTTGTCATGGCGTGTGTGATTCTACCCTGTGCATGTGCCCCTCCTGTGGAGAATGTGGGGTATGTGTGTTGCTGTTTTAAAGAGTTAGTTCACCCAAAAATGAAAATTATCACATAATTTACTCACCCTCAAGCTATGTCATATACACTCACCGGCCACTTTATTAGGTACACCTGTTCAACTGCTCGTTAACACTTAATTTCTAAGCAGCCAATCACATGGCGGCAACTACGTGCATTTAGGCATGTAGACATGGTCAAGACAATCTCCTGCAGTTCAAACCGAGCATCAGTATGGGGAAGAAAGGTGATTTGAGTGACTTTGAACGTGGCATGATTGTTGGTGCCAGAAGGGCTGGTCTGAGTATTTCAGAAACTGCTAATCTACTGGGATTTTCACGCACAACCATCTCTAGGGTTTACAGAGAATGGTCCGAAAAAGAAAAAACATCCAGTGAGCGGCAGTTCTGTGGGCGGAAATGCCTTGTTGATGCCAGAGGTCAGAGGAGAATGGCCAGACTGGTTCGAGCTGATAGAAGGGCAACAGTGACTGAAATAACCACTCGTTACAACCGAGGTATGCAGCAAAGCATTTGTGAAGCCACAACACGCACAACCTTGAGGCGGATGGGCTACAACAGCAGAAGACTCCACCGGGTACCACTCATCTCCACTACAAATAGGAAAAAGAGGCTACAATTTGCAAGAGCTCACCAAAATTGAACAGTTGAAGACTGGAAAAATGTTGCCTGGTCTGATGAGTCTCGATTTCTGTTGAGACATTCAGATGTTAGAGTCAGAATTTGGCGTAAACAGAATGAGAACATGGAACCATCATGCCTTGTTACCACTGTGCAGGCTGGTGGTGGTGGTGTAATGGTGTGGGGGATGTTCTCCTGGCACACTTTAGGCCCCTTAGTGCCAATTGGGCATCGTTTAAATGCCACGGCCTACCTGAGCATTGTTTCTGACCATGTCCATCCCTTTATGGCCACCATGTACCCATCCTCTGATGGCTACTTCCACCATGTCACAAAGCTCTAATCATTTCAAATTGGTTTCTTGAACATGACAATGAGTTCACTGTACTAAAATGGCCTCCACAGTCACCAGATCTCAACCCAATAGAGCATCTTTGGGATGTGGTGGAACGGGAGATTCGCATCATGGATGTGCAGCCGACAAATCTGCGGCAACTGTGTGATGCCATCATGTCAATATGGACCAAACTCCCTGAGGAATGCTTCCAGCACCTTGTTGAATCTATGCCACGAAGAATTGAGGCAGTTCTGAAGGCAAAAGGGGGTCCAACCCGTTACTAGCATGGGGTACCTAATAAAGTGGCCGGTGAGTGTACAACCTAGGTGTATATGACTTTCTTCTTTCAGCCAAACACGATCAAAATATCCTGGCTCTTCCAAGCTTTATAATGGGAGTGAATGGTACCTGAATGTATTTTGAAGCCCAAACAAAGCGCATCCATCCATCATAAAAGTAATCATACGCCTCCAGGGGGTTAATAAAGGCCTTCTGAAGTGCAGCGATGGGTTTTTGTAAGAAAAATATCCCTATTTATAACTTTATAAACTATATAAACTATATTTTTGGCTTCCAGTAAAAAAACTTTTATGATGGATGGATGTGCTTTTTTGAGCTTCAAAAACTCTGGCTCTATTCACTCCCATTATAAAGCTTGGAAGAGCCAGGATATTTTTTTAATATAACGTTTGGCTGAAATAAGAAAGTAATATACACCGATGGCTTGAGGGTGAGTAAATTATTGGATCATTTTCATTTTTGGTGAAAACCAACCCTTTAATGCAGTGTAAAAAGCAGCCACCTCTTCTGCATATGTATACTTCATCCACACTTTGACTTTAAGGGGAAAACACCTGCTGGACGATTTGTGCTTTGTCTCCACAGCAACTCAAGAGTTCACCGCTTTCTGGTTTCATTTATCAGGCCCAGGCAAGATGAAACAACCGTAATCACCGATCTTGGCCGTTAGAAATATCAGGGACATTTCTCGATGTGTCCTTTTATGGGAAAAATGTGCTCGCCTAGCTGCAGATGTATCTTTTATGCGCAAATGATCAGATTTGTCATTGAGTGGTAAGCGATCACAAGACAAATGGAATTTGCTCCGACCCACACCCTTTGTTTGTTATTTGCACGTCTTTCTGGTTTAGCTGCTGTGGGGTTTATTGTCCAGATGGATGCACTGAAGCCAAGGGAACCTGCAACATGCTTCACAGATTTCAACACTTGCGTTCACCCATAAAAGTAGAACGGCTCATTTAGAGAGGTGACCGTAGGGGGTGTAGGGTAGAGCTCTGATGCTTCCCCTGTTGACTACAGCCCTAGGTCTCGCGGATCTCAGGATAATTTATATTCAACAGCACACGTGCACTGTATGTCTAGGGTTTACCATTGCTATGGTTTCCAGAGGACTCTAATGTTTCAGAGGGGCCTCAAAACTATTCTGACAGATTGAAGCGTTCAAACTATTGACTTTTTGAAAGGAATGACTGATTTCAATAGGACATGTAGGAATATTGCTATTCAAATAATAATAATAATGTTGCAGTTTTTATTTTTTTTATGCAGCTTGAAATTGCTTAAAGCTGTTTGAAGTTGTCTGTTCATATTGTGAATATTTCATATGATGCATTTTATGGCTGAAACGTGATGATAACCCAGGGAAAGTGAGAAAAGAAAACAGCCTTTTGACTTTAATAATAATAAGAAAAAGAACTTGACAAACTGCCTCAGAGAACCCAGGAAAAAATGGTCTCATTCACTCATCTGGTGGGATTAAGACTGATTTCTCCAAGGGTTTGGTGACGATAGGAAGTTTCAAGTCAGAGCGTCATCAGAGAAAGTGAAATTCCTGGTTTAGGTATTTGGGTTCAGCCTTGCCGAAGATGTTTTGTTATGAGCTTTCTAGTTGTGTTTGATACCTGTCAGTCAGGGGCTGAACTGAGCTTTAGAGTCACTCCGGATCTAGTGGGATTTACAAACTGTAATTTTAGCCAGTGCCTGGTAATGTAGTTCACAGATCATAAGGCAGGTGACCCTTAGACTGGGTTTCACTTACTTGAGTTTACATATATATTGACTTAACTATTATCGTGTGTTTAATATCGGGAAACAATTGCATGCATGCCATTATGTCATAAAATGTCATTTTATTTTATTTCTGCGTAAACATTTACATTTAATTTGTTGGCAGCTAGAAAAGTATTATTGTGCAATTATAATAATCTCTCTCCCTCCTTCTCCATCTGTCTCCATCTCTTACACGCTCTCTGTCAGAAATCTCAGATGGTCTCAGATTGATAATGTGCTTTGCATATGTTTGAAGAAAAAATATTGAAAACACATAGTTAGGATGCATGTGAGGAGGACATGATGATTTCCATCACATTTATTTTCCATCTGGCTTGATGCTTTGACAATTTTTCTTAAAGAAATATTTGGCTTATGTCTGTTTTATTAACTTGGAAAAAAAAGTTTAGTTACCCTTAAGTTTAGTTTAGTGAAGAAAAATGGCAAATTCAACCAAATTCATATACAAAATATTATGTTTTCTGTCCAAGTCTTTCAGAATGACCATGGCTGATTGAGTGGAAAACCAACATGCCAACTTGCATGTTTTTCCTACATGATTCTCTTCTAAACGTTTTTTTTTTTTCATTTTTTTTTTTTTCATTGATGGATATGCATCTGCTAAAATCATCCCCTTGCAGGTCTCCTCCATCTGAGATTAAAATGGGATATTTGCCCATCTTCATTCCATCTTCAAATACAAGCTCAATCGAGAGGAAAAATGAAAGTAAACTCAGATATCTCTATGCTTCAGAACTCAGGGGTCTTCCACATCTTTGAGATTCTTAATGTCAGACAGAATCAAACTCTGGAGAGTCAAACTTTGGCCAAGTCAATGCATATTACATATTCATCAACGTTTTCTCTGCTGAGCTCTGCTGCATTATATATTCTCTACTCTTAAAGGGATTTGGAAGTTTTTGAATCAACGTTTACCTCTGTTTGGTATTTCAAGTGAGGGAGTTTGCATGGACATTCCCAGAGGCTGTATGTTATCTGATAAGGCTAGAAAGCTGAATTGATCACTACATTCAAATCCCTGTAAGCTTCAGAGATCCAAAAGATAGCTGCTAACCCCCTCTTGGGCTATGCACCAGGCCACACGGATAGGAAACAATTTTCACCGCATTTTTACTGATTGCTTTTTCTTTCTTTCTTTCTTTCTTTCTTTCTTTCTTTCTTTCTTTCTTTCTTTCTTTCTTTCTTTCTTTCTTTCTTTCTTTTTTAAAGGATTAAAAAGAGACTGATTAATCAGAGCACTCAAAATACCAAAAATCAAAACAGTTCCCATCTGTAACACAATCACATGTAACTCACACAATGACATGTTTTTCAAGAAACAGAAGACAATGGTGTTTCTTTGATGGCAGGCACTTTTATGTCCCAAGGGTTGATTTTAATATTATTTTATATATATTCTCGTTATATTAAGGGCTGGGGTAAGTTACTTTTAAAAGTAATGTTTTACAAAATTGCATTACTCCCTAAAAAAGTATTTCTCTCAACATGGGGACAGGAGAGCTGTCAGTCAATAAATGGGAAAACAAAGTAACTTGCATTACTTATTTGAAAAAGCTCAGATATTTTGTTGTCAATTTAAAAGTAATGTGTTACTTTACTCATTAATTGAAAAAGTAATCTAATTGCATAACTCAAGTAACTTGTCATGCCTGTGCCCTCATCAATTGTATTTGTGTGCTTTATTAAAATAAAAATCATGTAGATGTAGATTTTATTGTTTTACCGGTCCCTCATCCCAGAAGCAGATGTTCAATCTTAAACTATAAAAAAGCGATTTTAAATATGAATTGTTACATTCAGCATTTCAATATGTATTGTGTACAAATTATTTATATATATATATTTTTTTTTTACATTATATGGCTTCCTGATCGTTGTGGTGTCATTTACAACAAAATATTTTTATGATATTTAATTAATGTCAATTATTATTATCAATTTTTTTTTTTTAATATTAGTGTACTAGTTTACCAGATAACCGTGAAGAGGATGCTTTAGAATATGATGAAACTTTCCAGTCAAGCTTTTGTCAAGATTTGTCCAATTTTGCAGGAAGTGGGAAAATATTATTTAATTTTGAGTGTTTAGGATACATAAAATCCTATAGCTATGCTTTAGCTGAAATTAGCATGTTTATCTACTGTTGGACAAATGAAATAAATAGTGAGATGATGAAGTGTTTTAAGAGTGTTATAAGTCCAGAGGACCAAAAGTGCCCATAGTAAAAATTAAAAATAAAGGAATTACAAAAGTGTTTAGCATAGTGAAAACACTTTTGCACGCATTATTGAAACACTTCAATACCTTTATTGACCAGAATGTGCACCAAGAGAAGTAAATATCTGCTCTTTCAATAAGAATAAAATTAATCAGCTTGGCAATGATGAGGTGATATCTTAAAAGTAGTTCACAGGTTTGGATTTCTTCTTAAGCTGTTTCTGGGATGTTGAAGTTGTGGCATTTTTACAGAGACACAGTGAAACCACCATTAGAGCTGTCAGCCTCTGTGTTGAGTGGTGAGGTAATGCTACAGAGACATATGAAAGCTCATGGCAAAAAAGTAACGTTGTGCGCAAATCGAAACCTTTCTGTCATGATCAGAACCTGCTGTGGTGCACATCTGGGTGATGAGAGGTGGGAGTGTCCTGCATGGGTTTTCAATGGTTGGTACCATATTTTATATCCAACAGTGTGATTGCTCTTTGTCAGCAAATGGATAGACATTATACAGGCAATCATTTCCCCTACTATTTTCAAATCTAATGCATGTGCTTGAATGGAGGCAGCATTTTTTTTTTCTCAGCCATTTTGATTTGAAGGCCCCCTGTCCAACACAATAGCGAAGGCCCCCCTTAGATAAATAGTTCTGGTGTTTCTTCTGTAATGTTTGTTTTGTATTAACAGAAAATTGATCTGTCATATTTTCCTGTCTTAGGCAGAAAGAATAAAACTGATTTCATTTGTTGTTGCTCAAGACATGCCGTTCCAGAATATGTCATACAAAGTTCCATACATAATGAAGACTATACGAGACTTTCCGTAAACATCAGACTGTGCTTATGTTAACTGCCTAAGCTGTAGAATTATGATATGTAATCAGTTCAACTTTCTGTATATTGGTAGCCATGACATCATATGTTGATGTCACACATGCGTATGGTGGCCTTTACCTGGCCTTTCTCCTTCCTCTCTGATGCAAGAGTGCTCAGCGCAGTGCACTCACACCATTTGGCATGTGTTTATTGGCAGAGCTGGATTATGTTCAAGGTGTCTGTTTGACTTGGATGGATTGTAATCTTTTAAACAAACAAACTGCAATCCAGAGCCAAGGCTCGACACCCAGCTGGCAAGGCCTGTGGTTAGCACTGATATGAATGTTACCTCGCTTCCCACACAAACACATTGCGCAGAGTCTGTTTGCCTCAGCTTGGTGTGTTTCTGCAAGAAACTTCCACTTTTTTTTGCCATATTGGTGACAATTGAGGCACAAAATGTCAACCAGTGTATATTTGTTTTGAGTTAGGATTTTAAATGTTTATTGACTATGCAGTTTCTTTTCCCGCTGCATATCTTTGGCCTACATCGGATGTTGCCACTTGGTTGGGACGGTCAAGGCTCATCAAACGCTGCTGACCCGTGATGTTACCATCCACCCCTGGACACATCCGTTCTTCCCCCTTCACTCGAATTTCCCACTGAGCCATCCTTCATGGATCATTGATAGGTGGCCCTTTTCCACTCTTAGACCCAGGATCCGTTCTTTGAATCCAGTGAGCAGTGGACACTTAAAAGCCTTTTATTGGGGGGTGTGATGGAGGACATGCTGAGTGGCTCCAGTCTCTCTTTTCTGCCCTGGCCCTGGCCTTTCCCTCAGACACACCCTCACCACCACCAGATCCCGTTCTCTTTCCTCTATAACACTTCCCATGTTCCCAGGTCTATGCCAAATGCTGCTCTGCTTTGGTTTTGTTGAAGCTGTTAGTTCGAATGTCCTGATAAGGGAGGGGCTGAACATCCATATCCAAATGTGCCCGTCATAATCCACATGTGTTTGACTTTGGAAATTAGATTCTTGTCTGGAGTCCCTTGAATCAGGGATTTAGGGGGACTGACTTTGCTTTGAGTTAAAGTAATCCCTAGTAATGCATCCAACAGCATGTATTGCATCCATGTTCTTTTATTTTGATGTGCTTTATATTATGGCATTGTTTCCTGTCTTTTGTATCCTTTTGCCATTTGTTTTATTGTTTTCAGGTGTGTTTTGTTATTAATCTCATTATTGTGACTTATTAGGTCATGTTCTTGAGCATTTAACTTACCCTTTTTTATTTTTGTTTGGAATTATTCCTATACAGATGCACTACTGAAAATGCATCAATTTTACATTTGTATAAAAAAAATTGTTATAGCAAAAAAAAATTATAGTGTTCAAAAGTTTGGGGTTAGCAAAGATGACAGTAAAGATATATTTATAATGATACAAAAAATTGGTTTTGACTAAATTTTGTTATTTTAAACTTTCTATTCATCAAATAATCCTGAAGAATAAAAGATTTATCAGGGTTTACACAAAAAAAGTAACATTGATAATAATGAGAAATGTTTATTGAGCACCAATTCAGCATATTCAATTCATATTCAATGCATATTCAATTCATGTGACACTGAAGAATGAGTAATGATGCTGAAAATTCAGCTTTGCCATCACAGGAATAAATTACATTTAAAAAAATATTAAAACAGAAACTAGTTATTTTAAATTGTAATAATATTTCACAGTATTACTGTTTGTACTGTATTTTGATCAAATAAATACAGCCTTAGTGAGCATAATCATACTGACCCCAAACTCTTGAATGGTAGTTTATATATAATCTTAAATATTTCGTTTTCATATCCAGTAATCTGAAATAGTTCATATTAATTATACATCATAACATTTCTTTTTGAGCATTTTGAAAAATGTAAAACACTTCACTTCTTTACTTTGTTTATTTTCAGATCTAAATTAGATTTTGAATCCCAGGTTTTCAGTGTGGCCTCAAACTTTTGGGACACACTGTATGTTGTTGTTCCTTGTTTCTTGGATTTGGGTAAACTCTGTCCTGACAAACTCCTCCTTCTTTTATATAATATTTTGCTCAGTAAATATACCCACCCTAGGAAAAACTTGGACATTGATGATGACAGTTATTATGCAAGTCTTAAAGGAAACTTAATATTCAAACAATTATTTGTGAGAATTTGGCCTTTACTTTTTTTCTTTTTTTCTTTTTTTATTGAGCCAAAACTTACAACATAATCCCAGCTAACAGAGCAATCATCACAGAAAGATGATGTATTTCGGCTTTTGGAATAAAATGTAAATCAGCTGATCAGATGGAGGATTTTTTGGCCTTCATTTAGAAGAAGATTACTTCATTAATGACTGATGTTGCCAATCTATCTACCCATACTTTGTCAGCATGAGTTTATTTAGGTACTCAAGCACTAATTGAATGTCATGGGATAGTACACCGCAGCTCCGTAACATTTCACTTGCAAAAGCAGTGTCTTTAATTGTGCATGCATGCAGTCTGACCAGGAGGAAGTGACATGCTGTCCTCCTGTGTGCTTGGTGACACTAGAAGGTAGACGTCATCTTAGGTGAAGCAATGACTTATTCAACAATGAATGTCTTTAATACATTATAGTCAAGTGGATAACAGGGTTAAATAACACTTTTAGAGTTTATAGCCTCCTCATTTTCCCAACCCTCATACTGCACCTGCCTGATCCTTGGATCAAATTCAACACAAATTGAAAACTCATTTTAAAACTTCTTGAACTCTGTTTTTTCTTCTTCTTTTTTTTGTAGTCCCAAAGTGCATTGTGATTTAAAAAATATATATATTTCTGCTAAATGTCCCCTTTTTCAATCAAATATTTTCATATAAAAATACATTTTATATAAAATCATATATTTTCATATAATATAGAATTTTATTTTACTGTGGCCCTACAAGTTTGATTAAACCATCAAAATATGAGAAAAATATTTTATATTTTTTAAATATTTTAAATATGAAGGAAGAACTAAACACTAAACTTGGTGAAAGTAATTATCTGACAAAATTATTTAGGGGAAAAAATCAAGCTACAGGTTTTATTTTACTGTGCAAAAAAAAAAAAAAAGTAAACAATGTCTACAACATAATCAGTTGCTAATATTTCATTGGTTCTCTCTTGCATGTGTTCATAATTTCTTTGTATTAGAGCCTAGCCAAAAGTCTAATCTGCACTATTTATCATGTTTCATTGTGTTGTTACACATAAAACAATTGACTTCAAGCACAACTACGCAATATGCTTACAAAATCTTTTACACATTTGTAATAATATTTGACATAAAAGGGTGAAGATGTCAATTTCCATAGGCCGGACATCACTTTTGGCCACTACTGTATATAAAACTTGGACATTGATGACAATAGTTGGGCGTCTAAAAGGAAACTAAAGATTGAAACAATTATTTGTGAGAATTTGACCTTTACTTTTTTTTACTAAGCCAAAACTTACAACATAATCGCAGCTAACAGAGCAATCATCACAGAAAGATGATGTATTTTGGCTTTTGGCAAAAACCATTTCTATAACATAAAATGAAATCAGTTGATCAGATGGGAGAATTATTTATTTATTTATTTATTTATTTTTGCCTATATAAGGAGGATCAGTGCCTTCATTAATGACTGATGTAGCCAATCTATCGACTTGTGCTTTGTCAGCATGAGTTTATTTAGGTACTTTGCAAACTCAAGCACTTCTTGAATTTCATGTTATAGTACACAGCAGCTCCCTAACACTTCATTGGCAAAAGCAGTATATGTAACAATACTATATATTAATATATTTTTAATTTTCGTTTTTTAAGATATCAAATAATGCCATAAACAGAGAAGAAATATTATTATTTTAAAGCACTTTTCTTGAAATTGTCCCAGCCAATGTTCTAATATCAAAAACGACTGTATTTACAGCATAGGCTATTCATCAGCAAAAACAGGTCAAAATTGACCCAAGGACACAAGAAGGGTTTAGAATCAATTTTAAACAACTTGTATTAGCATGCAGAAGTGTATGTGAGATGTTGTCTGCTCTGGCTGACTGGTTTCTGGAGGAGTTAAGTGTCTGAGCAGTGCTGTGGCGTCTGAGATACTGTGGAGCAGGCACAAAAGTGTTAAACACACACTGAGGAGCGAGTCCCAGCTGACCTCTCTCACACACTCCTGCTTTCCCTGTGGCTGTGGAGGTCCGTGCCAGGTCCCTGCTGAGTAACGACTGCAAACAGGGGCCGTAACTCAGGTCAGATGCTTTGTCAGCATCAATTTATTTAGGAACTACTCATGTGACACATTCAAGCACTTGTTCTTGAATTACTTGGAAATGCTTCGGCCTGCCAGCTACTTTTGAGCAAAGGCATGGCATGGCATGTCAAGTGGCCATGAATTTGGGACGATTATATTTGAACTGCGGGAAAATATGTTCCCAATAGATGTAAACTAAGTGAAAATCATTTAGTTTAGAATGTGTCCTCAGAGTTTGCTCATAAACATCTTTTAGTCATTCTGTAAGATACATAAACGCTGTAAACATTCATAAAAATGAATATTTGTTTGGTTTACAGCACAGCGACTCTATGTAGCTTTGTGTACTGAGCAGCCTGGACCCAGTTAGACTAATAGAGAATTTCATCATGAGAGAGCAGACAAGATTAGAAGGACTAAAACAAGTCGGCCAATACACATTTTCTTGTCAATCTATGGCTCAGACTGTGCAAGCTCAAACAAACAAATAGATGAATGGAGGCCTGTGGGTTGAGTTCACCATACCAGACAAAAAGAGCTGTTTCTGTTGTGACTGTACCGTTCCCGTCTGACGAGGAGATTCTTTCCTTTTCTCGCCTTTTGTAACATGTCTTAGACATTCCAAAGTGCTACAAAGCCTCTACTTCCTAATTGCAGAATATTGTTTACAGAGGGTTCATTGAGGGTTGGATTTAGTGTGCGGGCATGGCCCAACAGGAGAAAGGAACTGTCAAAGCAGTCTGACAAGAATGATAACAAACACACTTCTTTTCACATATATACGTTGCTTAACTTTATTCATGTACTCTTTTTCGTTATGAAATTCACTATAATTACATATAGTACAATACTGGCTATTATTTTCTACAAAAAAAAGATTGCATAAATAATTTAAATGATGAAATTGAAAAAATAAATATGCAGTTCATTCTTTGTAACAGTCTTTTGGTCAAAGAGAGAGAGTGGATCCATTCATCGAGGAGGATAACGCTCAATGAGACCACACAGGTACAGTATATACAATTTGCTATTCATGGCAAGTCTGCTTACATTATAAAAATCCCTTCCAGTTGCTATTTTAAATACACAATTGAAAAATAAGCAAATATTATCACCACTGAACAAAAAAAAAAAAAAAGAGCTGGGGAAGTAAAATGTTGAACAATTGGCATTGGCTTAATCTCTTTATCCTGTGTAAAATCAACATCCAGCCCACAATCTCAGAGTTTGGTTCACTTATTTGTCTCTTCTTTTTCCATTCAGATGACAGAAAGGATGGCACCTTTGTTGAAGACTTCAGTAATGGATGTAGGTAACCTGCTAGCGATTGCAATAGCTGAATATCCCCAAATGGTTTCCATTGAAGGAGGGTGCAGAAAGGTTTTTTGCCCGCGAGGAATTTTTGCAGATTCTTGCGCACATGTGGGCCTCTTTTTCGGGTGTTCTAATAAACAGGAACTGACCATGTCTAGAGGAAATGGCTTTTTATGACTCAAATCCTAAACACAGGAATGGAACTATTTGGTAATTAGGACAAGTCACAGGAATATCGTTTGCGGTTCTTGACCTCCGGGGACTTGGACCGTGGAGGGCTGACACAACTTTTCGAACTCTCCATAACGCGGCTCTAACTGCCAGTTCCGATCAGTTTCTTGTGGAAATGTGAAGTTGCAGAAACTCACATGGTGCCTGGCTCGGCTCCCCAGCCCGTCAAGAGCACTCATGGGCTGGTAAAATTGACCAAGGTTAAGAATTCTGGGCCTCAGCGATCTGTCAGCAGCGGCTTGTCTTTTGGGCCCGACACGGCTGGACGGTCAAATCATACGCTGCTCCAAGTCCCAAAAGAGGAGGACAAATCTGGTGCACAAACATTCACATGAGCGCTTGGTGGATTGGTTGAGCGCTCAGTGTGTTTGCCCGTATGTTAGCTTACCCTTTCAATGAACTTCAAACTTGAAATGAACTGCTTGGGTAAGAATATGTGGAGTTATTCCTCCTCCCTCAAAATATCATGAACTGTCACATTCCCTGAACTAATCTCACATAATTGTATACGTCTTTTCACTCAAGCATCCATTAGTCCACTGGCATTCTATGATCAAACTGGGACTATTTAGGCTCAAGAGCACATTCAAACAGTGAGATATCTGAAATACATTGGAAACTTCTTGGCATGCCAATAAGTTTGTTAAATGCTAATGTGTGTATTCCTTCCCTTAGATTGCAGTTTCTGAAATATGTGTGCGTATGTGTAAAGGTGTATTTGTATGTGAGCAAGAGAGAGTTTCTGTATCAGTTCAACTTTCCCCCTCAGTACGAATTGCTGTTGACTGGGGGCGCTTTGCTACGGTGCTTCTTATTGCGCCGTGGCTTCTTAGAGGGCAACTCCTTGACATCCGATTGGTTGTGATGGCGAGTGTAGCGTTTGCACTTGCAAGACGTGACTACTCGGATTTTGTATGTCCTGTTTGGTCCGTTCGGACACTGGAGTTGTATCCGCTGAGTGCGGGAGTGAGCTGGGATGCAGCGGTAATCAGAGGAGCTGCTTCTCCACCATTTTCCCCTTAGAATTGAGTTTGGCATGAGATGAGCTGGAAGGCATTGACCAGAACACACCAGTTCCTTCACAGGTTTGACACTGCGGCAAGATCCATCAGTAACGTAGCGGGTAGAACGCAGCTCCCGGCAGCTTAGTTCAGAGGCTCCTGGAAAAGAGACCAGAACAGATTAGTTAAATGTTTACAAAATGGTTTAAGGATGCATCTTAAATAAAACACAGCTACCAACGCTGGTATTTATTATAGACTGTGTGGCACACAGGGTTTTGGATTGTTCACAGCTATGATAAACAAAACAGATTTTATTTTTCATGTTTTGGTATAAACACAGGCATTAAGTAAATTTCCTAAAGTTGACTTTGTTGTGTTTTGTCGAGTTTCCCAGAAAAAATTAGCTTTGTGTCCAACTCGAGAGGAAATGCACGATCATAGTTTTTATATCGGCTCAATATGTTTTTGTCTTTGTATTTAATCTGGTTTGGATTTTGCCACTCATTTTTTGTGCTCTTGGTTGAGGCTGGAACTGATGAGAAACCCAATCAATTAGAAACCCACAGACACTAAACAACATACATTTACCAGATCGTTCTGATAAGTACAGAAAGGACCGAATACTTGTAAACTGGATCGAGAGACTTCTGTCTGGGTAAGAGCTAACATTTTTGCAGTAATCTTTTAATTTAATGTAATCTCCTCAAACAACATCGACAATGTCTTCATTTATTTTTCGCATTTTATGTGTCAGTTAAAAAGATGAAACTGAGAGTGAAAAGATCTATTTCCTTCTTCAGCTCCCCTCCTGGAGAAGAACAAAGGATTTATGTGTGTGATGAGTTCAGGTTCTGCCTCCCCTGATTCTCAGAAAATCTGATCTGATGTTTTATGAGGAGCTGGAGGAGAGCCAGAGGAAGATGAACATATCTCAACATGACCCCACACTGACCACCAGAGAAAATACACACGTCACCTCTTCAAGATCAGCACACGAGAGTGTGATTTCTTTCTCCACCCCATCCCACCCCCTGACTGGCGAGTGTAACATACATGCTTGGCTTGAAAACTGTTTCCTTATGCTGAAAAACAACATCATTTCAGGACTGTTCACTGACATAACTAGTTATTTGGAATAATCTTGCGTCTTTAGTTCACTTAACAAATTGCTCAATCCTTAATTATTTTTATAACCTATTATTGTGATAATTTCATTACTCTGTGTAATCTGGAGGGTTGCTTATTATTATTTTTGGAAGTAATCTGTGTATTTATTTAGCAATAAATTTAGACATTCCAATTACTCAAACACAAGGCTTTACTTTAGTCCAAAGTCTTGATTTGTGTTCTGGAAACAAGCTCCAAGGGTGTTTTCACAAGAGTCATCTTTAAAAGAACCAAACTAAGACCCCTGAAAAGGGCCAATTGTGAAAACACCCATCTTTTTCTTTTTTTCTGCTAATTATTACATCCACATATACAAACACACATTGTACATTGTTAGAACTACTGTTGGTTTGAATTCACAGTAGTTTTACTTTTCACAGATGGGAGTCATTCTCATGGCAATGCCCTGAAGAAATGACCCCTTAGAAAAACTTCTCACATTTTCAACTACCCTGAAACCATACTGTTGCAATTAGATGGTTATGGAAAGGCAGACCTTGTCTAATTATGTAAAATTGGGGATACAGCAACAAAAAAAAGTGTTGCTGAAGTTAGTGTATCATTTGGGCTGGTGAAAAGGTGGAGCGGCATCCGGCATGCATTCTTTCTGAATTTGAGCTTTTTATTTAAAAGCGGCACATCTATTTAGAGCCAGAATATCCAGTTTTGTGGAAGTTTATAATGATCCTATGCGTAGCCCATATACCTTACACTATAAAATACAGGGAGAATTTTTAAAGTCATTAGTTTAACAAATTACTGGAGCAAATATCATTATAGATTTGTTTACTTAGTCACCTTTTCAGTTGCTGATGTCTAATCCGTTTTAGATAACAAAACAGTTTAGGTCTCAAGATCTAGCTAGTGAAAATTATCTAATTATTATATTTGAGACTAAATTATTAATTTATTTAACTTGCAAACACGCAAACCCTCGCTAGCAGCAGCAAATTCCTGTTCAAATATTCAGATATATTTTACAATCTGTATTTATCTACATGAATATATAATCGCTATAATGTACTTTAGTGCTTTCTTAATCAAATAGCTTCAAATTCATTAAAGTCAAAATAACTAAGTTACATAATTTTATATCTGCATTGGGGGGTTTATTAACTTTAAAGAAAACATTTTAAAAATACATTTCTATTTGATTACGAAAGAGCTCAGAAAAAAAAGTCCATGTTAAGAATTGGAACATCTATACAGTATTATGTTTATGTTGGTATTGATCTATTTTAATAGACCTCAATACTGTAAATTAAAGATCTGTTTCTTGTTACTTACCATAAATGCGTGAGTTGGCTGATGACCTCCTTCCTCCGTTCTTAGCCCGGTTCATTGTGTTATTGTCAGAAAGTTGTATCTGCTCCTCGGGTTTATTCGTGTCCTCCGTGAATTCTGGTATAATTTCTGTAGCATCATTTTTTAAAGCCCTCCATCCGTGCGCAGCTGTGAAACATCCCTGTAGCAGCACCAGCAGCAACAGCCGCGCGCCGCAGTGCACGAGCGCTAGAGACACCTGCATACTGAAATAACGACACGTTCAGCGGGCAAACTCTGACCGGTTTTCTTCTCTTCGTGAGAGGCTTTTCTTTTTAAAGTACCACAGGTTTCGGGGGGGGGGGGGGGGGGGGGGGGGGGGGGGACAGATAATTTAGCGCTTACACGAAGTGGGAGGGATTTAGGCAAAGTAGCTCATTCAGAAACTGATAGGGAGGAAGGGGCACCCGCAGAAGTGTAAGGTCAACCTGGAGAGAGGAAAGTCATCTTTTTTTTCTTTTTTTTTTCTTCTTTTTTTTTTTTACCAAAAATGAGAGCGTGTCTTTACTGCTCTATTTCATCATGTGTCGTGTGCTGTTGTCTTCATTTCGAAAGATCACAAAAAATATAGGCCCTGCTACAGTCTGAATTTTGGACAGGCCTTTTCATTCTTTAAAAATTTAGGCCTATTTGCTTTGTGCTATTATATTATTTATAGCCTTCAATTATAGTTTTATTATTATTATTATTATTGTTATTTTGTTGTTGTTTTTTTGTGCAAACTATACAATGGCCTGAATGAGTCATTTACAAGTTTATATAGGCCTACTTTTTTTTGGAATTTTCCTATCTTTTCCTAAATTAGCCTATCTTTCAGCAGACACAGTCGGTTGATATTTCTCCCACGCAACACGAATTCTAACATAGCATACATGTTGTGACATTTAAACAGAATAGGCTACTAAAGTTTTTGCGATACATTTATGATAATAAATTGGGGCTAGAGATGCAATAAAGTAGGCTAGCTTGATCGCAATTGTAAACGTGTCTTGTGTTTTTTAGCATATTTGGCGACCTGGGAATTTTATGTGCTATGATGACTAAGTTTAATCATAACTGGAACTTTTGAAAACCTTATATAGGCTATAAGCAAGGACAACTTTTACTACCCCAATCCTCCTTTTCATTTGACTCTATTTTTGTGTTAATATTTTAGGGACACATTATCAGTCTGGCAGCCTGTAAATTAAAGACTACTATGAATAAGCAGTGGGACACGCACAAGATACAGATGCTTTATGTCACATAACTGTCACATCAGCGTTAAATGCATCGCTTTGTACAAACACTGCCCTCTTGAGGGAGCCCAAACAAGCAAAAACCTTGAAAGGATATTATTTCTCTTTCATTGCATACTGTAGGAAAACGTTCTGCTTCTCCTGTCTGTTGCATTGTTTCTGCATGAAATTCTTAAGCTAAGCAATTGTCAGTGTGCATGAGACTGGTTGAGCAATAACTTCTAATGCTACACTGATACATTGTGTCCGGCCAGTCTTTTAAGCTTAGAAACCACTTTGGCAGGATAGATGGAATTCTTCTGCGATCTATTGTGACTCTTCTTTTTGTCCTGTCATCATGAAGAAAAAGAAAGATCACAGTGTCCACCACAGGCCCAGTCTGATTGTAGCCTACACTCTTTCCCTGTTATTCACTAGCTGTTTTTATACCTCTTTGGGTTTGTGCACAGAAAACACAGTCTCCAGGCATGCTTTATCAAGATAGCAGCTTGAGCATAAATAACACTTAGATGTGTTCCAGATTTACAAGGGCTGCCAGCAAAAGATATTTGTATAAAGAAGGAAAAAAGGGCAACACTATGTCAAAGCCACATAAACAAAGCATTTTACTCATCTGGACTGACAGGGCTAGACTCTCAATGCATGAAATGCAAACATACTAACTTGCAGCTGAGCATTAAAAGTTTTCAGATAATGGAACAGAACAGGGTCAAAGTTGAGCAGAAACGTTAATCTTGCGAAAACAAAAAGTGCTCTCGGGCCCTGCTAATACGTTTTTATCACCAGATTCATGGTTAAATCTTGTAGGCTATAATAATAATTAATATTATTATTATTTGTTTTAAGTTAACAACATAAATATTGCTTCATATTTTGAATCTTAAACATTTATAATGGTGGCTCAAGTGTCACTAACATTTATTTACAAGATCTTACATGGGTCATAATAAAGTGTGAAAATGTTCTTTTGTATATGATAATCAGGGCAATTTTTCACACAAACTAGAGTCAGCAAAAAGCTTAGGAGATACTCTGAGGGATGTAGTCAGAACATTTCACAAAGCCTGATAAGAGGATACATATTAGTGTGTATGAATATAATATGTGGTAAATGTAGTTTGCACAAAACATTAGTGATTTCTACTTTCAAATGCGTAGATTACACCATTTCCAGCTGTCCTGGGAACTGAGGTCTCATTTAGAATTACAGCCCTGACAAATATTATTATAAATGAAGCATTTGCGCAATGTTACTGAAGAAAAACATTTATGGATCATATTTCATCTGTACAAGTACCGCTCCCCTGCAGCTTATGAACCTAGACAGTAAAACCTCACATCTCAATCTGCCAAGTCATTTCCATTTGTCATTAGTAGCACATTTTTCATGCTGGATATAGTCTGAAAATTTCACATAAATAGAAGCACATTAGGTGTTTAAATAAGCCATGACTAGCTGAATCATACTAAAAGCACTTCCAAGACTAAATCATGTTTTAAAATAGTTCATTTGAGTTTAAGAGTAGCGGAAACCTCAGCTGTGGTTTTACTGAGAGTCTCGGCAAACCTTGCTGACCGCTGGGTCCATGTGTTAACCACTCTATGTACTACAGAGCTGCCACAAGTGCAATTGTAAACAATGATCACCTAGCCAATATTTATCCACTGATTCTTACAAGATATGCACACAGACTGGTAGTGTTGCAGCTATGCATGGTGAGAAAAAGAACAAAATGCCAAGCCATTAAACTCATTCTGACGAGGTTATGAACAAATAGATTTGTGGGAGAAATATATCGGCAGTGATTCTTGTGAGAGAATATTATTGAGAAATATAGTACGTCATTGTTCTCTGGTTCCCTTTGTTACAATCCAGATTGCTAGTTTTCCAAAATTATTTATTTATTTAATCAAATCAGGTCCAAGGTTACTGGAAGTGAGAACAATGAACAATGTCAGAACAACGTCATTTCAGTGTCTTGAAATGATCAAGCAAGTTGGCATTGTCATTTACACACTGTCACCGTGATTTCGCCAAGTAAGAAGAAAGTAAGATATTTTGTTGATCCTGGAACAACATTCCTGTCTGAAAATTCAGTCTTAACCATATCCCTACCCCTGAACCTAAACCTACCCATAACTTAACCCTAAAATCAGAGGGAAATGATAGTTGAATAACACTGATGTATAAGCACCTAACCCTGGTTGTAAGTCTAAACTTGACATAAACTGTAAACATGTCCCTCAAATCTGATTGGTTGATTGAAATGTTGTTCCAGGGTCAACAAAGATGTTGATCAAGGCTAGAAATCATGTTCACCTTGTGGGTCATTATAGATAATCTTAAAGGAGAACTCCGGCGCAAAATGAACCTTTGGTCTAATTACACATTGTTACCTAGTCAACCGTTATCTGAGATTTGTTTTCATGATTATCGAATGTAAATAGTTTTATCTCTAAAAACAGTTTAGCCTATAAAGCTAGTATAACGCTAGTATATTGGGCATAGTGTAATGACAAATAAAAATCGCTTGTTAATACCACTAACAAGGCTCAAAATAGCCCCACACTAACACGGTAGCATAATGAGGGTCCCTACCTTCAAACCGAAGCATTGAGAACTTTGTCAGTGTCCAGACAGTTTAATAAGAAGATATTTTAAACATACAGTCAACTTCGCGTATACAGGCAGAAGCCATCTTTGAAATACAGTCTTTACCAGTCGATCTACGAACGCCGATCCAAGTGCGCTGGTGAGATGTGAACGAGCTATAAGTTGTGATAAGGTGAGTGCGAACAGCAGGCTTGGATCGGCGTTCGTAGATCGACTGGTAAAGGCTGTATTTCAAAGATGGCTTCTGCCTGTATACGTGAAGTTGACTGTATGTAAAAAATATCTTCTTATTAAACTGTCTGGACACTGACAAAGTTCTCAATGCTTCGGTTTGAAGGTAGGGACCCTCATTATGCTACCGTGTTAGTGTGGGGCTATTTTGAGCCTTGTTAGTGGTATTAACAAGCGATTTTTATTTGTCATTACACTATGCCCAATATACTAGCGTTATACTAGCTTTATAGGCTAAACTGTTTGTAGAGATAAAACTATTTACATTCGATAATCATGAAAACAAATCTCAGATAACGGTTGACTAGGTAACAATGTGTAATTAGACCAAAGGTTCATTTTGCGCCGGAGTTCTCCTTTAATGTAATGAATAAGTTTAGTGTGTATTAATACCTCAGCATTGTGCTTGTTATGGAAATAGCTTACTTCCTACTTGAAAAGATGCAACATATTGTGTATGTTGTAATCTTTGACGGAAAACTCAAAATATGTGGATCAGTAATTCACACGATATTTTGCAACAGTTTGTAAGAGCCGAATGCCATTTTCATGAGACATGAATCATTCTTTCATTGGGTGTTGACTTTCTGAGTGGAAGTGTCTCTGAATTTATTTGGAAACGTAAAGCGACTATTGAAATCTAAAGCAGATTTTTAATTGCAGAAACACACAATGATGATGTGCTCTTCTGATGGAGCGCCACCATTTCCCAGAATGCTCTGTAAAGGTGCGTTAATTATCCATAAAGGTATAAAAAGGCTCAGCTGCTGAGCATGCAGGAATTTATTTGGGTTCTTAGAGAGGGTGGGGGAAAAGGAAGTTATTTCAAGAGCACGTTTCAAAAAGCTCCACAAGTTTGCTTTTTTATGGGATCAATAAAACCAGATAACAAGCATGTGAAAATAATCTAGCTCTCTGGTATCTAATCCAATAAAGACTAATTATAAGCAGGACTAATAAACATGGTCATGCCACTGGCTGTCACGTGAAGATAGCTGATGATGGAGTGGCAGGAAAGATATTCCCACTGGCCACCCACCCTGAAGAGACTGTGCTGAGAAAATAAACCTGCTTTGGGAAGGGACAGGTTTCAGACACCTCACAGTGTGGACTTTCCTTCCTTCTGTTTTTTGTCAATGCTGTCGATTTGTCATGGACTAAGACCACAGATGTGTACGTAAATCCTACTTTGTGCTGATATATTCTTCGTTTGGGTTTCCTTTAAGTCAGAGGTCACTCTAAAAGGTCATTTTTTACTGTTGCCATACCAAGTGAAAAGTGTTAGTATGTAAAACTAAATGCATACAGCAAACAATTGTTGTGGTTCCTTGCGTTTTTCATTTCCCAAACATTTTATGAATATTTTTGGTTGAAATAACTTTTTGCCACTTTGGTTTTCTGCCACCCACATTGAGACTTCGATGTCTTCCGAATCTAGCAAATGGATTAATACTTGACCTTGCAAATAGGGGTCAACTATGGAGTCTGTCCTTCATTAACTCGTGTTTCTCTGTTGTATCTTAGCTCTGGCTTTATTTATGCATCAATAACAGAGCTGAAGATCCCTTTTCATGTGGTTTTTGTGTGTGTGGCTAATCAGAGATCATTTCGGTTGATCTCCTAAAATAATGAAGTTGTGCTTTAGATGTGTCTAATTTGTTGTTCTACATGACTAGGAACAAGTGCCGTGTGTATATTTCACGCCTAAAATCAAACAATGACTTTGGAAAAATAACAGCGCATCCAGCTTTCCTTCACATTTGCTTCCAAATAAAACACTCCCGGCAGTATCTCACCAGCAATCTGACTTGGACCCTTAGGAGCCGCACAGCCATATTCTGCTGTTTTTTACATGACAGTTCTTTAATAAATATCAGACGCACTTGGCAAGGCCCCGCAGGAACGCCACAACAGCAGAGTGCAGGAAGATGAAACGAGCAACACCACTGCGGGCACAAGTGCTTGGAAGAGGATCTGAAGCCCATCCATTCCAAGAATGTTCCCTCCCATATTTCCCAATAATTAGCGCTGCTCCACAGATGTTCCCTTTTTTTCTCCAGTTTTCATTATGGGAGCAAACGGAACAAAAAAGTTGAAAAGTGGAAACATCATATGCTTTTCATTTAAGCCAGTCATTAAGGAAGACGACAAAGCAAAAGGGGGATATCATTCACAAGAAGTGCCATTAATAATGAGATTTTTAAAAGATTAGTTCTTAGATTAGTTGTTACTGAAACTATGTTCTTCTGCCAAATTATCTATCCGGAATTTGGTCAAGCCCAACTGATGGTTACACAATCTGTCAGGCAATGTTTATAATAATATAAAACACAATTATACTTGTCTTAAAATAACAATTTCCCTTTGTTTCTTATTAATTTAACAAATTTACATGGACATATCATCCATGACCTAAAATAATTAGTTCACCCACAAATTATAATTCTGTCATCTTATATTCCTCATCATCTCAATTCATGTATTTGTGTTTTGGAAGTGATTAAGTTTATGTAAAGTAATTAAATTGAATTTAAATGTAATATATATATATATAATATATATATATAGTCCACAAGACAAAAAAAAAGTTGAATTTATAAAAATGACCTTGTTCAAAAGTTTATGTACCCCTAATTCTTAATACTGTGTCATTACATGGATGATCCATGACTGTTTTTTTATTTGTTTATTTGTTTGTTTTGTTGTTGTTGTGTTTTTTTTTTTGGGGGGGGGGGGGGGGGGGGGGGATGATGGTTGTTCTTGGGTCCCTTGTTTGTCCTGAGTAGTTAAACTGCCCAATGTTCTTCAGAAAAATCCTCCAGGTCCTGAAAATTCTTCAGTTTTCCTGGCTCTTTTGCATATTTGAATAATCCAGCAGTGACTTAATGATTTTGATATCCATCTTTTCACACTGAGGAGCTTTTTTCACAACTATTAAAAAAGGTTCAAACATTCAACGATGCTCCAGAAGGAAACACGATGCATAAAGAGCCAGAGGGCGAAAACTGAATGAAGATGTCCAATTTGTCTTATGTTGTTTAAAAATATTTTTTTCTTCATTTAGAACTGCCCACTGGAAGCAACGGAAGAGGTAAGTACAATTTACCTTGATCTTCAAATTCAAAAAGTTTTCACCCCCCAGCTCTTAATGCATCGTGTGTGTCTATGTCTGTTTTAGCTGCTGTGTTTGTCCTGACGTCTGAAGTGCTTTGTTTCTTTGTGGTCCTGCATGGTTTGTGAGTGTGACAGGGTGGAGACCCTGGACAGAAGTCTCTAAGGACCCCACAGCTGGGCTCGGGTAATTGCAGTCTGCACAGGGTCATGGATAGAGATCGGCCCTAGTGTCAGACCAATTGATTTGAGCGTTTTCAATGATCCTTGTGGATACATGAAGTCTGAAAAGCTGGTCATCCCCAGTGCCAGGTGTGCTGAACAAATGCTAAAGGACCTCAAAAACCATTCGCTTCAAATCACAGGGAAATTGTCCTCTGTGATTCTGTGACAGAGTGTTGGATATGAGTATGTACTGTATGTGTCAAAAGAAAGTATTTGTTTTAGTGTGCGGGTCATGGTGCAAGGCGCACAGGACCCCAGAGGAAGACAGATTTATGGAAGCGTTTGTCTCCATCTGTTGGAGACAGACTATAAACTCTTACCATAAAGCATCTCTCAGATATGTGCATAAATAACCTACATACTGTACTTCCATAAATACATAAATATTCACACACCCTGACCCAAAACCTTAACCCTGCTCTCATATTTTATAATGATCTCTTCAACAACATAAAACATGATGATATATGCATTAAATCTAGTTGTGAATATGAAGTCCTTTATTTTGTCTTTGTAGATTTGCTGAGGCAACTCAAATGTTGCATTAAAGTCTGTACACAGCTGAATGTTACCCTACTTATCTCTGTTACCTAACAGGAGTAATTAGGGGCTGTCGTAAGTGCTTTTTCATGTGCCTCATTCTGTTGTAATCAAAGACCGCAGAGGCCTACAGACATGGACTGCTTGCAACACATAAGGAGAACTAATAGTGTATTGTCATGCAAACTACTCTTGTACATGAGAAATGAGTCCCTCTCATGCTTCTAGGAGGAAATGCAAAAATAATTGATGATTGCATTGAGCAATATAAGTAATATGAGACAATGAAATGTAATATTAAAGTGGTTTTTTTCTGGCTTTGGACTTTGGGAAGACAATACAAGAAATAAAGAAGGGGGAATGTGATGCATTTTGATGTTACACTCTTTTACTGTCATATATTTTATTAGCCTAATATCATATTTACATGTGTATCTGTGCATACTGTTGTAAATGTGGTTGATAAGTTTTTTTTAAAATGTTTTGACTTTAAAAGTTGAATTTTCAGCAGCCATTACTTCTGTCTTCAGTGTCACATGATCCTTCAAAAATCATTTTAATATGCTGATCAATGTTGAAAACAGTTGTTGTGCTTAAAATGTATATATATATGTGTGTGAGTGTGTATGTGTGTGTGTGTATATATATATATATATATATTTTTTTTAATTATTATTATTATGATTTATGTGTGTGTATAGTACAGGGTCGTTGAATGCTTGATTGGTAAGGTGTGCAATTATTTTCAGGGAAAAGTATTTTCACGGCTAAAGTAGTTCCAGGCAGGTCTTGACCGCATTACAGTTCCATATCACTTCGCGTAGTTGACTGTAATAGCGGAAAATAGGACAATTCATAACAAAAAAAAAACATGCAGCCCCATGCGCTTGATCTGCAATTTTCGATGTCTAACTTCACAAACAATGGAAACATGCAGTTTAATTTTAATAAATAAAGCATATAGCCTAGTCCTATCTATAATCAAATGAAAATTGAACTGAATATAAATAAATTGATAGTCCTGCTGCACGGGTTTTCGTAATTGTTGCAGATAATATAACAAATAAATAATTATTGATAGGCCTACTTGTTAAAAGGGCTTTGTTTCATTTATTAGTCTAGTCTACTGTCAATAATAGAAAAAAAAGAATGAACGAATTAATTAAATAATAATATTGACGCACTGTCTCATTATTGCAACATCTCTCTCTCTCTCTTCAATGAAAGGTTCGATTTTTGCCAATTTTTTGAATGAAAGATCAAAAGGATAAACGATGCAGATTTATTTTTTACAGCAATTTTTGATCATATTTACCAGGGGTGCCATTACTTCTGACCACAACTGTGTGTAGGCCTATATATATATATAATATAGATGTGTGTGTGTGTGTGTGTATACTGGCTCCAAACTACTGAAAAGTGTATGTGCACAAATAGTTATCTACAAGTTTCATCCACACAAATTGACTACCTAATATTTTTATATTAATTTGTAATTTTATGGGTTTAACAATGCATACTCCCAGTTAAGAATCGTTAGCTGAATAAATCAAAGACAAAAAAAAAATGCACAACATTTTAATTTTAGCCATTTATTTTGACATCATAAAACAAAAGAACATTTTTCCAATGTAAGAAAAATAACTGTGATTTAATCAAGTGCACTTCAACAAAGTGTCTGTAGAAGCTGTACACCTTGCTTTGTGAAGTGAAGACATGAATCAAAAAAATATATATAATCCATCTTCAGGATAAGGCTTTAAGGTGGGATGTTTAGACAGCCTGTGTCATGTGAATGCATTCAATTGACCTCCATTTCAAGCATCCTGTAAATCCTTTCCCGATTAAAAACAAAACCAGAATTCTGTCATTTAGCCACATCAAGCAACTCCCTAACTCAAAATGTTAAACATAATTTGAGAGTGTGAACATTTGTGCCAAACCCTTCTGCCAAATTTGCAGCTGCTGAGGTTTCCATGTCCTTTACAACAAACAAGTGGTCAATCATTTACAATATCACATTACAGCAACAACACAAAGCATACAGGAGTAAAAGACGGCACATAGACGATATAGAGTTACGTTTAGTCAGCGGCGTGCACACATGAATGCAAATGTGCTTGTACGCGTGGACAAAACAAATTTCGCCGCAAAAATACACAGACAATACTTCGTACCGATGGCTAAAAATGCACGTGCATCAAAAATGCATCACTTATGCATGTCGACATGTTAATCTAGACACCTTAGACCGTTTGTGTTCAGTCTTAGGTAGTGTTCCTTCAGTGTTATAGAAATAAAACGTAAAAAATATTAAATAAAAAACAATCACATACTGAGAATGGGACATAAATACAAAATGACCAAGCAGCATTGTGATTCATTGTTATATACTATTGACATCATCAAGCCATGTAGTGGTACATTTTCATTTAATCTTCCCTGTATAATTACACTGTTTACAATTTCTATACATTGTGTAACATACAATCGGATACATATGAATAAAAGGCAATACATAGCAGGACAGTTTGTGCAAACCACACGGGTTATCAACAGCAGATGGCAGTGTTTCTCCTTCCACAGATCCATTCAGAAAAGGGCGTGTTCTTCATCTGAAGCCAACAGCGCCAGCAAACACATATTTTCGTTGAAATTTCCAAATATGCTTATTCAAAATGCGTCATTGTTGCTTTTTGAGGTTAAAAGTTGCTGCTAAAAACTCAGGCAGATTTTGTTTGCCATTGGCACAGACCATCCTCATTGGTTCACGTTTTTTATGACGGCACACAGGGTTCCGCAGCTACAGTTGGTTAGGTTGTATAAAGCCTAGGTCTCCAGATTATAATAAAGGAATGTTTATAGTTTGAATGCTTTCATACATATAGGTATTTGTCCATTTTAAATATTCTTAGACAAAAACCGAAGGATAAAATGACAATGGGTTAGATAAGTAGTTCGTATGAATTCTGTGAGGTAGCCTGCAATAATGTTATAGCTGTGAAAACAGACTTTGATCCTCTAATACAACAAAAATGATTTTTGTTTTTTTTTAAAGAAAATAATATTGCAAAACACACCACTCTCCATCACAGTGAAAAGAAAAACAGGATAATATGGAAGCTTTTAGCAAACAATAATGTGTATGAAGCAAAATTGTGTCTTATGGGTAAATGTGAAATGGCATTCATGGTGTTTTAAAGTAAAGTGAATGTTGACAACAATATATTAGATATTTCTATTGTTAATAGATACTGGTCATACACAAATATTATGGACAGGTCATATACATTCATATATGTCAACATCTAAATATGTATATACAAGTTTAGGCTATATATCTGGAATATAGAAATATAAAAAAGAGGCATAAGTAGTGCTTTGTGTTATAATCTAGCCTACGATTTGTACTATTATTTCCCCTCAGTAATAAATATGCAGAGGCCCAGGGGCTATTAATACTGTATTAGATTGATCAAATTTGACAATCGAAATTAGATTAATTGAAAAAGCTACATGTTCAAAACTGGCGCATGCACTTATTCCAAATGAAGTGATGTTGGTTCTCTTCAAAGGGGTCATATCATGAGAAATCTCATTTGGGGGGGGGGGATCTAAACTTTCTCCCCAGTCCAAAAACACCCTTTACTAAAGCCAAGATACAAAAATGTCTCATTCTGAAATGTTTTAAATTTAAGATGCCAATACTTTAACATTTACACATCAACATGGCCCAACCAGTCCCAGAAAAGCTATATGGACAAAGTATGATAGATACTGTTATTTCTAAACACTAGAATAATCATAATAATGATAAGAGAAATGTTCTGTGTTGTTGTTGTCTGATGTATTTCAGTCTGATCTGAAAACGGCACATTTCAATGTGGACCATTGAGTGAACCTGCTGCAAAGATGCTGTTATTGAAGGACAACCATCGGTAACTCATCAATCTAACTAGTTTCATATGCAAAGAGGATGCTTACATAGAAGTCTTAAAGGCACAGCAGCAAAAACGGCCTGTTTAATTGGATTAACGTTATAAGTGGACCTCGGGGGAAATTATTAAATGATAAAAATATGTATGATATGACCCCTTTAAAACCTGAAACAAGCCAGGAATGCAGCAAACTGAGTGAATTCCAGTGCTAAAGCGATGCTGTTTAAAAGACAAAGCTCGGCCCGAAGTAAACCTATCTAATTCAACAGCTACCTTTAAATATCTACGCTCCACATGCTTTGCACTCCTTCCTCTGATCTTTGAACTAGCAGTATAAAGGCGCACAAAGCCTCTGGGGTAACAAACCTTGTGTAAGGGCACATCATTAGGCAGTTGGCATGGCAGAGGCTCTCCACCTATCGGACGTGTCTCTCTGGTCAAGGCTGACTGTGATCTTGTGGTGGACAAAATGTGGCATGAGACTTGGCAGTGAGAGACAGTGATTCCAGAGTAAAGAGATCTAATGGGGCTGATTCATTATCACTGCTGCATAGAACCGGGTTGAACCTGTTTGTAGCGTCTGTTGAAGCCGAGCTTCAACATACGGTTGGCTTGTTGATTGTATGCTACCATTTGTGGAATGTTAATTTATCTCATGTTAAAAGAGTGAATGGGTTGTGTGCTGGTACACAACAGTTTTGTCCTCCTGTTTAGTCCTGATTTAAAATGCTGGAAAGCCATCAAAAATCTGGCCATAGTTCTGTAAATGAGTTAAAAGGTGTATTTTCGTGCTTTTTTATACCTAAATATCATATTCCTCCACATACAAATAGGAATGGGTTAAACAATCGCAGTATTTCTGGCAAGTCGGAGCCCATAGGATGATTGTGCTCTACTTTACAGATGATGATTGGGCTAATCTGCTCCAAAATTTGAACTTGTGAGATATACAAATAGTTGGCAATTGGAATGCTTTAGGTGTACCTGGTGAAACACAGACACTGATTATCATGGGAAATATGCAAAAGCAAAACAGTTGTGATGACATATAAAATGCTACCCTTGCTCCTTCTACAGCCTTAATTATTCAGTAAATTTCCCTTTACCAGCCAGCTGGAAGCAGGAGTAATTATTCAGGATACTGACAACACCTCAGGTGACCGTGTATGTGAGAGTGTGTGTGTGTGTGTGTGTGTTTGAATACACTTTGTATACCTCCATGCATATGCTCTGGATGTATGAATACATTCGGTTAATATACTTGGAAAGGAAATATTGTGCACACTAGTTTGACTGTGTGCACCTGCATTTGTGAGTATATGTGGGGGTAGAGCACATTCTATCATTTGGTCTTCAACTTGCCCTCCTTCGCCAGCTTTTCGTTGAGTTGGCATAGCTGGCACAGGAATCCATCATTCGGGCCGATCTCTCTCTTGTGTCTTACTGTAGCTGTGGCAACTCGTACATCCATATTGTGACGGAGCATGAGGTAAGCGATGACGATGGTGGGCGAACGGCTGTAGCCCTCCCGGCAGTGAACATACACCTTTCCTAGAAGAGAAATAATTGAAAAAACGATTTAAAAAGGCAGTGTTTGGAGCGCTACCCATGATCTCATCCTTTGAGGATACAAATGTGGCTTCTGCCGCAACATCCGTTTTATATACTACTTTGTGAACCTTCTCAAGTCAAGTCAACCGTCAGACCAATTTCCATCTAAACATGCAAACACACACGTACACATCCATTATTGACCTGCCCACTCTCCAGGAGGAATTCACCTTGGCAGCCCTAGCTGTGCTTATTTGGCAGATACAGCAGAGGATCTGAAACCTGATGCCTCCTCCACCAGCAGCCCTACTTACTTATGTTCTCCTGTGAGTCTTTGTGCTGTTTATGTGTCAAGGAGATAGTCTTCATTGATTCCTAAATCTCTGCTCCCTGTAGATCAAGAGCTACATATTTTCAAAATCGACGAGCCAGTTGGTAAATTTAAACAAAACATTAAGGATGTCCTGTATACAGTATGCACAGTGCATGTTCACATAGGACACTTTCTTGGGCTGGTTGCAAAAGCTGGTACAAATCTTCATGCTCGGATGGACAGTATAAATAACATTTAATACTGACAGTATAAAATAATATTTCATTTCAAATCCATTCACAGCCAGCGATATTTCTCTAAATAAGTTGTGAAGTGGGTTTTTTTTGTGTGTGTATTTTTTTCTGATGTGTTCTTATTTAAAACACATGCTGTTAACCAAACCACTGTCAAATCATTTAAATTAAGTGTAATATAATATAAGAATGAAAACAATATTATCTAACATAACCACAGTGAATAACTGTATAAGGCAAATTAAGTTGTATGCGCATGCCTTAAAAAAAGCATAAATCTGTATTCAGATTTCAGAATGAGCACTTTGACATTTGCAGTATATGTAGCTCACTCACAATTGTAATAATCAGGGAAAATTCATGACATTAATAAAAAAAATCATTAATATGCTAAGGGAATTGGCATTGTAAAAATGTAGAAGTAGACTTACAGATATAAAAACGCTTGTTTGGTAATGTTTACTCATTGAAATCAGATGTCATGAGAAATTCAGTTCTTTATTATTAGTAGTATATTTAAGATTGTAACCATGGCCTCTATACTTTTGATAGTAATGTGTTATTATAATATTGCGTTACTCCCTTTAAGAAGGAACTAATTCCTTTTTATGGAAAGTAATATGTTATAATACTTTTGCATTGGTTTTTCTCACCTGGGCTAGGCATGCTTGTTTGTTTTTTTAATATTTTATTTTATGTTTTATTTGTATAGGGACAGATACAATAAACATAGATAAAAGTGTGACAGCCATCCAATGCGTGTATCATTGTACAGTAGCTAAAGCTAATTTGCAACACTTGTCCCTAGAATAACAAAAAAAAGAGTTCTATTTTTGGCAAATGTAAAGGCACCATAAGTGAAATGAATTGGCCTCAGTGAGAAGGAAATGGAAATTCATGCCTAAACAGTAGAGGGCGCAGCTCAAACCTTTCAGTTGTAGATTACCATTCTGGATTGCAGAAGAATAGGACACAGGAGAAGAAAGTTCAACACTCTTAGGCCCTTTCCCAAATGGCACACTTCATATGCACTTTCAGTCTTGTGGACTTACAATCGCTGCCGCATGCGCGCGTCCATTAATTCCATGAGACCGTAGGGTGTCCCATTTGTCATTTTAGGTTTCAAAAGGGTGCTCGCGAGCGCCCCCTTGGCGGTCGATATGCGCCCTTGATGCACGCTTTTGTCGAGTCTGAACTGAAGCGAGCTCCGCAGCAGACTTCCACCCGACAGTCAAAGCGGCGTTACATCACAAAAGTGCGGACTCGTAGTAAGACGGTCGGCCGCGACTGTTTAGGGTGCCATTTGGGATAGGGCCTTACTTCAGCAATAAAAAAAAAAAGATTTTTAAAAAATTAAAAAAACACAAATGTGATGTTTATCCAAAGTCATTTTGCATAATATTGCCATATAGGATTGAATTGCATCATCAAAGGACAGCAGCAAAGACATAGGTTAATAAAGTTAGGTTAAATACATAGTATATTTGTGTTAATAAGCATTTAATTATTGCAGGTTTGCATAATATTCTTGAGTTTGCATTTCACCGTTTCTATTTAATTTAAAGAATACTGAATCGGTTTTTGTGCAAGTGAGATGAGTAAAGGCATGCTCACATTTAGTCTAGAATTACAATAACCATCATATTTGCACAGCGCACACAACGCCTCTGCACCTTACTCCCGATTTCTCTCAACATGGGACGAGGAGAGCTGTCAATCAATAAATGGAAAACAAAGTGACTTGCGTATCTTATTTGAAAAAGTAACTCAGATATTTCGTTCTAAATTTAAAAGTAATGCATTACTTTACTAGTTACTTGAAAAAAGTAACTGATTACGTAACTCACGTTACTCCCAATACTGACCATAGCAACGGGCTTTTTAACAATTTAACTAAAACATTTAACTATTTTAAATTTGACACACTATTATACTGTCATTCACATAAAATGCATTTTTGCATTTCATTCTGCTGCTTTGACGGACTATTGCGCTCACGTCTTTTCCTGCATCTCGCATAACACGGTTTTCTAAAAACAGCCCTCAAGTTAAAAAAGTAACTTTTAACAAACGTATTTCTAAACCTTGCGGTTTTTTCTCATTCCACTGCACTGCATGTCACATTTTTAAACGCAAACATTTTTTTGGTGTGAATGACATTACCATCTAAACTATACTCCTCTCAATTCTACTTACGCAAAGTCATGATGTCATGTTGGAAACTGCTCAAGATAATTCATAATTTTAGGCTCACTGTAGTGTTTATGGGTAAGGCAAAAATAAAGGTTTATTTTTTTTATGTACTCACGTAATGGAATCCTGCTAAATAGAATCCTCCGCAGTGCACCTTTAAAGCACCTACACTTAAAACAAGAATGGATCTAAGACTAGTCGACAAATCGGCCATCGTGACCCACCCCAATGCAGAGCATATTTTTAAAACAGATTCAGTGTGACTCAGAGGCAGCGGGAGCACTCAGACCTTTATCCCTCCCACTGCTCATTGTCATTCAGCCTGCAAATTCACCAGATGACATCAAGCCCACTTTAAGTATGGCTGTCGCAAATGTCACAGCTGAGCTCAACCGGGCTGCGAAATGGCAGCATATATTCTAGAGGTTTTGTTTCAGCTTAAGCTCTCAGTGAAAAGATTAGTGTCCTCCCTCGACCCAGGCTTGGCGTCTGATTTACTGCTTACTGGGTTCCTGCTGCCAAGATGACTTGCAATTAAGATGCTTTATAATTGCTCCTCTGTGTTAGAGATGGCATAAAATCCATGCCATAAAAGATGGGTTTAAATGCACCAATTAAAACGACTGGTGTGAGATATCTAGGGATAAAATGTGTGTATAGGGACTACCAGATCCACTATGCGATACATTATCCATGGATACATATAACATTTCAATAAATTGAAATACTGTATTCTTTCCTTTCATTTTTTACATCCTGACAAAGCATTAAAAAAGACAGTGATACATACAAGAATGCTGGCATAAGGGAAAAGGGTTGGTGTAAAAATAAGTAACTTGCCTTGTTAGAGAAAGGTCAAGTTATAAATGCCACAGCATAGTCGTGCATGTAATTTTTCTCCGCAAAGACATCGCTGGCTTAGTACTTCATGAATTATCAAGAATCTGTCATTTTAAAAGGGATAGTTCGCCCAAAGATGAAAATTCTGTCATTACTCACCCTCGTGTCGTTCCGAACCCGTAAGACTTTTGTTCATCTTCAGAACACAAGTGAAGATATTTTTAAAGAAATCTGAGAGCTTTCTGTCCCTCCATAGACAGCTACACAACTACCACTTTGACGGTTTGTTCTTGCGCGTCAAGCCGGTTCGGTTGAGCTGCTGTTTATGTTCGCTGATCAATGTTTATATGTTAATAAAAGCCTAAATTAAATATGTTAATCATATAAAGCGATCGAGTCACTTGAGAAAATCTAGACTAAACCGCTCAATTCATATGGATTAGTTTAACGATCTGTATGAACTTTTTGAAGCATCATAGTAGTTGCGTACCTGCCAATGGAGGGACAGAAAGCTCTCAGATTTCATCAAAAAGATTTCCATTTGTGTTCCGAAGATGAACGAAAGTCTTGCGGGTTTGGAACAACATGAGGGTGAGGAATTAATGACAGAATTTTAATTTTTAATTGAACTATCCCTTTAAATGGACTGTACAAGATTTCTATAATATCTTGGGATAGTCTTATTGGTGAATGGGAAATGCTTTCTTTATAATGAATTTATATAGGTCTAAAAAAGACCAAAAAAAGAGAAGAGGGACGAGCAACCAACCTTTTCCATGTGCCAGAGCCTTATCAATGAATTCTGCCGCTTCCTCAAAGAAGGCACTGATGTTGAACTGCTCAGTGTCATTGGCCTGTATGCCGTGGTACGTGATTCCAGTTCCTGTGTAGAACTCTGCATTGGTGTTCACATGCATAAAAGAGTTTCCCTCTGCGACATTCAGTATGTGTGTCACACCCGCACGCTGCAGACGCATCACATTCTGTGCCACAAACCTGGGGAGCAGAAGCAGAGCACGTGTGAGACTCACCTGGAACACACAAACCAATTTTGTAATGGTTTATGGTAGTGTTGTAGTTGAAACCAGCTTTTTTGAGTCAAGACCAAGACCAGAAGTGTGTTGAGACTGAGTCAATGAAACCAAGACCATGAAATATGACCACGTTCATTTTCAATGAAGCCCTGTTCACACTAACCTACAGCAACAAATAGATGAGGACGTATTTCAGAATAAAAAGTAAGAACACGAAACAAGAACGGCAAATCTTAACGGTAGTGATGTTCATAAACATTACTAGGTCAACCAGAACTAAGAGAGCCAACTAATGACCAACAAGTCCAGCGACAGAGTGGCGAACGAGGCTCGAAAGTTGGCCATCACAGCAACATTAGTGACAGCAACCTTTGGTGATGTAGTGCGGCTGAGTTCAGCGATATGACAATGTTTTTTGTTTTGTTTTTAATTATGCAAATGAGCCGTGCTCAAAATTCAACATCTACCAATAGGAGTGAAGACACTGTTCAATACAATTTGTCTCTGCCGAGTGACAAGTTATAAAAATTCATGGGAAACCATGTCATAGAAATTGTATTTGCATTCATTTCTGGCAGCAAGAAAACTTTGTCTTTGACAAAAATAAAATTAAAATAAAGTCCCATACCCGTTTATTATAATATACATGCTCAATTGATGTCGTCTGCCTCCTTAAATGCTCAAGCTCTTTAAAGCAGGATAGATTCTGATTCACTTATCAGGAAATAAAAATTGTTCTGAATGTGATTACAATTGTTGTGGTGTAAACTCTGCTACTATTTTAAATTGATAAAGATTTTTAAAACTATATCATTTAGTTATAATCCTTTGTGTGAACAGGCCTTAACATCTTATTTTTACCAGCACTATCTCAATCTCTAAAGGTAGGCCTAGATTAAAATTTAATGACATTTTTTCGTGTTCTTTTCTTTCACTGCTGAATCATTCATTCTTGATAAACTGTTACGTAACCCCTTATGTTACGTACATGTTTACGCATTAGCGATATACAATGGCAATCTGCACGTTCTCAGTTTGTAGTTCCAAAAAACCCAAGACCCTGCCAACCCCACCCCAAAGCCTCAACTACGGAACGGTCTGCTGTGTCTAGTTTAAGATTGATTGGAGTGAACTGTGGAGCCGCTTTTAGTTGGCAGAGATGTAAGCCGATGTCAGAGGGCCCCTGGAGACAGCAGTGTTCTAAACCAGAACAGACACACCAAGGAAATCTTGGCTGCCGCCCGGAGGCATACAAAGAGCCATAGGCGTCCAGCGTAGTGCCCAAAAATAGGACTTTAAGTCCACAGAGAGAGAAAACAAGAGATGAGAAGAGAGCGGAGCAGAATGCTCTGCAATGTAGTGACATTGTCTGTATTTTGCTTTAGCACCTGGAACTCTTTCATCTTTGTCTGCTAAAAGTCCAGCCTCTTTATGTCTCTCGTCCACTCCTCAGCGCCATCCCTCAATGCATTACAATGCAGAAGATGAATGACTGCACATATGGGTAATGGAGAATATATATAGTATATATTACCTAATACAATTAAAATACTTACCTAAAATTATACATGACACTGTATTTACACAGTATTTAATAAATAAAAAAAAGACTAAACTAAATAAAGATAAAATTTGCAGCCCTTTTGGTTTATAAGTGGAGGATGTAGCGGCCCATCAGTCTCTGTTTCTGCCAGCAGCGGAGTCTCTTCAGTGGTGATGAAGTGATGGACTCTGGCTCTGATGCGCCGCCCAACGCCCATAATTCAAACTCTCCTCTAACCAGTGAGTCTGTCTATATGGAGCCTTTGCAGATTGTGGTCATATTTCTCCCTATGTGTGTGTGTGTGTGTGTGTGTGTGTGTGTGTGTGTGTGTGTGTGTGTGTGTGTGTGTGTGTGGATGAGAGAGAGAAAAAAACAGAGAGAGAAAGTGTTTGCTTTGCATCTTGTTCACCTGTCCTGCACTCTGTTCACTGCAGTCCCTTCACATGCATTATTAATGTAAGTCTTACAAAGATTGGTGTGCAATGAAAAAAGTGCCCCATTGCCCCATACTGCTCCATGGTGGAGGTTAGTTTTAACATGAACTGATACAAAAATGTTAGTAGTGACAATGACGCACAAATGCTGAAAATATTATCAATAAGCAGCACAAGCAAACATTTAGGATTTATATATAATCATAATGACTTTATATTACAAAACAGTATCATTTAGGTCATATCCTACAGTCATAATAACACTAACTGAATAATAACCCCAAAGATTTGGCAAACTCTTATATCTGCACTCAGTTGCACTCTTATAGCTGCACTCAATCTGAACAAACAACAACAGTGCAGTCCATGCTGTACACAATGTGGACATTCTATGGAAGTAAAATAATGACAAATGTTTTTGAAACAAAAAAGCGTGTTGAATTGCACTACTTGAAAAAATATGCATTGCATTAACCCTGCTTGCATTTTAATGCATTGTATTTTTAGGGCTTGCATTTTTATGGGCTGAAATTCAACATGGTTGTATTTTTAAGCAGTGAATATTTCAATTCAAAACATTTCAGACACGTTTTCATTATTAAAAATTCAATAATACATATTCACCTTTCAGATTTCACTTCCAAAATATTAATTCGGTTTAAAAATACAACCTATAATATTCGACAGGCCTGCAATTTTCGGTCCATTTTATTTCACTTTACAAATTCGCTTCCACAAATTCAGTGGTTCAAATTCAACAGGAAATTCAACATTTGACATCCGGGAACGGCAGGAATATCAGTAGATTGCCGATTGATAATCTCCATAGCTGTTAGTCGACCTCAACAGCAGGGGGTGCAAGCAAGGGGGTTATCCACCAGCCGGAAACTGAAGTCTCCCCAGGGGCCGCCATTGGCAAACAAGCCTTCACCTGCTGTTAGCATTCCATTGACTCCCATTCATTTGGGCGTCACTTTGACAGCGAATAACTTTACATCTGAGGCGTTTAAAGACGTTTCGTAACGTTTTATCTGTACATCAGCTTCAGGGAATAACATTATAATCTCATTCACGGTAGAGAAAGCTGCTTACATCTGCAAAACTAACTGTGAAGACTTAAATGTAAAAACAGCTTTTGTGTCTTTATCAGCTTTTCCATATATAAACTGGTCCTGATAATCATCACAAATACTTACCACTTGCACCATTTCTGTAAATCTGTTTTCATGAATGACTCTCTCAGCCGTTGCTCAATAGTTTTCTTAGTCAACACGCGCTTGCACCCCCTGCTGTTGAGGTCGACTAACAGCTATGGAGATTATCAATCGGCAATCTACTGATATTCCTGCCGTTCCCGGATGTCAAATGTTGAATTTTCTGTCGAATTTGAACCACTGAATTTGTGGAAGCGAATTTGTAAAGCGAAATAAAATGGACCAAAAATTGCAGGCCAGTCGAATATTATAGGTTGTATTTTTAAACAGAATGAATATTTTGGAAGTGCAATCTGAAAGGTGATTATGGATTATTGAATTTTTAATAATGAAAACGTGTGTGAAATGTTTTGAATTGAAATATTCATATCTTAAATATACAACCATGTTACATTTCAGTGCATTAAACTGCAAGCAGGGTTAATGCAATGCATATTTTTTCAAGTAGTGCAATTCAACAAGCTTTTTGGTTTAAAAACATTTGTCATTATTTTACTTCCATAACATTCAATCTTATCTAGATGGGTAATTATTATGCATGGGATCATCAAATTTCAAACATTATCATTTTGTAATATATTAGTCCTATATACAACATTGTAAATCACTGAGCACTATAATACAAGTGCAAAATGTACTTTTTGTGCATACCGTGCATATTGTGTAAAAAAAAAACAGCAGAATTTGTTGTGCAGTGTACTCGTCTATAAAGTGTATTCTTTTAATTCTATCATATGTGTTTTGTTTATATTGTAGACTATATATCTAAGTATGTATGCATCTATTTATCAGTCATATAAGAATTGAATATAAATAAATCTGGAAGCTACAGACAGGGCGGATGCAGACATTAGCAGTTCAGTGAGACTGTTTTGTCAATATCTACAAATGACCATATGTAAATTCCAGCTGCTTGTAGGAGCACAGACTAAGCCAGGCACATCAGACCGTTGTTTTATGCTCAAATTGATTTGTTGTTACAGAGATAATGAGCTTGTTCTATAGTTATCCAATACAATGATGTTTATGTGAGCTGATTTATTAAACAAATAAGTGATACTGAGGAAGTTACTCATAAAACATAACACAGTCTATGTCCAAGATGTGTGTTGTTTACAGTCTTGAAATGGCAAAAATATCAGTTGCCATAACTGCCTCAGTTTCATTATAGAAATAAACATTATACTCAATAATAAACCTTTTTTAATTATTATTATTTGAAATCTGCTCAGAATATTTGAAAACCTAACAGCATTCTGGAGCTAATACAAGGGGAGATATAACACCTCTGTTAATCTGCCAATTAGGCACAATCATTCGCAAATGCTAATAATCACAAAATGGTCAAATGCTGGACAATTTATGTACCTGGCTAGTATATTGGTATAATTCAAATGATATAATGTTAAATAATTTACTAAATTGTTATTCATTTACTATTACATTAAATATTTCTTATTTCTTGTCATTCATATTAGTAACAAACTACCTGTAGGAACAAATATTTTTGAGAACTAATCCGACTGATGTCATGATGTCTGATTTCGTCTTATGATTTCTTTGATCTGCCTCAAGTTTTTGCAAACCACCTCTGAGCAGTTCTCCTTTAGTGAGTGCAGTGAAGGGATGCAAGTCTTTGAATCGACAGCAAACTGATTCTAGTTTAAAATTCTCTGAAGTAATTCAAAAGCTATTTGATTCGGTGCACTCAACATGCATTCGATTCAAACTTTTTAATTAATCTATACAGTTATTAAAAAAAGGGGGAAAAAAGAGTGTACTTTAGACTGTTTACTGCACCAAAATCAATTTATAAGGAAAAGCAATGTGTCCGTGCACGTTACTTTAAAAATGTATTCCAGGAACAAATAAATAACTAAAAATTTTGTTAATGTTAATTGTTAAAGAACCTAATGCACATTTTAAAGTCGGCATGAAAAAGAAGTTGCAATAGCCTTTTCTACCTATAGACTTCATTTTGTCCATTGGGAATTGATTGAATGATGGTTTGCTATTGCTGTGATCTCATGAGAGGGACAGGTTGTCCAGCCCTCACGCCATGTTGCGTAAACACATTATCAGAGAAGAAGAAATGTTGCTGCAAGTGGGAGGGGGGTTATTTTGTACAGAGCCCTGCAGTGGCATAGGTTTGATTTTGAAATTGGTGGGGACGGGGACATCAATATTTAATATATTTAAAGTTTTTATCGAAAATATTGCTAGGGATATATCAGTGTCACTGGATATTGGTAGGGACACGTCCCTAGCGTCCCTACTAAATTCTACGCCCCTGGACAGCCCTGCATATCATATCACATGCGGACAAAAATATATTGTTCCCACAAATTAACTGTAAATTTAAAACGAATTCATTCACTCGTTTTAGTTAAATCATGGGTCACGAATTAAGAATTCATTCCCACGATTTATTAATTCGTTCCTTCGTTTTAGTAAATCAAGGCCACGTTGAAATAATTTGTTCCCTCATTTAGATCTAACTAAAACAAGGTAACGAATTAGTACAACTTGGCCACGATTTAGTAAATTGAGGGAGCGAATTATGATATATGCGCATGATTTAAACCGGGTGCACACTGTACAATTTAAAATAGTCCTTTATGACATGCCACACTGTGGGATCTCAGACGTCATTAATGTCAGACTGTACGGCAGTCAAGACGCATAAAAAATGGATGCACGCAAGTCTCTCCGGTGTTTTACATCAGCAATCCGTGACACGTTCGGTAACAAAAACAATCTCTAGCGTTAACTTTGTCATGGCTTTTCTTGAAAAGAAAAATGCATAGCAAGTGATGGTTTGTTGTTGTCTCACCAATTGCATCATCAGGTTTTGCGATCTTATTGGTTTTAGATATGACGGTTGTCGTAGAAAAAGTGACACAGAGCCTCAAATTTCTGACAGAATTTTTGTCGGCAGTGGTCATTATTCGACTGTCTGCGAAAATGTCAAACTAGCGATCAAAGACTTCAGATTTTGGACCAGGATCAGAGGAATCTTTTAGGATTCTCGAAATATGTCTCAGACGGCCAAATCGTGACCAAAATCCTACAGTGTGAACCCGGCTTTACTTAAAACGAGAGAACAAATTAGTAAAAATGTGCGTATTAGTAAGTCGTGGCCTCGTGGGAAGAAATGGTTAATTTGTGGCCAGATATAGGCTACTTGTTGTTTTTTCCCGCATGTCATGTGATAAAAAAAAATGTAATTGTCAATTTTGATTTCATGGTAACTTTAACACCTGAATATAAGTTAACTACAATCTGGCTACCTTTATAGACTTTTGGGTTATCTTGGGTTCTCAAGTCTCACGCATTGGCCGTGAGACACACGCAATTCAACCAGTTCACACGCTCACACGCCACACCATGTATTTCTCACGCTGAAAAGGCAATGCCTACCAAGTTGTCCTGCAAGCTTTATATAACGTTGTATACGAGGCGCAGGCACACAAAGTGAAGTTTCCTGCCGCCAGCGCGTCCGTATCTCGGCCAGATTGCGTTCGTTACTAGGCAACATAGATGCGCGAACCACACGGAAGTTGACGGAACATTCTCGGCCATCGCGCGAACGTACGCACACACATTCTCGGCCACCGTACGTTCGTTACTAGGTAACCAACAATATCGCGCGAACACACGTCGTTATGGAGAAGGTAAGTTGGAAGAAAGCTCGTCTAACATTTTTAGGCTAGAACATTTAATATATAGCCAATCGTATACATTATTATTGATGCAGTCAAAAACTCTACAACTACTTTGCAACCAAGCCAGAAGCTTTTGCTAAGGGAAATGTTAGTGGGTATGGGAAGGAATGAAGTTTATTGAAGAATTGAATTTTATTTTAAATTATATATTATACTGTATTAATAGTCTTTCTAGTTACATTAAGGCTACATGTATTAAGGCAAAGTGCTCTGGGTAATATTTTATATCCTGTCAAAACATACATTATAATCATTGCCATTGCATTTGTATTTTTCAAAGATGTCAGGGAAAAATGCAAAAAGATTTGTTTTTCCAAACTGTTTGGAGCAATTTGTTATATTTTAGTAATTTTGAAATATAACATTAAAGAGTATATTTGATGTGATGAATTGCTCTGTCATTTATCAGATTTACCAATTATTATAATTTTAATTTGTGCTGGTTAATTATGAACAATGGGTAAAATTGGGGGGCGGGGCTCCACTGGGGCTCCTCCCCTTGGGCTCCTCCCCTAACCGCATGTGATCTCACTCCAAGCTTTTGATAAAACTTGAGAACCCACTTTAAAACCAAAAATAGTGGCGACAGTGTAGCTACGTGTCACGGATTTCGAGTCCAAAATCCCAATTATACAAAATTTCATAAAAGTTTATTTTCTTTAGCACATGATTCAAAGTCATCTTCCAAGATCGATGCAGTTGAATCGGCAGGAATTTAAATCTGTGAGTCGAGAAAACGAATGACTCAAATCCCTCGTTTTCTCTTTGTATGACAGAGGAAATATGCACTTAATATGCATTAGTAGCTAATAATTTAATAGAAAGAAACACGTGACTGATGTAAGACTGAAGCGATTTTGTAACCAGTGATCTCAGAGATAGCAAGATGTTACCGATAGAGGACAGTCGTGGAGAAAAGCAGCTTCCCATGCAGTCTGACTCAAACTGACTCGCTATGTAAACGTTATCAAAAATCTCCAGTGGCTTCGTGATTGTTCTCATAGGTGGAGAGGTGACACACTCCATTCGCTGGTTTGGTTGTTTCGCACCTAGACAATGTAAAAGATTCGGCTAGTATTCACTGGGAGGTTTTATTTATTGATCCAGCTACAGATCAATTGCCAGTGCCACCTCACGACGAATCAACACATTTGACCAAGAGCTGAAAGCAGATACCTGTCAGTGTTTTCCTGCTATCAGAAGCATACAAGTCTGCATGAGATCGTTTGAACTTACGCATTGCCGATGTAAATCCTGGGAAAGACCTCGTTGAAATGTTGTGCTGGGAGGCTATAAAAACCGCTGCCGTTGGACAGCAGCTTGTTGAGTTGTTGTACAGTCGCCTCGGTGTCTGGTACGGTGACTTCCAGTGGTACCTTCGCGGGGCTGAGATGCTTCTTCATGCTTCTGTCCTCCTCCAAAAGCAAAAAAAAAATTAAAATTAAAAAAGAAAGAAAGAAACAACAAGTGTCTAGTGATGAAGATGTGCCCGCTTTCGAGAACCCAGCATTTTATTTCCCTCCCCTCTCGGTGTTATTTGCGAGCTTTCTGAACGCTTTCGCAGGCAGACAGACACACCCGGACTCGCCCACCGGCGGTCTGATGTGATGCTCCGGTGATGAGGTCGGTAACAGAACTGGCGGAAGATGGCGACAACGCCCCGATACACGAGTCAATGAGAGCGGCGTTAAAGGGGACTCTACTCCCTCATCGAATCCATCCATATTTCAGACAGGTTAGACAGCATTTTGCACATGCATGTCACCTGTTGTGCGTAAAACAATGTCCTTAAAGCTCATTCTCTACACGTAATCCGTTTAGTGTCTCCCATTGATCTAGTAACACTGAGCATCGACCCCTCCCTTCATGTGAGGCTAGATTTATGTGTTAATTGATGTTGTGACAGCCAGGCTTAGTAAAAGTAATTAAGATTATTTATTTATTTCTCTCTCTCTCCTTTATTAACCAAACAAGTGGCTTTTAACCCACATATTTTAACTTAATGTCTGCTTTATTAGGTCAAATTTGACAGACCCTGAATTCAATTAGAGCTCCAATAAGGATAATGTGTTTTTATCTGGACAAAATGTGTATTACAATAGAAAGAAAGTTAACTAAATATTGATGGAGTGACGTAATTTGTGTATGAGCACAAAATGTGTATAAGCTGTGTATGAGCAAAAAAACATTTTGTCCCCACATGATGTAGGGATATAGGCCCACAGCCTCTTGCATGGTTTCAAACAAATAAAGAATATGGCTCATGTTTTTTATTTAAATCATAGCCACACTAAAACTGAGATCCTTGCAAAGTTCACATATTAAGTAATTTTATATTGCCTTACAGTAAATTTTCACTCAGGATTTAAAGTGTATTTAGCACACTAATACTCTAGTCATTCATTTGAAGAAATGTATAGGCCTACTTTCCATCATTTTTCGTCTTCCATCCTCGAGTGTCATTTTCCATTTTTGATGTTTATTTTCATGAACTACTTCTGCCTTGTGAGTATTATTAAAATAAATAATAATGCATTGTTTCATGAAAGCATCCAACAAAAATATCCTAAATTTGTAATTAACTATTAAACCACTAGAGGGAGTAACAGTACATTTATTGGATTTTAAACAAATCTGCACAGACAGCATTTTTTAAAAAATCTCTGAAAAGCGAACTGGTTTAAGCGTCAAGACACAATGACAATGAAAGAAACTATATTTCTCTTCCTTCTCATGCATGTTTATTCTGACTTTAAGCCAGTAGCCTAAACCATGCCTGAAGGAAGTTAATGTTCATGTAGAAAAACAGCTTTTTTCGAGAAGACTGATATGACTTGTATAGCCCTTTACATTGTATTTTATGTTTCTAAAAATATTTTTTTTAAGTGTAAAATATTTGTATTTGGCCAAAACATTACTGAGTGCCCCTTTAACTGATTTTTTCCCCATTGAAAAAAAAAAAACACCTGAATTTACTGACCAAAATACAGGTTTTAAGATATTTTAATTTAAGTAGATATAAAGTGAAATACATAAGTGAAGCGAGCAGTAGTGCCTTTATTCCAGCTGTCTTATGGAAAAAACTCAGCTTGTCACAGAATCCAATAGACGACATTGGTAGAAATGCTGATCAATGAGAGGAAAGTGTTTAGAGCTGGTCTTGTGTCTAATAACAGTTGACCTCTGCTGTGACCTTCTGTTCTACAGTTGTATAAATACAATCAATCTGACTGGTTAGTCTGTGATTATATTTTCAAGCGGTAAGCTTAATGCTACTGCGAGGACACTTTTTTATTGGAATGTCAAGTCTAAATGTCATTGTCTGCATACTCATTGTGACTTTGCCCTAGATGACATGATATTACAACATAAAGCCAGCCATTGTCTGTTGCCATAGCAATAAAATAAGGTGCCATGCAAGTCCATAGCAACGAGCCTTTCAAAAAGATGCCTAAGATGCCAATTTATTTCACTTGTGTTTACATTTCCTACTGAGAGAGTTCTTGTGTGGATTTCTCTTCGTAAAATATAGCCAAGGGCATGATTTGAATATTTTGGAAGTAATGGGTTGGAGGAAGGACTGCATCAGTTCAATTGTCTTTTTATTGACAACTTGGGACTCTGTATGTCCATCCAATTAATCCAGGAACAAACTGAACCACCTGAGACCCTGATAACACAATATAATTTATGCAACTGATTCTTGAGAGTCGGGACAAAACACGTTTTAAAAAACTTTTTAAAAAAATACACACTATATCAATTAGAGTTGTATGTTTCTGCAGAGAAAGGTCTTAGCTATTTAACCATGTAAAGGAACAGGTTCTAAATAAAAACACATTTTTAACAAATAAGCATGTTTCCCTTCAGAACTGGATTTGTGTCAACTCCGTCAGACACACTAAAAAGTATACAATTTTAATTCTTCCAATCCAAAAAGAATCTAAATTTCTGAAGTATATTGTAATAGTGTTTAGTTACTCTGATATGTAAAAAAAATACAATATATAAACTTAAGTTGTGATTTCACACTATTCTGAAAACTCAGATTTCTAAATATTTGCATTTCCAAACTTTGATTTTAATTTCAATATTGTAAAAACAAATTCCTTAAATAAATAAAACATAAGATGATGTAGATCAGATGGTCCTTCATTACAAAAACAACATAAACTGAAGGAAGAACATTTTTTTCCCCAAACAATTTACAAAAACAAAAACATACATCCAACGCTGTTGATGAAGATCTGACGGTGTTGATGAAAAACTGACGGTGTTGATGAAAAACTGACGGTGTTGATGAAGATCTGACGGTGTTGACAACAAATATGTGTGCATTGTGATTATTGAACAGATGTGCTCTTTAAACTACTACTAAAACTACTCCTTGTTATTAGAGTATTGAACTTACTGTAAAGCAAACTATAAGCACACACACCGTTTCCAACTATTATAAATTACACCGTTTCCAACTTGAAAAAAAAAACTCCCTCCTCCCCCTCTGTTTTCATCTACCTCCCCTATACCACTTCCTGTTCTACTTTTTCTCATCCATCTCTTCTCCTCTTCCTTTCCTCCTTTGTAAGTAGCCATTTACTTTAAAGTGGCGTGTGTGTGTGTGTGTGTGTGTGTGTGTGTGTGTGTGTGTGTGTGTGTGTGTGTGTGTGTGTGTGTGCGCGTGCGTATGTGTGTGTTGGATGTGTGATTGCCCTGCACTGCCTACTTTATACTGGGTGTGATCTTAAATTGACATTCCTTGACAACAATACTGCAACACATAATCTGTAGCTTAGAATCAGGTTCAATTAGCTTACTTAAGATTTCATTTTTGTCTAACCTGCGCTTATGCTTTGAGCAGCAGGCGTCGGACATGCGTATGGTTAAATAATGCAATGCATGCTATGTATGTGGATTTATGTGTAAATAAAACCCTGAAATAACAGTTTAACCCTTCACTATATTCACAAATAATATTATATTCGCACATTAAGAGGTTATTGGTGGATTTGTCAACTCCGTCAGCTTATAGGTCAACTCCGTCAGACATAGAACCTGACGGAGTTGACGTCTGACGGAGTTGACGTAAGGGCATGTATTTTCCCGCCAAAACATGTATTGTACACTGCATCTAGGTAGTTTTTCCTCAGTTGCTAGCTGTCCCAATAACCTCACTAAAATGCTTAAATTCAATCCACTATGGTTTAAAAAAAGTATCTTAACAGAAAGATGGTATTGACATGGTGCAGCTGTGACCATAGGAATATTGACATTGTTTGTCTAAAATATAAAAAAATGTAAAACGTACCAGAGCATGTGTGGTAGTGCTGCATTCACCACAGACAGGGAGATGAAAAGGGGTCCTCAGGGATATAGCTGACCATGCTATTTCCTGATTTAAAGAGCTGTATGAAAAAATCTGATGGAGTTGACAGAAACTGAGGACACAACTTTAATAGGCAGATATTTATGGAAAATATTGTTTGATGTTCACTTCATGCATTGTTTTTTATATTTATACCCCTTATTTTTTATTTTATATATGTTTTCACAATTGTAGAGCTTTTTAAAAGTTTTTTGGGATGGTTAATATTGTAACCTCTTGCTGAGGACAAGTGCAATAACATGGACCATCTAACCACAGACCATACATTTTAACAACTTTTCCCCAAAAAGATAAAAAAGTTTATTCTAAAAATCAGATAGGTATATACAATTCCTTTAGATTTAACTTTGTAAGTATGTCATACATGATGAATTTCTTAATTTTTGCTATAAATTAGACTTTTCTTTGTGGGACATGTTTTGTCCCGACTCTCAAGAATCAGATTTTTTTAACATAATAATTTATATTGTTGTATTCACTTTTGATTATGTTGTGTAAAATAATCATATTTTCTACAGAAAATGTTGTAAATTTGTAATCTTTTAAAATAAACATTTACAAAAACATTTATGAATATAAATAGTATTTCTAGTAGGCCTAAACACAATATATAGCCTATATATATAATGGATTTACATTATAACTGTATAATTTCCAGCTTGTTGGTAATTTCCAATTTCCTTTTATAAGTAAACAAAATATTTTTCTTCAGAAAACGTAGCATATTAGTCCTTTTTTACTACTTAACGTTTAAAAATGATAAATATTTCTAACAAAAATAAAAAATTATTATATGTTTTATAGAGTTACGTTAAAGCTGTACAATTTCGAGCTTGTTGCAAATTTTTTATTTCCTTTTGTAAATTTGTCGTTTAAAAACTTTTACAAATATAAATATTAAATGTATAAATATAATTTCTTGCAAATATAATTATTTATAGCAAATATAAAATAACATTTTATTTTTCATATATATATATATATATATATATATATATATATATATATATGAGTTAGACCGTAATAAATATTTATTGCATATATAACAGTCTGCTTTAAACGCTCAGAGTGAAGTTAAATGTCTCCTCTAAATGTATTTGGCCCTATCAAACATAATGGTTCTTTCTTAGACCTAAAGAGAAAATTCATGTATTCAGGAGAAAATCTCACTGCAGTAGTCAATACAATTTATCATCCAGTAGGTGGCACTCAGCTCTAGATTTTTAATGGACATGTTTTATTCGTATAAGTGCACTTAACCACAGTCAGAGGATGTCACCAAAGCTGAGGACGAGCTCTAAGCATGTTATTATCATAGCAAATCATGTTTTGCTAAATACAACACAGCAATCATTCTGATTGTGACCTTGGCAATGGCATTTTTACTTTCAGCATTTGCTTTCATCATCGCTGTCAGATCCTTCTGGAAGAATATATTACTAATAATGACCTTCAGGAAAATATAGCCCCCTGAGACAGCACTGCACTATATGGGACTCGTGCATAATCTAACCATCTGTTTGCCGAAGCACCTGGAGCAAATGACAGCAAGGAACAGAGCCTGACTTTGCAAAGAGACACCACGAGAGTTTCAGAGACTCTGCAGGCTGACCTCCTTGACCAATTGTCAGCTTGTTGTGGGTGGCTGTATAATGGGCGCATGAATCTAACACTTGAGAAATGAGGTCATGACACTCATGTTTGTCATTGAGATGAGGTCATCTGGTCCACAGCCGTTTTGTTTAGTTGTCTGCATTAGTCCTGAGGATTATAATGTTTATTTTGAGACAGTGAGGGTTAGAAAAGATGCATTTAGTTTTCTGCATTCTGTTCTTCTTTAACTGTTAATAAACACCACACATGTTTAATAATGGAAACGTATTTAGCCTTTACCCATTAAGGTTTGACCATGAGATCAAAAACCATCGTGATTTTTTTTAAACCTTTATAGAAGATGTTGTGTGCCCAGTACATGTGGTTACATTTGTAATTTAAATCTGTGGTGATTTGCACTTTCTTTGAACCCCCCGCGTTCCCTCTCCTGCTTCACTGGTGCATAACTAAGCAGCGGGACGTTTTCTAACCTGAATAACAGGACAGAGCTCACAGAATCTCTGCACATCCTAAATGTCTCACACACTTGATAATTCGTGTTCATCATTTATTGTGATTTATGATTTCTTTATATTTTAAGGCTTATGTCACATATATTTAATATAAGATCATTTTCACATCAAATAAATTCATATTTTTATTCAGGATGGATGCATTAAATTGATCAAAGATGACAGTAAAGACATTTATAATGTTTAAAAATATATATTTCTATTTTTCTAATAAATGCTGTTCTTTTGAACTTTCTATTCATCAGATAACCCTGAAGAAAAAAAAATGTATCAGGGTTTCCATAAAAATAGTAAGCAACACAACTTTTTTAACATTGATAATAATAAAAAATGTTAGCTAATCAGCCTATTAGAATGATTTCTGAAGGATCATGTGACACCGAAGACTGGAGTAATGATGCTAAAAATTCAGCTTTGTATCACCGGAATAAATGACATTTTAAATTGTTAAATAGAAAACAGTTATTATCAATCGTAATAATATTTCACAATATTGCTGTTTTTACTGTGTTTTTGATTAAATAAGTGGAGCCTTGTTGAGCACAAGAGACTTAAAAAAACCTAATAAAAAAAAACAAAGATTCTTACTGACCAGTAGTGTATATTTTATATTGTTTGTGCTCTAATTTTTTCTACATTATTTCTAATATTTTCTACTATGTTGCACAGTATAGTACATTGCACAAAATAAGTTAAATTATTAATGTTACTATACACTCTAAACAATGCTGGGTTGTTTTAACCCAAAATTGGGTAAAATATGGACAAACCCAAATGTTGGGTTAAAAATGTAATTTAAAATTTTAACCCAACTTCAACTTTCACTCTCAACTGTACATTTTTTAATTACATTTTTAACCCAGCATTTGGGTTTGTCCATATTTGACCCAAATTTGGGTTGAAACAACCCAGCATTTTTTAGAGTGTAGCTTATAGGGAGTTATTATTGCATTATTCAGTACTCTGGGTAGGCATGGGTATTTTGTTTTAAACAGCTCTCATAAGAGAATTAAACATGTTTAACTAAACTAAATAGATTTTGACAACAGATACCAGATATGTTGTTGCTCAAATAAACAAGTGTCTCCAAAGTTGTCACACAATGCTGATATAACTTGATGCAGTGGTGTGTTTTTAAAGCTGAGATACATTGTCAAGGGAAATCCCTCATAGGAGCATAAATCGCTTAACCTCTCGGTTTGTCCCCTCTACCTTACTGCATATTTGTAAGTTAAAGCTAAAAGACAACGCCACCACAAACCAAACCTTCATGCTAGAAAAGTTTATCTAAAGCTCTTTGCACCTTTAATACCAGACGTCCTCTTATCAAGTAGGCTAGTACAGATATCCATATGCATCTTTTGTGTGTTGTAGTTATTAGAGTTCTAACAAGCATGCCAGACCAAATTAGAACGAATACAATAGTGGTCTTGTTGAACACAAATAGCTTAGTTTTTCTTTTAAAAACTGTAGCCTATTAGTGAAAACAAACTAACAAAACTGATTCTGTAGAAGTGTTGTGATGTCTCTTCCTCTCATCACCCGTGCCATGAAACAGTCAGTACTCCACAGTTTTCCACATCATGAGTTCAGTGTGTAACCGGCCCTGAACACACAAGCCCCGATGGCTGTTTCTCAGAGCACTCTTATGTAAGTTGAAGGCTGCACTTGTTTTCATTCTCTGAAAGGGCTGTATCTTTGTATCTTTGTTTGAATCCAAATTGATGACTGTTCTGTCACATGAGGATTCAGTCCTTGTAAGCACAGGGTTGAAATAAGGGTACAATTATCTTATGCGAGTTAAATACTTGGAAACTTTAATTATACATTTTTTGATACCAAATTGTATGTTTCAGAAAATGTCTCGCTGCAGTTTAAGAGGAAAGATCTAGAGTGCAGATTCTGTTCCTTTAAATAAAAAGGTTCAAAAGAGCTACAATCTTCAGACTGCAACACCCTTCTGAAAGAACAAAGGATGTCACACCAACAAGGCTAGACTGGTGCAATAGGCCTGTCGGAAAGAGGTTAGGCTTTATTAGGTTAGCCAAAGGGGCAAGACCATATTATCTTGGCCAAACGTCTCCGAATGGCTAGTGTGTCTCAGTGGAAAGATTACCAGGCTTTATTGGCTAGACACAACAATAAAAATAAATAAAATAATAATAAAAATAACCCAAGCCCCTTGAACCTATTACTCTGGATGTATTTAAAAACTCACGGGAGTTCAGCACAAGTTCAGTTCTATCTAAAGCTTTTGCAAATGTAGTGTGTTATGTTGCCAAAGCCAAGTCCTGTGAAAATGCTACCCAAAATGGACCTAGAGTAATGTGGTGTTTCTCATAATTTCTTCCCTCTTTAAACAGTATGATGGGGTTGTGCAAAACCACAGCTTGGCGTATACTGTACACGTGACAGTCCATCTGAGCAGATGTTCATAACACTTAACTGATGCACTAAAAGCATTAACCTTCATTGTATTGACCAAAAAAAAACACGTGTTTTCCACAGAATAAATAAAGTCATGGGTTTGGAGTGACATGAGGGTGAGTAAATGATGAGAGAAATTTCTTTTCTTTTTTTGGGGTGAACTATCCCTTTAAATTTTAGGGTCAAAAGTTCAGATTGATCTCCTAATTCAAATATGTTTGGGGAACAATAATGTCCTGAATAACAAACGATTTAGTAAAATACACATAAAGTGGAATATTTGTCATCACATTTTTTGTACAATATCTAATTCATATAACATTACTGAAAATATTTCTATCATGACAATTCTGAAGAGTCTAGCATGGTAATGGATATTACAGTGTTAATGTATTTGGTCATACTGCTGCTGCACAAATAGCATGAAATTACACCTAGCAGATCTATACAGGTGGAGCTGGGGAAGGTGGAGGGTTTCGGAGGAACTCTGAAAGCACTCTGCAAACTGTTACAGCTAACACTGACCAACTATTTAAATGTTGAGCAGCAAGCTCATTGGCTGCAGATGCAACAGAAACTAATCAGCTTGTGCCGTGTAGTTAACAATGTAATTGTCAGCAGGTTGTGTTAAGGACCCATCAGCCTGTGCCATCTAGAGTTTCATGACTTGGTATATAAAACATAAAATGTTAATTAAATTCCTAGTTTCAGTAATTTCCTTTCCATATCATTCCACAAAGTCCATATGTGATTTTTTTTTTACAAGCAACATCTGCTGGATATTGTCACTGCAGCCAAGAGTGAAGCTTACAATCTATTGATTTTTACATTAGCCATAATGAGAGAGAGATCGACATCCATTATTCATTACTCTGAATCAGGATTATAACTAAAGCCATTCAAAAATATTTACATTTCTTGAAATAAAAACCTTTCATTTGAATTCGTTTTTTTTATATTTTGCCAAAGCAACATTTCTCATTTTCATTTAGCTTGATGTACTAAAATAAAAAACTAAAATTGAAATAAAAAGTATTACAAACAATGACAAGTTTAAAAAATGACAAAAGCATAATAAATTTACTAAAACTTTAACTAAAATTAAATTCAAAATAAAACTACTCAAAGTATTAACTATAATGATAATAAAATGACTGCTCTGAATGTTGAAGGCCGTGTGAAATTCCAAGTAAACAAAAGCAATGCTTATTGACTCCATTGGCCTCTGATCTGTGCTTCTATCTGCTTGTGTGCATGTGTGTTTGCGTGGCCCAGTGCATGCCATGCACTAACCTTGAGTGTGCCAGGCCTTAGCGTGCCTTGAAGCTCAGATCTATCTTTAGCTATTGCTGGATTGTTTTTCTAGTGGCCTCCTCCTCCTCCTCTTCTACTATCCCTTCTTCTCACTGCTCGCTCCTTCTACTGCACACTGCAACTGTTACTGGGCAGAATGGTTGAAGTCTAGTTCTGAGAAGCACATGCCACATGTTTTTGTATGACAATGAATGACTGTACACTCAGCTGGCCCTGATCTCAGGCAGAAGTGAGCTGTCAGCTGGAGGCAGTGCACTGGCGCCTCTCCCCGGCCTCAGCCCCCGCACATGCGTGCTTATGTGCTGACACGAGCTCCACATAAGTGAGATGCTTATTATGAGTGTATATGTGCTGGAGAGGAGAGAGAGTTGATGTGTGTGTGCCATTTATCTTTAATTGTTGGTGGATAGGGAGGAGTTTAACAAACAGGGGAAATGTCCTGCTTTAGCTTTCAGGTTATATTTTAGTCTATCAATAAATCTATCTATATATCTATCTATCTGTCTAATCTTGTGAGTTGAACTTGAGCTACATTCTTATGCTACAGATTCTGGATATAGCTTTGCTAATTAGAAAACATGTAATGATGACATTTCTGAGATGTTATTGGAGTACAAAAATTCAACATGATTGTGTAATATTGCTTTTATACTATGAATCTATAAAAAAAAGATTCTGATATTGAGTAAAGGCCCGTTCACATCAAGAGCGATAATAAAGATAACTATATTGGTGTCCACACTAACGGCCGATAACGTTCGGTTTATTGTAAGCGCACACTGCAGTTATGTCGTATGCTGCTTTAAATGCTCGAGTTCCTAAGAGCAGGATGGATTCTGATTGGCTGTCAATGTTTATATTGCTCATCAGCTGGAAAAAATCGTTCTAAAAAAGTGAGTCTAACCATATCTTTCTTTTGTGCCATTATCATTATAGTTGTGGTGTGGACTCTACTATTGTTTTAAATTTAGAATGATTTTTATAATATATCTTTATCGTTATGTTATTGTCCTTGGTCTGAACTCATATTTTAGCTACAATATTGCTAGTTAGGCTACTGTCTGTTTTGCTCAAGTCAAGGACTTGTTAGTTCCAAACAAAGTCACAGCAAACACTGTAGTGGTGTTTTGTTCGTTAATTATTCAGCGTTTTTGAACTAATCGGTTGAGGGAAATAATTAATTTTTCGTTAATAAACATAGTTGCTGGAATTGTTCGCAAATGCAGTGTTTTTGAACAAATTGAATCAGTGAATGATTCAATGACTCACTCAAAGAGACAGTCTGTGCATCCAAAATCGCTTAGTGTTAGGTAATACATTTAATTGAGAATCATTAAAAAAGTTTGTTATATAATGTGTAGAATTATTGAAATCTGCATGTCCTACATCTGGCATGTTTGTCTTTGTAAGGTGTCATTTCTGTTGCTTTCCTGAAATTCACAAATCCTCTCCCGAGGCCTCATGGGATAGTAAAGTGTCTAGATAAGCTCTTTGGAATCTCCGTCACCTGGCAACTTTTTGTCTGTTTTATGAATACTACGAATTCTGACATAGTCTTTTCCAAGTAATTTTTTGCCTTCTATTTACAAGGGAAGTAGGCATATTCAGATGCACTAGTTCCCGAATGTAACTTGCAGAAAGAGTCACTGAAAAATCCCCACCACTAATACACAGACTGACAGTCGGTCTGAAATGCAACAAAGAAAGACAAGTGATACAAACAGTAAAATTCAGTACTGTTCACTGTTTTATCAGCACTTTTGGAACTCTGTTCAACCATTCAGATTCATGGACCTGAACGAACTTGTGTAGATAGATAGATGGATGGATGGATGGATGGATGTGAAAATGCTGATAAAACCATTAACTTGGTGAGATTTATAGTGAAAACTGGCATTTATGTTTGTAATATTTCTGATTATTCCACACCACAGTACCTCTTCCTGTAGGCTGACTGGCTGCCCTTGCATTACTTTTGGTTGCAACACCAGTCCAGAAGAACATTATTCATTGCAACTCAATGTATCTTTCTACTTGAAGGGGCAATGGAGAATTTTATCTATTAGATAGGAGGAGATTAACATTGTTAGGGCGTATCTCCTCCCTCTTGCAAGTAATCGCTTAACATGGAGGATCAAGTGAGGACAAAAAACGTTGTCTGCCAAACTAGGTGCTGGCATGGTTTCTAACACCAGTTAGCCTTACTCTGTACTCCACCGTGGGTTCCACAGGACAGATCAGGGTCAGACTTCAGCTACTGAGACAGGTGGACAGTAGAGGTTACCCATCCACAGCAATGTCAATGTGTTAGGAGAGATCATTTGCATGCTGTTAAATGTATGCACTGATTTGAATTTGCATGCAAATGAGAACATGTTAATGTATAGATTGATTCCAACCTCTTAAGTGTACTTTCATCCAATCGTTATACAGGTAAGTAAGTGCACATAGAGCTCTTTATTTTGAAAGAAAAACACCATCTTTGACTCTTTAAATAATTCAGCATAAGAAAAATCTTTGCTGATCACTGAGAAAACAAGTGAGGGAAGCTTTTGAGAGTTAGTGTGTGTGTGTGTGTGTGTGTGTGTGTGTGTGTGTGTGTGTGTGTGTGTGTGTGTGTGTGTGTGTGTGTGTGTGTGTGTGTGTGTGTGTGTGTGTGTGTGTGTGTGTGTGTGTGTGTGTGTGTGCGTGCGTGCGTGCGTGCGTGCGTGCGTGCGTGTGTGTGTGTGTGTTTGTGTGTTTGTGTGTGTGTGTAACCAACCCCCTTCACCACCACCCTTTTTTTCTCTGCAATGCAGCAAAGTGTGTGAGTCTGCCTGGGGAGCAGAGCTGCAAGCTCCGGTACTGCTGCTTTGTATCATCCATTTGCTCTCTCTTCTCTTCTCCTGTGCCATACAACTGTGCTATTTACATCCATAACTCTTCAAAGTCCCCATCATCCTTTACAGTCACCTCTTTGACAGCTCTGTTCCCCTTGACTGCTGCCTCGAAATTGCAAGCTGTCAAGCTCCCCTTCGTAGTCAGAGCGACTTTGTGTTTGACTGTCCATCTGTGCAGACCATCACACATAGATTTACTTTTTTGAAGTCATGTACATTGAAATGGATGGCATGTCCTGATTGTACTTTAGTAGTCTGAGTTTTTTTTTCTGTGATTACAGAGTTTTTTCAGGTTCTGTGCTGCACCAATTAGCTCAGGTGCTGCATACATTAATGCTGACCCACATATCGCAAAGTGGGAATTGTGGGACGCTGGAGGCAGAGATTACAGCGCTCAACACATTCCTAAAACAGTGTATCGTAATGTTGCATATTGCTTTTACGTCGTAATTGCATGATACTTAGGGGAAATATTATGGCCACGTAGAATGGAAATGCAATACTAAATATACATACTATATTTAGTATACTTAGAATTGTCACCTAATGATTCACAAAAGAGCATTTCAGTGAACAGTTTTGAAAATAACCATTTTTTGTGTGTGTAAAGAATATTCATAATGTTAAAATTCTTTTTCCACTATAAGAAACTTGTACAATGGAAAGGTTCCATGTATGTTAAAAGTTCTTCTTGAAACCATTGATGCCAATAAAGAATCTTTACTTTTAAGAGTGTATATTTACTTTGTCTTGACGCCATTGGTGCCCAGTAAAACTACAAGCAATTGTTGTTTATAACTAACAATAATTGGTTCTTCTTTTATTGTGAATAAAGATGTTCTAAAATGCAGCTTATTTCAATTTCAAGCTTAAATTGAAAATGGCCACTGAGCACAAATTAAACTTCTCATTTATACTAGCAATAGTGAGGTTTCATGCTGGCTCAGTGGGTTTAATGAAACGGAAATGGAATGAGTGCAAACAAAAGACCAGAATCAAAGCTTTTGCTGTTTGAATTAGCAATTAACCACTCTAAAATACTGCAAAACCATTAGCTTATCCTGTTATTTGCATCATTTACTCTATTCTCCTCATAGCCATAATGCTATGGTAGATTAATTGTAGCTCTTGACCTCTGTTTTCACATGATTGAGAATAGTCTGGAATTGCTTAGCCACCCTCTCTTAAATAACACCACAGAAATGTCAAATACAAGCATTCATTCTTGTCTATTTTTAGAGTTCAAGATGACAGTCATGGTTAAATTTGTGAAGGGGCCATCTTTTCCGAATTGTTATATACAGTATTTATGAAGTTTCCATCTCTCACTTGTCTTCTGAAAATCTTTAAAGTTTAGCGAGAATGCATCTGTGTCTTCATTGCATGTGGTTAAACTTTAAACATTCTGATCCTCTCCAAACAAACCCTAGTGATGTTTATGCGAATGCCGGTTACTAACTTGCATAAAGTGCTGTTTCCAAGAAGACGGGTGAGTTTGTCCCCAAACATGGTATTAAGCAGTAACAGTCTGACTGGTCCTCAGCTCTTACATGAGGCAATGGAAAAGTAATGCTGTCATCTCTGGATGCATGCTTTTCATAGATCTTCCATAATTTTTGATGCCATTTAGCTGCCTATAATAATTCATGAATCATATGTGAACTGAGCATATTCCTTGGGCATTTAAGTTTATCTTACAGCAATAAATAGACTAATTTTTGAAACCCATAAGAGTGGAATAGAATGTCCGTTCACCTTTCTGAACTCGAGCTGATGACCGCTCTGGAAGAATGGGTTTAGAAAATAGTCAACAGAGCGAGCACAAGCCAGAAAATAATTGTACGGGAAAGCTTGTTATGGACTTGGTAGCAACAGGGATAAACAAAAGCTTCTTTATGGAGGTGTCCATGTAGGGGCTGTGGAGTGAATACCCGATCTGCTTTGCATGGGTTCCCCTCAACAATCATGAGAGGAACCGTGCTTGAATCCCAGCCCAGGGCTCAAAGCTGATCCACACACAGATTAACAGCTACCTGAACTCTCACCAGCAGCGCCTGCCAGCTGCCAGCATGAAGACCATTTTCCCTGCCACGCATTAGAGGAGAATGGTTACTTAAATTGGGCAATTGTTTGCTAAAATGAAAGGTGTGAGTGCAGTGAAAAGTCCAGTTCTAGGAAAAAGGCCTATATCATGTTTTTCTTTTAATGAAAGAATAGTGTTGTGGACCTCAAATATATATATTTGCACAGAAGTCTTAGGAGGAAATATTTGTACATTGTCGTTTATTTACATATACTGTCTCTGTTGTTGTAGCACCTGAAAGTATTCAAATCAAGTAACAAAATGTGCTGAATCCAAACATTGCATCATAATTTGATGAACAACTGTGTGTTTTCACTGGCAAGAATGACCTTTAGAAGGGCCGCTTTAGACATATTTAGTGCCTGGTTAAACTGGTTTGTAGCTGATTAATGAATAAAATACTTTTAAATGAATAAAATTAATAATAATTTAATAATTACTTAATAATTTCTTTGTGCAGATGACAACATTATCAAAACGATCTCGGTTCACATGGATCTGCGAAAATGACTAAAAATACTGTTTTATGCATGCCAGACCAGTAGTTAGCGATGTCTCTTTGTAAAGAAACACTACGCACCTGCGCACATACGGGTGCTGCATCCGAAATTGCATACTTCCCTACTATATAGTAGGCGAAAAACAGTATGTGACAAAAGAAGTATGTTCAAGTTCACAGTACTCATAAAAAGAGTATAGGTAAAAAGTACCTGGATGACCTACTCACGGCCAAATGCATTTTCAAATGTGTGCGGCCACAGGATTGGTTTGCAGCGATCGACCTGAAGGACGCCTACTTCCATGTCTCCTTTCTTCTTCGACACAGACCGTTCCCTGGGTTTGTTTTCGAGAGGCGGACATACAAGTATGGGGTTCTCCCATTCGGGCTAGCCCTGTCTCCTCGCGCCTTCACGAAAGTCGTCGAGGCAGCCCTTGTGCCACTACGGCAACAGGGGGTTCGCATCCTGAACTATCTCGATGACTGGCTGATCCTAGCTCACTCTCGAGACCAGGTTTGCGAACACAGGGACCTAGTGCTCTGGCATCTAGCTCGTCTGGGCCTTCGGGTCAACTGGGAAAAGAGCAAACTTTGCCCCGTGCAGAGGATCTCTTTTCTCGGTATGGAAATCGACTCGGTCGCCATGTGCGCGCAGCTTACGAGCTCACTGCTGACTTGCCTAAGACAGTTCGAGGGCAAGAGTGCGATTCCACTGAAGTTATTTCAGAGGCTCCTGGGGCATATGGCATCCGCAGCTGCAGCAACGCCGCTTGGATTACTTCATATGAGACCGCTTCAGCTCTGGCTTCGCGATCGAGTCCCGAGGTGGGCATGGCAACAAGGCAGGCTCCGAGTACCAGTTACTCCAACCTGCCGTCACCCTGTGGACGAACCTCAGCTTTCTACGGGCCGGAGTGCCCTTAGAGCGAGTTTCCAGGCATGTTGTTGTCTCAACAGATGCCTCCACCACGGGCTGGTGTGCCATGTGCAATGGACATGCTGCCGCAGGCTCCTGGACAGGACCCCAGCGCCTTTGGCATGTCGATTGCCTCGAGTTGCTGGCAGTACGTCTCGTTTTGCACCGCTTCCATGCGTTGCTCAAGAACCAGCACGTACTAGTCCAATGAGACAATACCGCGACAGTAGCATACATCAACCGACAAGGTGGTCTATGCTCCCGCCATATGTCGCAACTCGCCCGCCACCTCCTCTTATGGAGTCAGAAGCATCTGAGGTCGCTTCGAGCCATTATATTCCGGGAACCCCGAATTGTGCAGCCGACAAGCTTCAGCCTCTTGCTGGAGAATGGCGACTCCATCCCCAGTCGGTTCAGCTGATTTGGGATCAGTTCGGGGACGCACAGGTAGACTGTTTGCCTCCCACGTCTCGTCCCATTGCGACCTGTTTTACTCCCTGTCACTGGCGCACAGCTGGCCGCGGGGCCTCCGCAAGTATGCGTTTCCCCCAGTGTGCCTTCTTGCACAGACCCTGTGCAAGATCAGGGAGGACGAGGAGCAGGTCATGTTGGTTGCGGCTCATTGGCCCAGCTGGACCTGGTTCTCCGAACGTGTACTCCTCGCGACAGCACCTCCCTGGCCAATTCCTCTGAGGAAGGACCCTTTCTCAGAGACGGGGCACCCTATGGCACCCTCGTCCCAATCTTTGGAACCTCCATGTGTGGCTCCTGGACAGGACAAGGCAGGTTTGAGTACCCTACCACCAGCGGTGGTGACTACCATAACTTCCGCTAGAGCATTGTCCACGAGACATGCCTACGCGTTGGAGTGGAACCTCTTCATCAACTGGTGCTCTTCTTACCGAGAAGACCCCAGAAAATGCCCGATCAGTGTTGTCCTTTCCTTCCTGCAAGATGGGTTGGAGCGAAGTCTGTCTCCCTCCACCCTGAAAGTCTATGTTGCCGCTATCGCCGCACATCACGACGCAGTTGAGGATAAGTCCGTGGGAAAACACGACCTGATCATCAGGTTCCTGAGAGGAGCGAGGAGACTGAATCCTCCTCGCCCTCCTCTCGTTCCCTCTTGAGACCTCTCAGTGGTTCTAACTGCCCTCCAAAGTGCTCCCTTTGAGCCTTTGCAATCAGTGGAGCTTAAGTTCCTGTCAGTTGAGACAGCGCTCCTGGTTGCACTGGCCTCCATTAAGAGGGTAGGGGACCTGCACGCATTTTCCGTTGACAAAGCATGCCTGGAATTCGGGCCGGACTATTCTCACGTGATCCTGAGACCCCGGCCTGGATATGTGCCCCAGGTTCCCACCACTCCCTTTCGAGATCAGGTGGTGAACCTGCAAGCGCTTGCCCCTGGAGGAGGCAGACCCAGCCTTGGCACTGCTCTGTCCAGTACGCGCCCTCCGTGCTTACGTAGACAGAACGCAGTGTTTCAGGACCTCAGACCAGCTCTTTGTCTGTTATGGTGGGAAGCTGAATGGAAAGGCTCGCTCCAAGCAGAGGCTGTCTCACTGGATAGTGGACGCCATTGCTTAGCACACCAGTAGCAAGGTCGACCGTGCCCCCTTGGTGTGAAAGCTCACTCCACCCGGAGTGTGGCTTCCTCTTGGGCTCTAGCGCATGGTGCCTCGCTAACAGACATCTGCAAAGCAGACACCCAGCACATTCGCCAGATTCTACAATCTCCGAGTGAAGCCAGTGTCCTCCCATGTACTCGCTTCAACCAGCCGGTACTAGGACCCGCTCAGGTGTCTTCGCTTGCTCGCCATTCCACTCCACGGACTGGATACTTGCGATATATTTCTCAGGTGAGCGTTCCCACAAGCCCTGAGTTCCTCCAGCGCTGTTGACGTCAACGCCAGAGTATATGCCTGCGGCAGCTTTCGCGTTGGCTAGGTGCCTCCATGTGCTTGGTTCCCCCTCTGGGTCATATGTGTATTCTCTAAGTCCTCTAATTTTCCTTGGCTTTCCTACTTCAGGCATCTCTTGACAACAACCATAGCCTATACGTGACAGGTAACACTTTACAATAAAAAAACTTTTGATTTTGAACAATAAAAAAAACTTTTAATTTTTATAATGTAGGCCTATTTATAAATGCTGAAATTAACATTAATAAATGCTTCAGACATATATATTTTTTTTATTCATTTTAACTAACGTAGTTTAAAATGGAGCCTTACTAAAAATGAATAAAACCTTTTTATTTTTTTGAAAAATTCAGTGAATTCGCCTTTATTCTTTTTGAGAGTTGGTCTAGCTTTTCATATGAACACATACTGATGAGATTTCTAATTCTAAATTAGAGATGTTCACTGCTATGTGTTTGAAGAGGACCTCTTTTGTTACCAAGTGAGTCGTTTACTACATGAGCTCCCACACTCACGTGGGCTTCACTTCACACGTGCGTTCCTCTCTCTCACACCCTGACCCCACTCACGATTCTCCATGGCTGGTTGAGCAATAATGGCACAACACTACTGTATCTAGCATACTGTACTGTTTGCCTGCAAGACAGGCTGCTTGGAATGCTGGATCAAGAGGGGTGTCCTGCTGTACAACAAAGGAGTCAGCACCAGCGTGCATTCAGGCAGTGCAGGCGAGTGAGAGATCACCCACCCACACTAAAAACTGCTTAACTATCAGAAAACAAACAGTGGGTGGTGAGAGAAGAGCCCTGAGTGTGGGTAGGCAGGGTATTGATGGAGTGATATAAGAGATTTTGATCTGTTGAGAAGTAATAGTAAAACAGCATGAATTTTGCTGCATCTCCAAACATGCTTAAACCATAATGCAAAATATAACATTGAGAAGTGTTTGGCAAATCATTTGTGCGGTCAAATGTAAAATTTTCGGTATTGTTGTGCTACTGAAAACAAGTAATGCATGGAAACTTACGTTTATGGTGCTTTGTTCACATTGGCAGAAGAATGGAACTGAACAGAATTCGGTTCAAGTACTTTTTTAATTGGAACTTGTTTTAAATAAAATTTTAATTAAAAAAATTATTTTCTTTTTTTTCCCAACATAAGCAGATTGCACTACATTTATTAGTACTCTGGGATGGACTAAGCGTTAATGAAGCTACCTGAAGCTTCAGACATGCTGACTCAGAAAATCCATGTTTAATGTGCTGTTGTCGTCAAAATTGAGTCTGGTACATTAACTTAATGAAAGTAGAAGAAAACTCCTTGACCTTATCTTGCAGAGGGGACATGGGTTGTACTGTTTACAGAACATGTATGATTATAAAACCTGCTCTACTCTGCAAACCTTTCAGCATTTGTTTGTCCTCACTGTTGACGTTCTTCTTTCTGTGATTTCTGAATCCTAATTTTTCAATTCTAAAACTTTCTTTATTTCCAGGTTTAAATTCCCGGATTTCCAATGTGCCGAAAGAGAGGCAGATCAATTTTCAATCACTCTTAGCAACCACAACACTGCGATACATAAATCAGCTGTTGAGTTGGATCAGATGCTGCTGCATTAATCCCAAGAGCTGTCTGGCCAGATGGGATACTGGGATAATCCTGGTACAGGATCACTAGACCTCAGAGAAAAGACTGCTGATAAACACATAAAAACTGTTTTTTCTGTCTGTGCACCACACTGGCATTACCAAACGCCTTTCCAATATTTAGGATTAACATGTCCAGGATTTTAAAGTAATGCAGACACAAAGAGTATACACCAACACAATGCATTCTTTTAGGGATAGTTCACCCAAAATGAAAATGCTGTCATCATTTACTCACCCTCGAGTTGTTCCAAACCTGTATGAATTTCTTTCTTCTGCTAAACATGAAAGAAAATATTTTGAAGAATGTCTGTAATCAAACAGTTGATTGACTTCCATAATTTTACCCCATAAAGTAAATGGGGCCCATACTGTTTGGTTACCCATATTCTTCAAAATATCTTCATTGTGTTCAGCAGAAGAAAGAAATTCATACAGATTTGGAACAACTTAAGGGTGAGTAAATGATGAAAGAATGTTCATTTTTTGGTGAACTATCCCTTAAAAAGTTAAAACGTTTTAAAGATGCACTTATTTGCACAAAGTTGGGTAAAATCAATAAAATTGTAAATCAGAAAGTATGGTCAGCAGCCAGAAAACAAAACAGCCTTTATATTGTAATTACAGATAAACTGTAATGAAATAAACATTTAAATGTGTATTCTGGATCCACTGACAATGGCTGCATTTCCCAAAAGCATAGCAGGCCTACGTAGATAGAATGGTCTCTGCGTGAAAAAAAAAACTGTCAAACAGAGCCTTGCCTTAATCTAAAGCAGAGATAAATGGCGAGCTCATTGAAACCCAGTAAAACCCCAAGCCATCTATAAAGTCCAGTGTGTATCGGCTGTTTCAGGGTGTTTTCCTCAGTGTGAAGAGTGAAACTGCAGTGCAGTGTTCTCCCCAGCAAACCTTTTGAGTTGGGGTATAGATTTATGACCCACACTATCTTGCCATGGGACTCTGTTCGGTTCCCGACAATCCCACTCCCCAGGACGCTTTCTCATCTCAGTCCCAGTGGCAGCTTTACGAGCCAGTGGAAAATAGTGCTGGCTAGAGAGATCGCCGCCTCCTGACAACAACGGTTAAATGATAAACACATTGCATCCCTCAGTGTGAGGGGCGGTCTTACAACTGCGCTGAAAAAAATCTCTTCCAGACCCGTGAGGTGTCTTTCAAGACAATATTGGATTTAGCAATATGGCTTGCAATTTTTTGGAGATCGTAAGCCGCCATAAATACTCTATATCCCTTTCTGCCCCCTCTGTCACCCCCACATGAAATACATAGCCAGCCACAAAGGCAATTAAAAGGTCCTGTGCAGCCCTAAGAGGTCACCCATGGTTACACGCTCACAGTTGCTGAGGTGACAAATAAGAACGTCTGGGTTGTTTGATTTGCCAGCTATTCCACAGAAGGGGCTCCCTGAGCACCTATACGCTCTTTTTTGTGTTGTGAGAAATTACAGCCGGATTGGGGCCAAAATTGCATCCCAGGATGTCAGCTTTTGATGTTATTGTTCTCTAATCAAGCCCAGATATAAAAAGAAAGCTCTTTCGCAGTTGCACATTTGATGTATACTATAGTAACTGTTGTTTTGTGTGTACAAGCTATTTTCTATCCTAGATTAAAATACATGAGTATAAAGCTCGACACAGTGACTGGAAATACTGTGGGGAACCACTCTATGATGGATGTGACATGATTTGAAACATGCACCTGCCATCTCGTGATTCCCCTTCTTAATCTTTTCAGAATCCCAGAGGCATCCGGGTCCATGTCAACACATTACGGATCATTTTACCAACATTCAGATGCTTATTTTAGTAGACACAGTGGACACGGGATATGCACAGCGATTCACATTCCGTTGGATCCATTTTGAAAAGGGATTTTTTTCAAAGGGCAATTTGTTGAGATGTTTGGGATTTTTTAATTCAGATGCTGTCTAAGCCCCTTATAGTTAGAATGGAACAACCCCATTCTAATGGAACAACTTGCTTAATATTTTTGTGGAATTTTTGACGAATAGAATATTTAAAAGAACAGCATTTAAATTTGTTTTAATCTTTTGATTGTTTTTTTATATTGTGATCAAATTAATGCATCCTTGCTAAATAAAAAGTATAAATTTCTTGTTAAAAAAACATCCAATAGATTTTTAGATGTTTTAGAAAGAAAAAGCGTGTAAAAGTTTTTTGGGTTTTTTTTGGTGGTGGTGGTGGGGTTGCACTGTAAATAAAAGTGATAAAAAAGTGACACAAGTGTGTATTTTTGCAACAGACAATTTTGCTGATTTTATTACAGGTAAAATGTTTAGCAGGATTGTCCACAGTAAACATAAGCTCCAGTTAGTAACGCTAACAGTGATTCAAGAAGCAGAAGAACATCAGATAAACATTTTTGTTTGTATGTGCTACCTTGGCATTGCCTTTTTCCCCCCCCCCTAAGATTAGGCCCTGGAAGCTTCGGTAATTTTGGCAAAAAGCATCTAGCAAAAATGCATCTGAAAAAATAAGTAACAAAAGTAACAAAGAGCTATTTCAAACTACACATGGAACAGCCTTCAAGTTATCTGCAGTGCTGATAAAATTCCATCATGAAGGTCTGAAGCATGTTTACTCAAAAGTTCAATCTTGAGTGTAAAGTTGGAGGCTTAATACCCAGACAGCAACATAGTGTCGGCCCAGATCCACATGTGCCAGATGTGGGCCGGATCTGGGCCGACACTATGTTGCTGTCTGGGTATTCGGGTGAGGCTGGAAGCATGAGCATGGAAATACTCCACAGGGCTCGTTTAGTGGTGTACTAGTAGTGCATTATCAATGACAGCTGATCTCACCATGTGACATCATGCATGGCTGACCTGAGGGGACATGAACAATTTAGAATGGTTTGGAACAGCTCTTTGTTACATAACACTTTCCCCTTTTTCAGATGCTTTTTAAGGGCATCTTCTAAGACTAAAACTAAGGTTTTTTTCAAATCCACTTCATTGTAGTAAAACATTTAGACAAACATTTGCATAAGTAAATCCGTCTTGTTGGAGAGGATTACTGTTTGTCTTCCGCTGCAGAGGACAGTGCCACTTCTTAATTAACCAGCTCAGCAGGATGACTGGCCTCATTCTTAAGATAACACTGAGAGAACCAGTTAGGTCAAATGCTACTGATACCAAGACTGTCATGACATTTGTCTTCGTCTTCAGAGCTCCACCCGTGTGATACTGTGTATTGACAGCCAGCCCAGAGGTCATGGATCAGAAACCTTGACAAGCATCTATTTCTAAGGTGGAGGCAGGGTGACCACAGAGATCAATAAAATCTTTAACATTTACCTTGGTGGTGCCCCTTTCAGCACAGCAGATGCTTATTGGATATCGACGGATGAATTTCTATCTATTTTTGTCCATTGTTTGGATAAAGTAGGTACTATTACTGAAATATAACACTAACTTAAAATAACACATATTGGTTTCCAGTCATATAGTATAACACATTTTTTTTAATCCTAAACAAATTATCAAAATGGCAAGTTACAAATCATCATGTCACAGGCCTAGAAGTCTTACTACGTTATCACATTTACTGATCTCTCAGCCCATCTTGTAAATCATCCCTGCTTCAGTCTCCTCACCATAAACCCAGAGCATCAATTAATCCAATCAGAGCAAAGCAGCTGCTTTACTGGGAACTCCATGGCAAAGTCAATAGATGTGTCTGTCGGTGCAATGGTGGGGGTCGGGACATCTAAAAACCATTTGCTCTCTTAAAACAATTCCATCCTCAAAATAGGAGCAGATTTACATTAAAGCCGCTGCAGCATGAAACCTGTCACTCTCCATTTTGTATGCCTTAGTCTCTACATATATCTTCCTTTGGTTGTTTAATAAATAGTTTTTTTGTATATTGTGTCAGCAAATGTTGCTTCCGCCCATTTCTAGGCTCAGTTTCCGAATTCGGCTAACTCTGTGGTTACATCAAACAATGTTCTTTCAGCATCAATGCATTTCCTGTGGGACATCCTCCCTGAACACAGATGACATCATCATGAGCGCCTGCTCTATTAATACTTTAATAGGGGCAGTTTTCTGTTTCATCACAGTGAATTAAAACCTAGTATCTATCTATCTAATAATAATACATGATTTAATAATAAATTATAATAAAAATTATCATTTATTTCAGCAAAGACTGCAGCCTCAGGAATAAAAGATATGGCTTCTGAGACTGTGTCAAAGCCATCTATAATTTATTAATTCTACAGCATTACAAAAACTATATACAGCATGTAAAAACAAACAGGTTTTCCAACTTAAATGTAGATCTGTGAATAGTGAATCTCAGTGATTCGCTTAGGACTTCAGTTTCACAACTAACATAGCGTGAACATGTATAGGGCCTTTTATTATATCGGCATTAGCAATCAACTTAACGTATGTGAAAAAAAGGATGCCTGAAGTCTTGTGAAAAATCAATATATTGCCAAGCTAAGATTCAGTCTCTTTCTTGCTTGAAAAAAATTAAATAAAATAAAAAAGGCAAGGATGTAGGCTTAAATTCTGCTGATACTACAGCCTATCATTGCTATCACATATTCCTTCATTACAAAGGGGAGCTGCACAGCAATTACTCGGCATGGAAGAAAGCAGTTCAACTTCAATACTGTGTGACACATAAAGGTCAAATCTGTTTTCTCCTGGCCACTGGGGCATCTGGAGCATTTCCTTCATAAAGGGATTCCCAAAATCCTACGACAAGTCAGGGTTCACCGATGAGCTTCGCAAGTTGAATAAGCCGTCCCATTCTGCTCATCTTTTTTTCTTGCTGTGCTTAACCATTTTCTTTCGTTTGAGGATCATATCATACAGTTTTTCCAAACCGAGCTGCAACCCCTGCCCGTCGACCGCACTGCACCCTTGCACGTGGTGTAGGGTGGAGGCACTCAGCTCGTGTACTGCCAAAACTTTCTCCACGTCAGAAACAGGCAGCGCAACTGGAAGGTCCTGTTTGTTAGCCAACACAAGCACTGGAACTCCTTGGTTCTCTGACGTACGTGTAATCTTATGCAACTCCACCTTAGCCTCCTCCATGCGCTCTGCCTCCGTGGAGTCCACCACAAATACCATGCCGTCTGTGCGCCGCGTGTAGGACTTCCACAAAGGTCGAAGCTTCTCCTGACCACCCACGTCCCACACCTGAAAGGTAATGGCACGGCCATTTCCGACCGGAACTTTAATCTTCTCAGTGTTAAATCCCTTGGTTGGGATAGTTTCAACAAATTCCTTCAGCTTCAGTCTGTAGAGAAGTGAGGTTTTGCCTGCAGAGTCCAAACCAATGACCACAACGTGGAGGGACTGGAAGTTAGGCAGAAACGGTGTGTTGGGGGCAATCTCTGTCAATTGGTTTCCCATGGCAACTTGGTTTTCTCACCCTCTTGTAAGGAGAAGCAGATTTGTCTAAGTGTTTGGCATTTGCACCTACTTCAAAGGTACTGCAGACAGACAGACGTGCTTGTAAGATCGGCGGCACCGCGTGGAACCTAATTAAAGGAGAAACAAAAGCTGATTATCATCACCGATATGGAAGTTATTTACAACTTCTCCAGATTTGCCTTCAAGCAAACACAGTAAACCAGCTGCAAGGTTTTAGCAGCTACTAAATAAAATGTTCAAGTAATGAAAAAGTATTTGGTTCTATTCTATAAAAAATATTTAAATTAAATTAGAAAAAGACTTTGGTTTTACATTCACAATAGCTCATTGTAAAACTCTTTAGTGTCAATTCAATATCAACAACAACAACAAAAAGAACACAAATAAGTTAATTGTAACGTTAAAGATCGATCTAGAGGTTGCTCTCAATGCTTGCCACTTCTAATCCTCTTAAGTCTAAACAGAAATAGATTTCTAACAAATAAAAAACATAGATATTATAATTTCATGTAAACAGCTGTGATTTATTATTACATTCACGCACATAGTTTAAATGGAAATTATGGGTAGGCTATGTCAACGTCTAAGTAAACTACTGTAAAGGTACGAAAGCTAGATAAATTATAGTTTAAATTATAAAATCCTATTCGAAACCACTTTTAAAAGGATTACAAAGATTACAGACTACACGATAAAATCAAAAACATCTTTCTCGAGCAAATTCAGCAGATAACGTTACTTGAGAACGAAAACCGCAGTGTAGAGAAAACGAAAACCTGGCTTGTAAACGATGCTATTTCATCTTTGTCAACATTCACACCACTTACCTAATCTAAGTCTATCTTGAAACAGGCTGCTTTTCCATTTCTCATTTTAAAAACATAGGCGACCAGTTCTCCAAACGACTCAAAACAATGCTCATTTTCCAGAGTCTCTATTCCCTCCGATAGCAGCGACCTCTGAGATGAAAGTGGAGCTGAGCGCACAAGATCCAGAACAACAATCCCCGCATGTGACGTCACGCGAACCCTTCATTCCTCTCGCGACTCCCTCTAGCGTTTGATTGTTCTGAATCTTCAACGCGAGTTATTGAATGACAAGTCGTGTTTGTTTTAAACAGCACCTCACTGTGGCGAGCCTAAGGCATCGAAACTACCAAGTAGTAGATCTTGTGTCTTTTGGCAGTGCATGAGTGCGAATTATAAAGGGTTCTCCCTAAATGATTGAGAAGAAAATGGTTATTCGATATAACTTAATCACAATGTGCTAAAATGTATACGCTAGCAAACAGCTGTCTTTATCAGAGAGTAGGCCTACGTCTACAAAACTCGAAAATCATGCTTTTATAGACTCAAATAGCACCTAAATATACATAAAAAGTAGTTAGTGTTTTATTTAAAATATGTAATAGCTAACTTCGCTATAACTCTATATAAAGACGTAAATTAACACTGTAAAAGGCTGTGATCTAAATGTTGTTTCAAGCGAAATGTCTAGAGTCTATATAATAGACCTTTTCAGAAAACTCTGCTACTTTTAGGAGGGTTTTTAGTGTTTTTATTTTCTAAAAGTAATAATAAGCAATTAAATTGACACAACGCGCTACAATCGAACTGTGTAGCGTCAGTACGTCGAGCGATTGCTGAACGTTGCTAGGAAACCACCAAGCTGTCCAAGGAGGACGTGCGATTGTCCGCTGTGGATTTGGACATATCTGTAGAACATCAGAACTTGGTAAATTTTGTCCACTGCTCTGAAAATGTGCTTTTCTTACCGGTTTGTTAAGACTTATTATTATTAGTGTTGTTTGTCTTAAAGTAAGACATACTTTTACATGTTTTTGCTTTGCTATATTGTAGACACATCGGTATCGGACTTGCGCAGGACTAACGTTAAATGTTAACGCCACAACTCTACAATACGAACAGTACGAATTGTTTAGTTTTTTATTACGGACAGTGCTAACTCAGCTTTGTCCTGTACTTTCAACATTTATGAGCAGCTAAGAAATCAGTTCAGTGTTTATTTCTTTATGAGTGTGTCATGACAAAGGAAACATCTCACCGTGTGGGTTTGAATTTCATTAATCAGGAAATGGTCTCACGTTGCAGGCCGGCTTGTGGTGTAGCCTAACATGTCAGCAATGCACTGGGAGGCCCGCCGCCGTCAGCAAGTGCTGAATCGCAGGTTATCTGCCTCAGTTAAGCAGGTTCCCATCTTAACAACAGTATATGTAATACACTTAATATAACCTTTTTTATAAATAAGTTAAATATTACATCTAAATAATAGGATTTTATTTATTTATTTAGGAAGACAAGCCAGGTAAAAACAAAGAGCATTCTGAGGCACATATGACACCCTGTGAACCTGCAGCGTCCAGTGAGTCTCCAGGTAAAGCTGCTCATAATAACAGGTCAACAAACATCAGTACACTCAAGAGTTCTCCAGTGTTTGCATGCCATTAAGAACAAAGTCACTGCTTTAGAGGTGACTGAATTTTAATGATCAAAAATACAAAATTAACAACATACTATATGTGGAATCTTCACTCAGTCCGTGTAAACATTTGTTTTCTTCAGAGGTTGGCAAGCAATGCGGTTGCAAGTGTCATGCCAAGATGAAAAGATACACAGTGAGTACATTTCTTTAGAGATCACAAACTTGTTTAACCTGTTTCTGTAGCTGCAACATTCAACAGATCCAGTGGTTGGACATTATCTATTTAAATTTTTACCTTTACATTAAGTATAGACAATTTGTCCAGCCCCTGTATATGCCATATGTGTATAATATCACAACGATTATTTAAAGAACTTATAAGGTGAAACTGATCCAGAATAAAGCAGCATCTACATAAGATGTGTGCTTGATTTGCTCTAGTCCCTCCAGTATTCCCAGCAATGGTGAAGATGAAGACCAGACTACTGGGACAGCACCAACTCCACATATTATAATGTACTATATGTATTTTACAGGAAACCAGACTTTATTTGTTCTTTCATAATCCTAATTAAAACAGAATTGGGTATTTAACAGTTCTGGTTACATTTTTTGCAGAATTTGCTCAAAAATTCAAAACATTTCTATTTAATGTGCAAAATCGTGGTGTGCAAATTTTAAAACGTGTTTATATAAATGTAAACACTAACAAATCAACAGGAAAGAAAAGTGGTCTAAGTTAACAGAACACATTCATTAATTATTCCAGTGATATCTGTCATCATAGTCTAATCCTATTTAAATGGACTGCACTAAATTATGGCATAAAATAGTAATCCTTTTTAAAGCAGCCATTCATGGCCATTCATTGGCAATGGTTTAGTCTCAACGCAGAGGGGAGTGATGAGGCATAGTGGAATTCACTCCACAGTCAATATACTCATAGGCATCTGTAGACATCTCCTCTGAATGGGACAGGTAGGAGACTTTGATATTCAATCTGTAGACAACACAAGGAATTTTACATTAATTACAAAATATGAATTGAACTGAATTTATAAAACCAAACATTGGCACATGACATATTAAGATAAAGTTAAAGATAAAATGTACTTATTCAAGTTATCATTGATTATGTATGGTGCAAGAAATTTAATTTCTGCAAAAATATTAAGCAGCACGACTGTTGATTGACAACAGTGTGACAACATTGATGATAATAATAAATGTTACATGCACAAAATAAGCATTTTAAAATGATTTCTGAAGGATCATGTGACTGAAGACTGGAGTTCTTTTTTCTTTTCTTTTTTTGCTGTATTTATAATCAAATAAATCCAGCCTTGGTAAGTAGGAGACGACTTTGTTCAAAAACAAAAGCTGACCCCAAACCTTTGAATGGTACTGTAAATATATTTTACTATAGGTGTGTTTTTTTATTTAGGTCATGCACTTTATAACCTATACGATTTTAACATAGACCAAAGTCCACGAAGGTCACATCACTGACAGTCAAAAAAAAAAAAAAAAAAAAAAAAAATATGGGTCACTGGTTGCATGACCAATTTTATTTTTATTTTACTTGGTTTAACCACAGCAACCATTTTTTGTGTCATGGCCTACAACACATATATACAGATGTTTATATGGTTATGTTTATCTCAGTTCAGGATGGTCCAAACTCCTTGAACTAAATCGTGATCTCTATAGCACATTACATAGCGATATGGGGCCTCATCAAATTTTCAGGTTCCCATCTAGTACCATCTAAAACAGCGGATATGGGGCCTCAGCAAATTTTCAGGTTCCCATCTAGTACCCCGCTAAAGATAATCAACCCTGAAAGTGACGGGAATTAAAATAAAACACTGAAATTTTTTCCACCCTGTGAAAAGAAGAAAAAAATAGTCTCAAACTTGAAATGTTTTGCATGCGCACTATGCATATGTACCTGCTAACAATTTACAGCTGAGACTCCTTTCCGTTATAAACCCTAAAATTGAAACTTTGAGCAATCTTGAGGGTGCAAAATGTACATGTACCTTGGTATGTGCTCTAGAGATCAGTTTTTGTTCCATGGAGCTCATGTGGGCTGAGATATTGATGTCTGTGTCATGGCCCACAACACATTTTTGTTATACAAAGATGGCCACGGTAGTTAAACATAGTAAAATAAAAAATATTTTTTGCCACCAATACATGAGTCATGAGGGAGGTAATCACTCAAAACAAACAGTTAGGAAAATGATATGTTCAAGCAACTTCCATTGGACTACTTGAGATGGATTGACCCTCATAAAATAAAGAGACTACTTGACTTAGTTATTGCCAGTGGTTGACTGCTGCTTGTCTTGAACATGATTTAACATTACATGTGGACTGAAATACAAGTCTTTTGTTGTATTTATAGTGAAAGAATAGATTTTACAATTTTAAACATTTACAAGGTATACCAGACATAATAGTCCTTCAATGCGCACCTTCTAAATCCAAGCCTTCAAAACATCAACCAAAGATGGCAACTATCATTCAATGATTCAGTCAAACAGTATGCTAATAGAAATGTATATTTGCTTAGAAATATATACTTACTGCAAATGCAAGAATAAAGTGTGGATCTGAAAGGCATGTGACTTGCAGTAATTACTGTAAAAGGAATGGACATTAAAGAATGTTTCTAGATATATTTTTTGTATTTGAAAATTGTCATACAGTCATAAACACAATGTAATTTACATTGAGATTATAGTGGGAAACAATACATAACAATTAAAGACATTATTAGTGAAGTTTAGATACTGATTGAATTACTTACTTGAGGCCTGGGTCATCAATTACAATGTTGGCTATAACTTTAATCTGAAAGATGAAAGAAAGATGAATGAAATTCCAGTGGGATCAATGGAGGCTTTAAAGAAAGTGTTTTTGTTTTTAGATTTATTCATAATTTTCTTCCCAGGTTTCTGGTGCCCGTACAATGCATCTGAGAACATTTAAATTGGAAAAATGCTTTATATTACAATTTGCTTAAATAATAAAGATTTACCGTTTTCTGTGATCGAGGAGGAAGGTTGGTGACATTGAGCAACTTGGTATTGCCAACCACAGTCTCGAAAATCAGTGCTTGCACACTAAGATTGTCAGCTGTGATTCTGACAAAGTTTTGGTTGGTAAGGTTCATTTCGTGCTGAAGAATGGATAATACGTACATAGGATAACAAGCTTTGTAAAAAAATGCATTACAACAGTTGAATCTTAGGGTGTCGTCTATATACGTCAGATCACCTACCGTGAGCACTATTCTAACTTTATCTGGAGTGAAATAGACCACAGATGACTGTAGTTCCACAGCTGACATATCCATACTCCGTGGGAAGAGGAAAAACAGGATCAGTGAGCAGGTCAGGAGGCAAAGGCCCACTGCTATACACACATAGAGTTTCCTGTGGGACATTAAACCATGTAGTACATAAATTGGAGAATATTAACATGATGAAGCACATTTTATTAATCCCTGAAAGAGAAAATTGCAGAGCTATAGGCTTCTTGTCATAGTGATACTGACGTGTGGTGAGGTTTCAGCCTTTGGTCGCTGCAAGGAATGACTGCCACAAGTTGGTTCTCCTGACCTGGAGATGTCAAGAGAGTCAAGATAATGCAGACAGAATAAGGGTGTGTTTAAGAGCCAAAACTGCCAAAGAAACTTTATTTGTAACCAAATAATAAGAAAATACACTGAAACCTGCCTCTCGGGATGCGTCCTGTGCCCTGGCAGGTAGGGCATGGATCTGACTGTCCTTCCCCATTTACACTGCCATAGTCCAACCATTTGGAAAACCTTCGTTTCTCTCCATCTTTATTCTGGGACATAATGCTGTATTTCCAGAAGATATCAGGTCAAAACTAAAGACCTCCACCCTAAACAATAAGACAGCTTCAGTAAGGTTTGTCTGTTGGTATGTAGGTACATAATTGATGAGGAAATCAATAAGCAAACTTTTTTTATATATATATATTTTTTTACTTAAGGTTAGGGTGACAGTGATTGTACTGTTCTAGTTATACATTACAGTAACAACCCAAACTGTCTCCAAAACCTCACTGTAAAACAGTAAAATATCACCAAATGATCAACAAAGCTACACAACAATAAAACTGCAAAGATGTCAAACTTCCATGATTTAATTAAAGACCTTAAACGACACAGTTTACGTGACCTTTGAAGAAAATATATTTAATTATACATACTATATTGGTGTATAATTCTTTAGATTTTCATATTCTTTAATATTTATTCTCTCTATTTACTATTCTCTCATTTACATCTTTACATTAACTAACTTTGAATTAAAGTACGTAAAGTGGCATGGAAGAGTGAAAAGCAATAGTTCACAACGCAAATTACGTTACAGACAGTGACTATTGTGATTGTTTAAGATGTTGGTGATCACACTGGCAACTTTCGAGTTTAGGAAAAAGAAACCAAATTTATGCCTACCGTTTCCAGCTGAAATGTTTTGTGGCGTAAATGCAATGAAATGTATTTAGAGTTAGCTATCTTATAATGCAACTATCACATTATGACTCTGTGACTCAAAACCTATGAGCTGCCTTGCCTAACTAGACAGCATTTTGTAACCATCGATTCCAAGCCCGAACGTCCCTATGTAGGTAACTTTGATACTTTTCTGAACACAGCAGTAATGTGTAAAGTTAACAGTATTTTAAGTACAGTACACAGACAACCTAACAATCATGTCGTACCATAGATGAGTGACATGAGTGTTTTAAGTCACAAAAGACTGGTTGAATTTATATCAGTTTCCTTCCTAATCTAACATCATGACACATCTAGTCGTGTCATAACAATAACATTAACGGTTACTAAATGCGTTTACTGTCAAATCTTCACACAGCACTTTTCCACCTACCGTGAATTCATCTGAGCATGGTGTGATATCGCGATTTAATCTTTCCCCGCAGATTAATAGAATTCGTTGCTTGAGTTATTGAAGACACCACACGCCACTTTCCTTCAAGACGCTATGAACTTGTTTCGAGTGCGCAGCTACTTCCCTCTTTAGTCCTTCACAGTTGTTTGTTGTCGCCATCTGGTGGTCATAATCGATACTGCGTGTTTAAAGACTGCGGTTGATTGATATACAATATATTTGGGAATTATTATTATTTTGGAATTAGTGACGAGAGTTTTTAGAGGTTAACCAAGAAAAAATATATAATTTTAAAATGTATTAAAGAAAAGTGAAAATTTGAAAGGGAGTAAAAAAAAAAAAAAAGTACGGATCTGAATACACTAGAGTTGATAATTGACTAATCCCAGATTAATCTCTTCTCTCTATCGGGCCATGATGGAGAAAAACATATCTAGATATATTAAACGGAAACGGAAATGGGAAATATAATTATGGGAAGACATTACAAATGAAGAATGGTATTTTGCTTGCAAGACACATGTTCCTGTTCACAGAGATGGAAAGAGATTGCATGGAAAAATAGTGCAGTTTTTTCTCATTACCCCCTAAATTAAAAGTAAACTATTATCCACAACATAACTATACTGGAATATGAGCATTTCGATTTTGACCATTCTGGAGTTGTCCAAAAATATTCCCTTTTTGGAACATGGTTTTGTTGTAGATCAAAAACATTTTCTGATACCAAGAGATCTCACAACATTATATCTTGGAAACATTACACACACTGTGCTGAGAAGAGATGTATATCTTGTTAATATATTAAAATAAAGATACAAAACGTAGAGACTGGGGAATCTGTACTCAGTTCCTGCCTTGAAGGAGGAAGCTGACTAAAGCGATAACTATTTTAACCTTTAGAACATTCCATGGTTTCAGCAATTCAGATGTGTGTACATTAACCAAACATAGTTTTGCTGATTGGTGTGATTTGAACAATAGCGAGAAGATTCATGATTATACAATGCGAATAAAACTCAAACACACTGATAACTATAATGGAATGTTTTTTTATTCACTGTGCTGGACACAAAAAGCCATGTTGATAAGCCTTCAGTTCATAGTAATACATTGCACATGAAAATGACAAAGATGACCAAAATTGGTGCCTAGCAAAAACTTTGACCAATCAATCACTGGTTGAGTTAAGCATGACTGAAAAACTCATTGCACATTCCTATATGTCAGGCAGCCCAACACCTTAGTGTGACATGAATTAGTGTGATTTAAAATAAGATATACAAATATAGAGGTCACTGTGACAAATAACTAAATCAACACAAGCTTTTCTTTTTATATCTTTCCTCTGAGAGGCAAAAGTGCTCAAACAAATGGAAACCCTCTGGGTAATTAGTCTTATCTAATCAAGCAGTACAAAAGATACCTGAAGCCTACCTAACAGCAGTCTATATGTGTTAGTAGGGCACACACACTGAATAAAGATAGCATTAAGACTTCTTTATAAACCTTATGTTGTTTCTCCATTCATAATGTCCTACAAACATGAAACTAAAATTTTACAATCAAGTAATTGCATCATTGCAGCTATGGTCAGTTATAGTGATATACCGTAGTTCTCTTTTTCGAGAGTCCAAACTATTTCTCTAAGAAAAGAACATCAGAGGCATTTCATTACTGCAACACGATGAAATCATTTACAATTCCTATACTTCACTGAGGTTGCCACGGTGCTTCCTAGTGTCTTGAGATGTGCCATTCGCTGTCGGTCAACTGTACCAGCTCGTTGACCACATCAAGCAAACTGTAGTGATGCTTCCTCAGCAACCTCTGATTGAGCGGCTGGTTACTGAAACCCATCTCCTGTAAAACAGCCATCATGGAGGCATCCTCGCAGGCGGGGTCAACCGCTGGCCGCTGAAAGAGAACCAAACCAAAGTTAGTATGTTAAAAGGTCACTCACATGCCAAGTCCTGAGTTCAGAGATAACAAAGAATGCAGAAAAGACACAATGAAGTACACAATACATGCTGCAACTTTCTAGAAATAGTGCACTAGTGTTCAAAAGTTTGGGATTAGTAAGATTTAGATTTAGTTTTTTTAAAGAAATTTAAACTTTTATACAGCAAGGATGCATTAAATGAATCAAAAGTGACAAACTTATTTGTAATAGGGATGTGCGATATATATCGGCCACTGTATCGGTATCGGCCGATATATGTTTTTTCCAATGTTATCGTTATCGACCAGATAAGAAAATTTCCCTGATATATTTAAACCGATAAATAATGGATTATCTCCTTCAGCTGAGACACTTCAGATGCACACTGTCCGCCATGATGGTTTTGAATTACTTGAAATATGATTGAAATCACTTCGAAAAGGAAAATACAGTTAAATGCAACAGTTGCAGCGCAAGTGTGTCATATAGGCTACATAAAATTATAATGAGAACACTACTGTAAAAGAATGTTGTGAATTCTTTCTACGCCCAAGTTTTAGCACGTTGTTACAGGAAGAGTGTATCCACAACGGAGTTACACCTTCATGACTATAAGTTTGATTGTCCATTCACAACCTTGTTTTGTGCAATTGTAAGTTGTAATATGTTTATTTTGTGTAATATACATCTGATTTATCCCATATAGGATGCATTTGGTTAAGAATTAACACGCTAGTAAAGTGTGACTGTGATCATCTTTAGCTTGAGCGCCTGCAGCTCAAACAACAACGCACAACATTAATAGGCTAACTATGATTGGTACTGTCATATACATAACATTTTAAATAAGCTAGTAAGTAAGTGACAAAGAGAAGACTATTGTATTCTCTTCAAGTTAAAAAGAGAAGACTATTGCAATAAAACGTTGTAGTTTGGGTTTCAGTGCGTTGTTACGGGAAGAGCGTATAGCACGCAAAGGTTTTGCAAGAGAATGCAAAAGCATTGACATCTTTTATTACATCACCACGTCCTTTTAGGGGCTCCGTATTGGTGAGGATCAGAGCATAAGACATATTACGACCCCAAACTTTTAAGTGATAGTGTAAAAGAAAGAAAAGTCACAATATGGTGGCTGTTTATGTTCTGTGCTGGAGTGTCGTGCACTGATGAGGAAAAAACGAACACCTGTGCCGGTGTGCTCTGGCCTGTAAAGAGTGCTTTATAAGCAGAGGCAGCCACAGAGAGTGCTCCCTTCACCAGCCCCTCTGTCAGACCACCGTGACGTGCCCTGCAGAAGAATAAAAACAGGAACAGAAGGTCGTGTCATAATAGTCCTGTGCCATCAAAACAAGATGACTCCAGAGATTACCATTCGTAAAACAACACTATGAGAAAAGCAGTCCAAAAAAAAAGAAAGCCAACATGATTAATTCTTTTAAATAAACAAACTATTTAGCATAGGCATGTTGTCAAATGTGGTCGACCACAGGAAAACATTGTCTGCAGAGCTACTTCCTCTTCTGCTGCATTCAAAGTTTCAGCTTTAGCAAAAGGTGGATTTAAAAAAAGACATTATGTAGATATTCAAAACCTGATCCTTCTCACTTTCCTGAAATATATGTATACTAAAATAAATCATAATGTGATGCCTGTAATGCATGTAAGCAGAAATGACCTCACTGTGTTGTTATACCTGAGTTCCTGGGAGCCGCAGGTCTCAAAGGCACTAACAGGGGCCTCTGAATGAGCTGATCTGCAACCTAGGGCAAATAAACAACATACAATTCTGTGATACTTTTTTAAGATGGCTCAAAGCTATAAACTAGTTTAACAACAAATACAGTCTAACTCTTAGACAGTGGGTTTGGTCTACAGAACCAAAGAAATGTATGCCTATAAAACAATCATATTAATTAATATTTAATAATTAAATCATTTTTACTTTGAATATATTTTAAAAATTGTATTTTGTTTTTCTTGGTTAATTCTTCACACCTCACACTTTTAACCTAAAATGTTTGACACTAATTTCAAAGTAATAATAATAGTAGTACAGTATGTTTGCATTTATTGATTGATCTTTTTATTTATTTGTGTGTGTGTGTGTGTGTGTGTGTGTGTGTGTGTGTGTGTGTGTGTGTGTGTGTGTGTGTGTGTGTGTGTGTGTGTGTGTGTGTGTGTGTTCTTGTGCAGATCAGTGTGTGTGTGTGTGTGTGTGTGTGTGTGTGTGTGTGTGTGTGTGTGTGTGTGTGTGTGTGTGTGTGTGTGTGTGTGTGTGTGTGTGTGTGTATTCTTGTGCAGATCAGTGTCAGTCGTGGGATAAAATCAACAACTGCTACTGAGTCTAGCATACGAGAAAACTCACCACTTGACCCATCCTCAGATTGGCATGATGCGTTCTCTTTAGAGGCCCCTGGTCCTGACTCAAGATCATGAGATCTCACTGATCTGCAAAAGAATCATAAAGTGATTAAAACGAATGAAAGTCCATGCATATTAGTACATTACATTCACTCTGCATTATTAATTAGTCAAAAAAGTCTCTGAATGTTCTTTAACCTGTGGGTTCGAAGAGATGGGGGTGGCGGGAGAGCTATGGACGGAGGTACCATCTCTGGAATCAGAGGGGGGGTGTCCAATATCTGAGAGGTGCACAGCATCCGATTTAGGGTGTTTTGAAGCGCTGGAACAGGGGTGGCCTCCTCATTCTCTCCTTCAGCCATGCTCGGGATTTGCGGTGCTTCCGGCTCGTTGGCAAGAGGGACAGCAGGCTGGGACATTGCTGAGCTATACATTGATTCTCCCAGTGGCCTGGAAGTATCGAAGCAGTCAGGCAAGATGACAATGTAGTCCTCAGATGAGGCAGAAGACACCTGGCTGCTCACCTCATCCCACTCTCCTGCTTCTTCCTCTTTATCTTGATAGTTTTCATGTCCCCTTTGTTCCACTTCCTCTTCATTCTCTTCCTGTGCAGCTGGGTCGGTGTAGAGGTTTTCATTTGAGCCAATCAATGCCTCTGAAAAGACTGCAGAAATAACCAAGTGTGAATTGAAAGAAGGTACAGTTCTAACAGAAAAACACGTTTCTTTTTAGCAAGCCCAAGGGTGCACTGCATTTACAGCAACTTCAGTACATTCAGTATGCAACAGCGACATAAAAAACAAAAACAAAGAGAGAACATGCACACCTGGCATGACCGATTCCACTGTTATGACTGGCTTTGGCACAGGGGCTGGAGCCTCAGGCCTGATTGGCAAAGGTCTGTCATTCTTCACCTGTAATAATCTCTCCTGAAAGCGAGCAGGGTCATGAACTGCAAAATAATTCAAAGTAAAATTGACAAAATAATAGAGGCCCCGTAAAATATCTTTCTTTGAGCACTAAGACATCAGACGGAAACTCACTGTCATGCCTCCTCAGGTTGGGCCGAGTCCTGCGTTGAGGCTTGCGTTCTGGTTCCTCCTCGAGAGTGAGAGAACGAATCACAGTCTCGCACACAAATTGGGTCCCACTGATGTCTTCATCTCCTTCCTCATTGGCTGGAATGTCCAGAAGCTCATTCTGTCTCTGAGGCAGCAGCACTAACAGAGAACAAGCCACATCAGTACATACAAGTTCACTACCATCCTGTCTATGATCTAATCAAATAGGCCATGATTCACAAAAGCCTTTAACAGTTACAAACATCTGGGGGGGAAAAATTGCTATATTTAGCTATGTAGAAACGTCATAAAAAAGGTCTAGTGTCATTTGTTTGCAAAAGCCACTTTGTTTGATGAAATTCATACACTACCATTGAAACGTTTGGGGTCAGTAAGATTTGTTTTTAGGAAATTAATACTTTTATTCAGCAAGGATGCATTAAATTGATCGAAAGTGACCGTAAAGACATTTGTAATGCTACAAAAGATTTCTATTTCAAATAAATGTTAAACTTTCAACTAATCAAAGAATCCTGAATATATTAAGAAGCACAATTATTTTCAAACTTTGGTAATAATAAGAAATGTTTCTTGAGCACCAAATCAGCATATTAGAATGATTTCTGAAGGACCATGTGACAATTTAGCTCTGCCATGAAAGGACTCAATTATATTTCATAATTCAAATTGTTATTTTAAAAGGTAATATCATTTCACAATATTACAGTTTTAACTGTATTTTTTTAAATAAATAGTCTTGCTGAGCATAAGAGACTTCTTTCAAAAACATTTGAAAAATCTTACAGACCCCAAACTTTTGAACGGTAGTGTACGTGAAATGCTGATTTGAGTATATAGGACCTATCCTGCTATTTAGACAGAAATGATCTGTAGTGGTTGTTAGATGCAAGTAAAAATCAGCAATTCAAATTCCACATCAGATGCTCTAACCTTGAGTTTTTTTCCTGCCTGAACGTCCAGCCTCGACTTTGCTTAGTCCCGTTCCGTGCTTTCCAAACAAGGATCCATGATGAAGTGCTGGATACACACAGGAGGTCATATCTGAGGAGATTACACAATTACTCAAAATGATGCCAGACTAATTATGCACATGACATTGAAGAACAGAGTCTCCCCGAGGAAATATTACATACAGTAATTGGGACCAGAATGAGACCTTACCAACGGGAGTGTTGGCTGGAACTTTCTCCAATTCTTGCACAATGTTTATATCCAGCAACTCAAAGGACAACAGATCCTGGACAACAACAAGAATTTGGACATTAGTAAGGCACACATCACTGAACAAACATAAGGAGGTGTTTTTGTGTCCGACAATGTACATACCTGTGCCGTTAATAAGTCCACAGAGGGGATGTAATATTCTCTCCTGGAGCTGGTAGACACTTCACAATCTCTGGTGCCTGACCAGAACATGCCATCTTTTCCCATCAGACAGAGATCGGTCCTCTACAAGGGGAAGATAAAGTATTTGATGACAATCTCAGGCACTCCAGTGAACACCGTTTTAACAACATTACGTAGGCAATTTTAGAAAAGATACCATGGTTTAAAGTTGACTCACCAGTGATTTGCTGCAGTGTGCGCTTATTTTCTGCCCTGAGCTTGGCACCACTACAATGCTACACCACACTCTGGGCCCAAATTGCACTCCACAGTGTGCCAGGCGCCAGTGAGACGTGTAGGTGCCCTCCAGCAGTGGCGCCACAAACGCCACACTCACCACACCAACCTGACCCGGCTGCAGAAAGGGCACTGCCACCTCTTTTTGCTCCCGTGATCCCAGGGTCAGGTTGCCCCACATAAACTTCAACTACAAAGACACAAGCACACATGCAAACGTAGCTCACACATTTTTTTTTTCGACCTATAAAAACTTCTATTGGGTTTTTAAAAAGTACCTTGGTATCAGAAGTCCAGCCGATGTTGCCAGTGTTCCTCATCTTCCAGTACTTGATGAACTTGGTGCCTGGCTCCAGACAAGTGCCATCTGGTAGATTCTCATCCAGAAACAAGGCAGTCATTGTGGGCACCAAGGTGGAGCAGGAGACCTTGGGACCCCTGGTTTGAGTGCACAGAGGATCATCAGAACAGCTTTGTTTCAGCGTCTGTCTTTTTCTTGAAGCTCATATAAAAAAAAGTATAAAAAGGACGTAATACATAAAGGCAGCGGGTGCATTTTGAGGTAGTTCCATCCACTTGCCAGCGATAACTCAACTATAACAGACAATGTGATAATCTTGATAATGATTGTTCTGGGCTGGGTAGGGAGGTCACCCAGCCCTGACCCCTCTCAGTGTGGCCCTTACTCTGGACTGGAAGTTTGAGGGTCTGGGCACAGGGCCGGAGCTGGGGCTGGTCCTGGGCCTAGAGACGGAGCGTGAGCGGGGGCAAGGCCCGAGGTGGCGGTCCCATTGGAGGCTCCACTCCACAGCAACCCTCTCTTCTCCAGCCTCAGCTTCTTCTTGATCTCCTTCACCTCGGCCTTCAGCTGCCTCCGCTCAGCTTTCAGCCGCTGCCTCTCCGCCTTTCGCACCGTCCTGTCACCCCGCCTCAGAAATCTGAGAATGAGCCAAAATGAATCAAATTCAATTTGTATTCAAGTATAATTATATCGCTTAACAATCATTCAGGTTAAGCAGAGGATACACAACAAAACTCTGAGCACCAAGTGTTTATTTTGGCTTGCCTGGGTTCTGGAGTAACTCCACGTTCAGGGACAGACAAAGGAGTCCTTGTTCTCTTTAGGTTGTGGCTGGGATCGTGTTTATGACTACATGGCTCACATAAGATGCAAGATGGACACACGCTGCACATAAAAGGAGAGATATGTTTTATATTGAGCATTACATTTGACATCTTGCTGGTGGGAAGACCTTACTAACCCTATCCGGACAGCCGGATCCCTGACAATATTCGAAAAACAGCTGAAAACTCATATCTTCCATGAGCAATTAAAGTCGGCATTGTGATAGTCTTTAAGTGAAACGGCTTCTTAAACAAGAAAAAATGTATAGCAGAATTTAATTTTGTACATCGGGAATTGACTGGATCATTGGATCGCTGTGGTTTGCTATTGCTGTGATCTCGTGTGATTGACAGGTTGTCCCGCCCTCACGCCAGCAAGCACATAATATTAAAGAAGTCGTTGCAAGAGGGAGGGGAAGTTATTTTGATTACAGATTACAGGGGCACATGAACTAAAAAAGAGAATGATGTGCTCGGATAAATCATTTATAATAAATACTGTAATATTCCATAAAAAAAAAAAATGTCAGTTTTGATTTCAATGTGACTTTAACTGCATCCTGCTGAGAAAAAAAATTCTATACTTTCACTATTTCGTAATTCTTCTCTGTTCTAGCTTGTACCATTCTGAATGATGTTGTATTCTCAGATTGCCAATTTAAGATGACTCTTTTGTTGTATTCCTCATTTGTAAGTCACGTTTGATTAAAGCGTCTGCTAAATTAATAAATAATAAATGCATCCTGTGACTCAGTTTCTCAAAGAGTGTGTAATAATAAATATTCTTGAAACAAGTTTTTGAACAGTCTCACCTGCACTGATATCCTCCCCCAGTGGCCGGTCCTTTGCAACTACTGCAATTTGGAGTTGAGCTAGAGGCCCTTAGTGTGGTGGAGCTCGTAGCTTTCTGAGTGCCGGAGGTGCTTGGCTCCTCTGCGGGAGGATCCAAGGCTCTGTGTGTGCAACACTGGCCAGAAAACTCACTGCACATCTTGTCCACCACCTCCCTTACCACTTGATCTTTGAACTGCAAACAGTAGATTGAGAAAACCTTTGCAACATTTTGGATCAGATTCAACAAAAAGACCTATAAAAGACCTATAAAATTATCAGTTTGACATTATTTTAAGATGCAGTACCCGGTCCATGTAGGATTTGAACCACGTTGGGACCGCTTCCTCCTCAGTTTTCATCCCTTTGTTTTCTTTGGCCACAGCCTGTTTAAGGAAAACAACACAAACGGGTTTTCTCAGTCTGAAATTGTCATGCTCTGCAACAAGCCCAGTTCATTATTATTTACATTTTGTTACAAGATATGCATAAACTAATAAACAGCTCACACTATAGAGATCCACATAGGACAGGTGTGAAACTGGAAAGTTAATATCTGAAATGTACATATGAAACGCCTCGGTTATCACTTCTCAGTTAACGCTTCTCATTTAGTGCTTTCCTTGTGAATATTAACCCTTTGATGCATATGATCACACCAGTGTGTTTACAATGTTCAGTGCGTTGGGTGATCTACTGCTAAATTCCAATCTGCTTTCACGCTTTTTTTGACACTCATACAGCGCTAAGTAACAGCTTGATGCGTCGCCATGGAAATAGGTATGCTTAGGGTCTCGTCTACGATAATATCGTGATTGTTGTTTTAACGATGTGGATCTGACAATATCGAGTATGTCCCTCACTTTACAAAAACACCTAGAGAGTGCACACATACACTATGTGATGTAGTCTTAGGCCCTGTCCCAAATGACACCCTAAACACTCACGGTCTTTGATTTTATACAACAGTTTAATAAACAAGTTAATATTAAGTGACTAACATTTTAGACACAAAATTGCCTGTTTTTGCTCTATTTCGTCAGTCAATAGTTCCAGACTTTTTTTGCAACAATGAGCAATACACAGCGGTGTTTCGTTACTAAATGAACACATTTTTTGAATGAATGATTCAACTCATTAACAGGGACTTGCTGCCACCTACTGGCGGTTTTAATTTAACATTTATTATTTCATTTTTTAAATTATTTCTAATATCAATATTCAACAGCAAAATATTGTCTAATTATCATTATCGATAAAATCTCAGAAAGTATTTGATCCCATAAGTATATGATCTTTTGTCAATATCACACACCCCTATGCAATACATTATATCTATATTAAACTACCATGATGAAACAGAGTTCCAATGTATAAATAATATGTGGGGAGTTTGTTATTATCATCAACCAAACCATAACCAGTTTTTTTTTATATTTAAAAAAGGCCTGTAATATTAAACTTATGAAATTATCTGCATGCAGCACATACTTAATGTTTGTCACATATAAATAAATAAAGACTACTCCCAAAATCACCAGAATTGAAAGCTTTGGTGCTGTTTTTGCAACAACAAAAAAATGCTCTAGAAATGCCCCTGATAAGAAGTAATGAAACTAGGCTTAAATTTTCAGTCGGCCCTTTTGATGGTACAGAATCAGATAATGCTCACGTGGCTCAGGCAGAAATTGAGTTTGACAACCCTGACATATAGTATGTATAAAAGATTGCAAACTGCTTACCGAGTCCCGCTCGGGGGTCACCTGGGTCTCCTTGTCTGCCATCTTGACCCTTGCTCGATACGGTGGAGCTGGTCTAGGGTCTATCTTTAGTTCCTTCATCTCTGCCTTCACCGCACCACCCTCTGCCTGACCCTTCATCTTATAGACATTCATGTGCAGCTGATTGGCTTGCTTAAATGAACTCTAAATAAAAAAAAATTACACATTTTGTTTAAAGCCTTAGATTTTTTTAATATAATATATAATTATGATGATGACAGTGGGCCTCAGTGGAGTAGACTGACTTGTGCATCACAAAAATTCAAAACAATTGATGTTCTCACCTTTAGAGCTTCTGTATATTCATCTGTTGTGGTGTCAAATGATAAAAACAATAATATGTATACATCAATATTTCAACACTACAGATTACATATTTGTGAAAACCATTGATTGAATTTATTACAAACCTTGACTGTTGATGCACACCTGTCAAAAATAAGAGGACAATGTTAATAGAAGTAACATTGAACATAGATTTATAACAATAAATAGTTTACTGATTGTTGTCATACTCATGTGTTAAAGGGATAAGCATCAATGAAATCTGCAAAACTATTAAATCAAAAATAAATTTAAAACTCGTTATTACACTGTTATTATTTACCTCCTCGTTGTCCTCATCAAAATATTTCACTTGAAAATGGCTCAAGCCGAATGTAGTTTTGATCTAGAGGTTATAAAAAGGCAATGTAAACAAACAGCATCAAGAACTGCAGAGATTTGTAAGACATCGAAGAGTTACAGGCAGATTAGAATGAAAAACAATATCCTCCAACGTTACGCTTTATTTACAAGCCGTCATCTGATTTATGGCCGACCAGAAAGGTCAAGAGCAAATGACTGATATTGTTGCAATTTAGATCACTGGGGGCTGTATAAAAGACAGAACTGAGATATATGTTATATATGATATATGTGCTGTGATAGGATTACATATTTTTACTGAAGGTTAAACGCGGTTAAGGTTTGTTTATGTAGGCCTCAGCTACGGCCTTCCAGGACCAAGAAATGTAAACGTCCCCATATAAACGCCACCCAGCAAGGCTTAATGACTCCTTACCCAGGCCTCCACAGTCTCCCACTGTGCTTTGTTCGTGTCCAAGACTGGAAATTTCTTCACGTTGCCCCTAAAGTTCACTTTGACAGTGACGGGGAGGTTCATGACTGTGAGCCAGAGTCAACTGATACGTATGATGCGGTGATATGATGCTCTAAAAATACCCGTTGTGGTGTCAACACTGTGAGTCTTGTCTTTTGCGTTCTTGTTTACATCGCTGGATTCGTACACGCCCCCAACACACGTCACAGGAAGTGTCTCAGATTTCCTTACGTCCTGTTCCTAACTAAAATATTTTTTTATTATCACCTTCATCAAACTTATTTAAATAGCTCGTGAAAGTATTTTATTGGTTCTGTAAGTATTTAAAATTGTGATTCCAATAAATAATATTTATACGGAGAAAAATATGACGCACGCATTCACATACGTATTTCGAAGTTGCCGCGAACATAGATGTGAATACATAGATACCGTTATAGCAAAAGTTGCTCTGCTGATTACAGAAATACGTCTACGCGATCACTATATTGTATTAACTTGTTTTTTCATGAATGCCAGATGATTATGCGTATTGCAGATTGTATCAAATTAAAAATGAATGAAGATGAAATGTTTCCACACGACAGTGCTGATGTGATTTCTATGTACTTACATCTACGGTCTCGAAGCATAATGCGTCATCTAGAAGCGCGCAAGTGCCTTGTGGCTGACAGCAGTTAGTGAGCCACACGGTTAGTTAATGCTTTTAGGACAATCCCTTACTTTTCCCATTTATTGAATTAATACGATGTCTTCGCTTCTTAAGGTGGACAATGAGATCAAGAAAAAGGTAAATTTCTCACCGCTTAAATTATTTAAATAAGGAGCACTCAGATGAACTGTGTGTAGTTAGCTTGCGGCTAGCCGGCTTGTGCGTGATTCACCTCGTGAGCGCGATAGCCAACTTTAACACGCACATATGCTAGTAAAATCACTAGTGTTTTAAAAGAGAAAATTCATATAATGGTAAAGTATTTGTGGATTATACATATCAAATCTTCAGGGGAAAGCCAGAGCTCCCACATGCTTGGAATGAATGTGTGTGAATGAAGCGTGTTTTTAGCACAGCAGCATGTTGCTGCGGGAGAGATCCATAACTGCTTTAACCCTGATTTTGACATTAAATCTTTGATTATGTTCGCAAGGGATTACGTTGAAGATCGTTAGTTAATAAGTCATGGGATAGTGGGAATCGGCTCGATATTATAGGGTACATTTTGAGAACATTTAGCGTCCTACAATAGAAGGGCCACCCGTTGTTTTATTTATTTTTCTAAAAGCGTATGACTTTTAAACACAACACATAATAAATTGTGACACCAAAACTCAAGATTGCCCGTCTTTTGATTTAATAGTTGGATATGAATATTTCTTATCTTGCCTATTTGCCAGGTTGATGCTTTCAGGGGACGAATTACAGCAGAGGTAAGTTACTGCACTTACAGAGAGTTTATATATGAACATTTCTTTGACAATTGGGCTGCTTACGGTTTAATCATTCATATTTAGGCTGAAGACTTGGTTGCAAACTTTTTCCCGAAGAAATTGTTAGAACTGGACCAGTTTTTGAAGGTAAGCATTTAATCATAGAATGATGCATTCTTGACATTAACTTCTTCAGATGTTCTAAATAGCATTTTGATTGTCTTGTTTTTTTTTTTTATTAGGATCCCTCAATTAATATCTGTGAGCTGAAAGAAATTCATTCAGAGATCAATCTGACAGTGCCAGACCCAATTCTACTTGCAGACATCCACGATGGGCTTGAGGGGGTAAACAATCATTTTAAGTGTCTTCATTCATCAGTCAAAAAGTTGAATGATATAAAGTCTCTTTGAATAGGGTAAAAAAAAAGGCTTCTGTTGCTTTGTGCAAAAAATTATGGAAGATTTTTTTCCGCCACGTAATAATAAAAAAATGTTTTCAACTCTCAAATCTGACTTTTTTCCCCCTCACAATTCAGAGTTTTTCACAATTCTGAGAATTCAGAATTGATATATGAATGCAGAACTGTGAGGTGTGAAGGGGGGGAAGATAGAATTGTGAGAAAGTTGCAATTACCTTTTTTATTTTTTATTCTGTGGTGGAAATACGATTCCATACATGAAACCTAAAGATCCGCCAGTAACCCTGAAATATTTCTTCAATAGCAAAATGCTAAAAAGAGGAAACTCGAAGATGGTGCAGGAGATGACAAAGGTGAGTTTTCCTGACTTAAGTAAGTTTGAAACGCATCGATACAGACACTCCTCCCTACATTATCCTATGTTTTCTGTTTGTAGTTGGCGGGACCAAGGTCTTTGTCATGCCTGGTGGAATGATGAAAAGCAATGGCAAGTTGGTGGAACTGATCGAAAAAGTCAAGCCTGAAATCAGAACTCTCATAGAAAAGTGCAACACGGTAGGTCCATGTAACCATAGTCTCAGACATACTCTCTCTCCTTTAAAGTGTTCTGGGTAAATGTAATTTCTGTCGTTTTCTAGGTCAAGATGTGGGTTCAGTTGTTAATCCCCAGAATAGAAGACGGCAACAATTTTGGCGTCTCAATTCAGGTATGGTGGCACATCCTTCAGGTTTTTTTTGCCTGTTAATTAATGGTCTTTCAACAGCAATTAGCAACATTTGTTATAGACTAGGAGAAGCAGTAATTTGTCCCAGGCAGTTTATGGTAAATTTTGGTGTTTAAAAACAAACATCAAGGAAGTTTTGGTCCTGTCAGAGAATGTCAAATGCAGAAATTGTCAGCCTGTTACCTGGTTGTGATTCTGTTTATCTTCACTATCCACAGGAGGAGACGGTTGCTGAACTCCGAACAGTGGAAGGGGAAGCAGCTTCTTTCTTAGATCAGATATCAAGGTACGTCACGCTATGTCAGATGAAGATTTACGTTCAGGCTTTATTTTTTTCTTCATATTATTTAAATACTATCTTTTGTAGGTACTACATCACAAGGGCAAAGCTGGTTTCCAAAATAGCAAAATACCCTCATGTTGTAAGTCATATCTCCAGTACACATACATGGCATTAAGATCAGGGATTTTATTTCGTATGCATAATATATATTTTGACTTTTACAGGAGGATTATCGTCGCACAGTGACGGAGATTGATGAGAAGGAATACATCAGCCTCAAGATCATAGTGTCAGAGCTGAGAAATCAATACGTAAGTATTGCTGTAACAACAAATATTATGCAAATGATTTTGAAGATTATCTTTTGTTTTGATGTGCAGAAAAAGTTTAGATTACTGCATGTATGTGCTGTCCTGGGTGTTGTTGTGATAACTGATTTAATAAAGCAAAATTGTCTTGCAGGTAACATTACATGACATGATCCTGAAGAACATCGAGAAGATCAAGAGGCCGAGGAGCAGCAATACTGATGCTCTGTACTAAGGTCACCCTCCCCTTTTGTTCTTGGCCTGTTGTTCCACCATTTGGAGCTAGCTTTAGCCTTCAGATGGTTCTAGAGCAGTCCTGTCACCCATTATAACCAGGCCAAGAGTGGGACCGCTCAATCAGGCCTGATAGAACATGCCACTTAAGATAGAATTGTAAAATATGGTCACTATTTTAAACCCTTTAAAATGAGCCCTTTTTGATTTATCTTTTGTTTCTTAGCGGACAGTGTAAATGTATAAAGGCAGAGCCTGAACATGCGTCCTGAGGAAACTGTCTCGGATTTGGTTTTCTTTAATTAAAGAAACGTTTCAACAATGGGTTTCTTTTTTTTCTTTTGCAAAGCCAAATTCCATGTAGCTCTGTTTTTAAGTTCATTTCAAGTGTTTCTGAGCTTCCTTATGGGGTTACGTGAATATGGATCTACCCTTAATGGTCGGTTTCTCCGGTCGAGAAGCGGAGAGGCTCTTATTGATGCTGTATTTCATTTAAGCAGTTTACGTTGTTCATCTGAAATGTTCATGTAGGCTAAAGTGGAAGCAAGGTGGTTCATCTGCAAGATTTTATTTGGAGTGTGAACTGACAGTTATAACATGATGGAATATATTTTCATGAAGTGACATCAAATTCTGGAAGCTTTTTAAGGTTCTTTTTGTCCAGTTTTAAGAGTGATAAATTACATTTTGCTGAATAAACTATTGTTTTACAATACATTTAAGACATGGATGTCATTAACTGTTCTTGTGTTGTGCTTTTGTCCTGAATATTTTTACTTTGTTCCATATTAAAGAACTTGCATTGTTCTAGAACTGCAGTCCATGTATGAATACAAGTCAGTAGATTAAATTTTACACCACAAAAAAATAGGCATGTCCAAAGTACAAAGGCTCTTTATTTCTCTTTTTATTAAAGCAAACTGTGGTATGACGAGTTATTTCCATGAAGTAATATCAGCTGAAGTGCTTAGTAGTACACTTAACTCAACAATTTCAAATACAAATGTATTTGAAAAGAAAGAAAAGACCTCACATATAGAACAACTCTAATAAGTAGATGGCTTTTTTGTCACTGCCTAAATTTTGAATGCAAAGAATTGTATTCAGTAATTTGTGCTGTTGAAATAGACTTTACATATAATGCCTCGACTTATAATGTATGTACACTGATAATGTAATATATAAAAAGACTTGCACAAAAAAATGTTAATTAAATATTTTTATTTAAAGGGATAGTTCACCCTAAAATGAAAATTAATACATTACTAATCTTTTCGAATTTTCATTAAACAATACATTAAATTTCATATCTTATACCCAGATCATACTTTGATGCTTTTGCGGCTTTTTAAAAAAGCTTGATGCTGGTCGGCGGTGCTATTCACTGCCATTATATGAGTGATTCTATAATTCGAGATAAATTTAGCATTCAAAAAAAAAAAAAAAATCCAAATTAGCCAAAAACTCCACTTGCTAGCATAAATGCTAAGAGCACATGGCACAAATGAAATCATGAATAAAAAACTTTTAGACAACCCACTGTGTGATCAGTGATAAATTCTGGTTTCCTTTTGATATTGTGGTAACAATTTTGACAGTTTCCAAAATAACTCGGTGTAAGAACTTCTGATTAAAATATTTTCTCAGAGAAAGCACACATGCCTTTCAGTGCTACAGATCTTATCAGAGAGGGAAAGTGGCATAATTTCCTGCATAGATCACGTGGGAGATAATTCCACCAATTTAAAGGCAACTGTAACAGAATTGATGCAATATTTATAAACACACATTTATTTATAAAGGTTCTTTTTAAACAATTTAATGTTGTAGAATTAGGAAAATTACTATTTATTTATTTATTTATTTATTTATTTTTTAAATAAAATAAATGAAATATTACAAAAAGAAGAGTAAAATAAAATATTTTGATTATACAATGATACATAATGGGAAAAATACATTGACAACAAGAAATCATGATTTTCAACCATATAAGACAATTTTTACAGAAAATATATTGTTATGGCCTGTAACATTTTGTGACCCATGACAATGAGTAACAAATTATTAAAAATAATTAAATACATAACCATTTGAAAAAAGCAGAAAAAAATAATGACTTCTTACACCAAATGTACCTGCATTTATAGAATCACCCATGGACGAGCACGAGCGGGACATTCTTTAAAAGTAGGCTACTCCTTTTCTAGTCCATCAAAGAAGGAAGGGCATACGGCATTTGAACAACACAACACATTAGTAATTTATGACTTAATTATAATTTCAGGGTGAACTATCCCTTTAGCTTCCATTATCTATTCGTTTACAATTTCGAAACAATGACATGTGAAAGTGTTATTATAACCCTGGGAATTCTGTGATCTTCACAAAAAGCAAACCTAGAAGAGAAAACATTAAAAATATTTAAAACCAGTTTGAACAATACACTCCCGGCTGCATCTGAAATCGCATACTTCCCTACTGTATGCGAAAACCAGTATGAGACAAAAGTAGTATGTCCAAATTCACAGTACTTTTTACCAGTCGTGGAGTAATTACTTAATCAAAATAAGTACCTAATCAAAAGAGAGTATGAGATTTCAGTCGAAGCCTCTGTGTATATCTAAAATAATACTGCCATATTTCTTTGTAGTTGCAATAATTTCCAGCAGGTGTCAGCATGGAGGAATAGGATTTAATGCTGAAGCAATTATGAAAACTTTTTAAACTTTAAAACGGTGGTAAAGTTCACAGATAGGACAATGGCATTTGTAACTTTAACAATACGTTAAACTCTCACTCTCAGTTTAAGAGAGATAGGGAGCTGTTCTTGTTCAGTGATTCTTTGAATATAAGTAGAGTACCTCATAGAATATAAGCAGGATGCAAAAACTCCTTGGGGACTATTCCGATAGCACCGTCTATCTCCCCGACCCACCATCCATGGATGTTGTATTCCTAGTTTAGAAAGACAGAAATACCGATAATTTTGTGAGGATTTGGCCAATGATCAGAAATAGGACACCAAAGTAAAATCAGTGTCACAAGTTCACATAAGTGTCCTATAGCAGAGTAACCTCAGGTGTAATTCATCACATTAGAAAGTAGTTATTGTTAGAATTCAAATACCGAACATTTAGTCATGGCTTTAGTCAGTTTACAATTTAAAAAATATATATATATTTTTATATATTTACTTGAATTCTCGAGCGTCTTGGTTTGATACGTTTTTATTAATAAAACATTCATATATTGTGTCCAAATATGTTCACTGTATATCCGTATTCAGTCTTGTCACAGAAAAATCTGCTGAACGAAGAAGTGTTTACTCAGTTGCATGTCTCAGCGGGGCCTTTGAACTGCATGTAAATAGATAGATATCAAAATGTCTTTAATACAACAAAATTACATGCACCTGCATATAGCCATTCAAATGCAAATATAAATGTTAATTTAAATCTTAAAACACCAATTTAGACATTTCTATGGTAATTAAAGAAATATGATGATTCTGTTAAGTTAGGGGACTAGTGATTGGAGAAACAAGGATTTAACATTGGTGCTTGGATGCACAAATGCTGATATTTGAGTGCTGGAACTGCAGGGTAGGCCATTTTATGTCTTGAGCGAAGCAGAAGAAATCCCTAATTCTTGTCGTGAAGCTTCTTGTTTTCCCAGCGTAACATTCTCTAAATTCTCTCATCTCCAAAATCAAATACCTATAAGAGCTATTCCAGCCCAAAGCTCTTCAGAGTAAGAGTGGAGAGAGCCCCAGATCTGGCCTTTAATGAATGAAGACAGACTCAGGTGGACAGGGGGTTATAAATGAGGAGATTAAAGAACACAGAGATAGACTGATAGTGAAAGACTGAAGTGTTTTAAGAGCTTTAGTATTCTAGAAGCACACACTGTACATTTAGACATGATGAGCATGTCATCCATCCACTGCCTGCTGAGGAGAGTAGGAACTAATTACCTTCCTCTCTTTAAGCACACCCACAGTGCTCAGAGCCTAATGTAGTCCTCAGCCCATGCAGATGAGCCGCTTTAATGATGCTATACGGAATCAAATCCATCTGGACGGTGAGCTGAATGCCGCTGTGGCATCAACGCCTCGGTAACAGTACATCTGAGAACTTGAGCTCTTTGTTTGAGAAGCATATGCAGATGGGGATTGTTGGAGGTGTAGATTGATGCTCTTATACAACAGTTCAGTAAACAAGAAGTTAATACTGAGTAACTTACATTTTAGGCCTAATATTGCCAGAAGGGGTCATTCACAATCACACAGAGAGTTTAACATTTTAATGTGCAGCTTTTCCATTGTTTTTCCATGCAAACATGCACTAGATGGACATGTTTGACTGTTCCGTTCATGTCTCATTGTTCCTGCATCGTGTGAATCAACTTTTAAAAAAGTCGTCGCTGGACCTTGTTTTTTTTCCCTTTTTTGATTCCACTGTCCTGCGTTTAACATTTTTCAACGCACATGCGCAAAACCCTCAGGTCATTCACGCTGAGCAACAGCGTTGTTCTGAATGAATCGTTGTTTGAATGAATCAATGAATAATTTTCGCTCAATCACACTGTGATGGAGAGCTGATGATGCTCCATCTCTCAAAACTGTGTCCTTATTGTTATTTAGATTATGAATGTTGTAATTATTTACTAGGAAATAGTGAAAATGGATTTAGAGGGTGATTTTGGATGCATCATGCAGCCAGTTTTTTTTTTTCCTAAATCTGATTTATTTTGAACAGATCAGTTGAGGAAATGATTCAATGAATCCCTCATAAAGAAACTCACTCGTTTCATTACAGAATGAATCAGTGTTTTAGAACAAATCGATTGAGTTAATGATTCAATAACTCATTTATATGGACCATTCATTAATAAAATTAATCTGATCGATTTTTCAAGACAGCATAGATGAATCTTTTGCTGCTTTTGATATCCCACAATACTGTGCGTTCCATTCCGTGACAGTTAAGCTAAAAAAAAAAAGATGGCGTCTGAAAGTTGCGGTTGGCGGTCAGTTTGTGTGCAAATGTATGTTTTTGACCAACGTTTTCCACTTTTGATGTAATTTCTAACAATAAATTACTATTGTGAAAATTAAATTGCATGTCGCCACCTACTGTTGCAATGATGTAACCTACAGAAAGAGCCAATGAAAAATCCCCACCAGTAATGCACACACGGACAGTGTTTCACACACAGACAAGCGTTAAAACAGTGAAAAGTCCCAGTCCAGTTCAACTGTATATCAGCATTCAAAGTCGAGGACCAGAAAAAACTGTTGTAAAATACTCCTCGAAATCACAGGTGCCCATGGCTAATGAAGCCATTTGGAACACGCTGCACCTCCTCCCGTCCAACACGCCTCCTCTGCCCCGCCTTCCTCCCCAACATGGTGTAACTGTGGGTTCAAACAGAGTACACACGCAGTACAAGAAAGAGAGTCAATACATTCCAGTGCAGTCCGTCCCATTTCGATGACTCGTGTCCTTTTCATTCCTGCCTCATTTTTCCTGCCTCCCAGTATTAGCAATCTGCTTTTCGGCAATGCATCTGTCAGCTAGAGGCATTTGGGAGACATCCAATCTGCGCCTGGCCGTATAGAGGTTGTTATAGACTAGAGATTTACCCGAAAGAACTGCATGGGACTGGGATAATGGGTGGCTTTTCGGGAAGCTGCTCTGTAACAGGACAGGGTCAGGTGCGTCTCGGTTTGGTCTAGGTCTGGTGGGCAGCTGTTGTGAAAGTGAAGTGCGTCGTTGCGATGGCGCTGACCTCCGCATGACCTTCTCTGGAGGAAGGCGGAGTTGGCACAGGGAGCTATCAAGAGTGTGTGTTGCCATGACAACACCTGCAGTGTGCCACTGATATCATTTATTTTTCACTCAGGGGGGCGGCTGGCAATGGTATTCAGATGGGCCCATTGCTCTCCAGCGGCCAGGGGACAGATTGACAGCTAATGATGCCTTAAAAAGGAGTGGCTTAACCTGAACAATATCATGACAGGCTCAAAAGTGACTCCTGTCTATATTAACGGCAGAATACCGAGCTCCCTTTTTTCCCTCTCCATTCTATAAATTTCCCCTCCAAGACGACACGCTTTGCATGCACGCCTCCTTCCTCAATCGTGTTTTAATCATTTCCCTTATTTGCAAACTCTCCCTCGGTGCCCACACGCATTCATTTTTTCTGTTACGAGTAGAAACGCACACACACACTGTGGAGGCAGGAGACATGGTAATAAGAATGAGACATGAGGCCTCTGCCCCTGGCCACCAGCTGACTGAGGTAGGCCTTGGGAGTGATGGAGCGCAGGAAGTCTCTCATTGCCCCGCCGCTGAACCCGGCGCTCGGGTGCTACAACCCCCCTCCTCCACTTTTCCTCTCCTGCTTCTCTTTCCTTAACTCGCATCGTAAAACATCGGCTCCACACGATCAGTGCTGCACAGGGACTCACTCATCCAGCCATCTTAAAAGACAAACACCAATACGTCACGTTGTTTGCTAGTCCTAAGCAGTAGACACGGCAGGTGGCGAACAGGTATTGATCTGCTGCTCGAAGAAAAGGCAGCCGTCGTTCAATTGATCTCAATCAGTGCATTTCATTTGCATGTCATTTTCATCTTAGCTAGCCATTAAGAAAATGTAGTATTAATATTTGTTTGGCGTAGTCAAATAAACCGGAGAGGAAACGCCACAGGCCTTATTTAATCCCGAATCCTGGGCATTCGAAGGTGCGACATCAAGTAAAAATGTGGAAGACCCAATAATCTGCCGTTGTAAAAGTACACTTGGGGATTACTGATGGCACTTAAACTTAATAGGCATTTAAAGTGGATTGTGTATGCTGCTGAGAGCCTGTAATGATGGCTGTTTATGTGGCCTCCCATTTATAATAATTATGCAGAGTGTGAGGGGGGGGCGGCTGCCGTGTAGTTCTGGACTATTGGCTTAGGCTGAATAATGACCTACTGTAGTTGACCGGGAGATGACCGTTGCCTTCTGCATGACCCCAGAACCCCAGACTCACCCCCTGATGCCTCTGCTGGTAAATAGAAAGCTCAATATGTCTATACAGCACCTCTGCGCCTATATTGCCACAAAGAAAGCAGGCCTTTAGATGAGTCTGTGAGAATGAGTTTAAAAGGAGTGTCTATTTCCACTGGATTTTCCTTTTCTTTTATGGCACCTTTTTCTTTTCTTTAGGCATTTTGTAGGAGACTGACCCCCTGGGCGGGAGGCCAACTGGAGCCGTCATCTGTCTGAAGTTTATTAGGATGTGTCCCACAAGGGATAACAGTCACAATCACCCCGTTTTGCCTGTGAGAACTACATTCATATGCAAATTCACATTTATATCTACCTGTAAAAACCTGCACAGCGGAACATGAGAGAAAGACACATAAAACATACATGCCTATCAGATTAAATAGTAGTCTAAAAGCTGTTGAACTGCTTAAAAGCAGAACAACATAAAATTAAAATATAAATATAAAATATATATTTATCAATATAAAATAATAGATAAAATATATAGTAAAATGAGCTGGAAACTATATATCTCGGCCAGGTTTTTTATACACAAACCATCATGTATTTGTTTAAAAAAAAAACAAAAAAAAACACTACATGGGCCACCTAGCTTGAAAAACCTTACAAATTTCAGCCAGAAGGTGGCAGTAGTGTCTACAGCCATACTGATGGAGCATTTGGTTGTTAACAGTGGGTTGGCCCTTGTCTAGACTGGCATCCAAGATTCCTGGTTTACAGCCCCTAATGGTGAGAGTGTAAAGCACATTCTGTAGAAAGGCCAGGGCTAAATGAAAGAAAGGGATATCAGTGGGCTTGCATGTTAAAAGGAGTCCTGGAGAAGTCTGCCTCCATTTTTAGTGCAATAAATCTCATTCCAGGATTTTAAGGGGATTCCACTGGGAATACTGGCATGTGTTGGGTCTGACCTTTGGGAGTCATGTACTTTGAATCTAGGGGCATAAATTAAGAGTTAGGAATGCAAAAGGATGGCATGGTTGAAGAAGTAAAAAGAACGGTTTAGAAAAAGTCTCCATGGCCCCTTCAACTAGGAAAAAACTGAACACAGCAAACCAACAAGAGTGCAGTTACAACAAGAGCGAGAGTTACAACAAAAAGACAAATTAAAGTATGTTACATGGTAGCGAACATGTAATGCGATTATAGCAGGAAGAAAAACACCACCAAATATCCTGCTGCCGTGATTCTTCAGCCTTGAGGTGCTGTGCAAAGCTGGCAAATGGATGTTGGCGTTCTCCAATATTTCATGTTCAAGTGTTCTGACCGAAGAGCCATGCGGCATGAGAAAGGAGACAATTGTGGCAGGGGGAGGCTGATCTGAAGGAAACGGGGAGCTATTGGTACAACTATCGGTGTTGCATGCAAAATTAACTCTGGATTAATCACCAGAAGATTAAAACTGAACATTGGGTTTAGATGAATTACTAGGCAATGCAGTCCAGAACTTAAAGGTGTACTTCACCAAAAAGGAGATAGTTTCAAACCTGTATGGCTATATTTCTTTTGTGAAACACTAAAGAAGAAAATAATATCTTGAAAATAATATCTTCATGTACTAACACCCGGATGCATGAATATGCAAATTAGTCCCCGCCTCCACTCAATCGCACCAGCTCGGACTACCTGATCCATTCGGTCAGCTAGTAAACGCTACACAATGGCAAGTTGAAATATGGGTTTAATTCAGCCATATGTTTTGAACCAGAAACTGATTTAGAAGAAGAAGAGCGAATCATACAGGGTCGTCTACAAGTCGATGTGTCAGAATGGTAATGTGTTTTATTATGTATCGCTCAATAACACGCCGGACATATACCGTTAATTGATATGATTAGCCTTTAGCTTGACTATGTTATCAAACAGCTAATAATGTGTTGCTTATGTTACACAAACCATGTTCCCATTCGCCAGCTCAAAGTCAGACAGCTGCCTTCTAAAAGTCAGCATTCTTAGAAACGTTTTGAACAACTTAGAAAGTCAGTGGAGAAAAGCCCCACCCCGCACATTCAAGGGATTGGTTACATGTTTGTGATTGTAGGAAACAGGGGCATGTTTTTGAGACTGTTGGTAAACGGCAGTTTTAAGGAGAAAATACTCAGCAATGGTGTTGACTGACTGAATTTGCACATGGGTTGTCATATTAAAAACACCACATTCACATATAAACAACATAAAAAACGATTTTCACCACAGGGGGTCTTTAAATTTCCACCAGAGCATAAACAAAATACTCCACTAATAAGCCATTAACTATTTTGTGCAAGTGCTATCCAAAATGCTTCCACAAATTATAGATACGTGTAGTGATTTGTGTAGATGAGCCGAATAGCTGTTTATTCACTGTAAGTGGTGGATCAATAAAGACTGATGAGAGAGCTTTTTTTAATCTGTACGCTCTGCTTACACCAGTGCTGTGACAGCGCTGTCGACCTCTTTGATTTGTGACTTCACAACGGTCAATCATAGCACTGCCTCAAAAACCTGTTGGTTAGAGGAATTGATTTAGCACTTTCCACGTCTTTATCACCTTGTAATTACGCTTGGTGTTGACACAAATATACTTGGCCTCCCCTCCACGCCTCTGTGCAGCAAAATTTATGCACTCAGCTTTTATGACCACTGCTTTATGAGTGGGACCGCTAGAGTTAGGCTTGAGTTCTAGCCAACTGCCTATATTTCATTCAGTAAGGTCAACGTTCCAGGGAACACCCGTAAAAACAAGAGCAGGAGCCCCACATTGTCTGAAACGATTCTGAGGACGCATCTGAAGAGGTCTAAGAGATTTGAGCGATACAAGTGCAGCCGTTTCGAAAATATTGCCATCAATAAAAGCTATTTCAATTACATGTCAGTCACAGAGGGATTAAAAGTAAGAGCTGTTAAATCTACTTGTCTGAATTTACAGCTTGATGACAAATCAGAGACATGCTCCAGCTATCTGAGATGGTTAGACTCATTGTTTATACAAATTAGAAACACGACATGAGATAAAAAAAATAAATGACCCGTGCACATCCTCACCATGTTTTGATAGCCAACCATATCGAATGTTATATATTCTCACTGTTTTCTGAATAACAGAATCAAACCTGTTTTAGCTGTCCTGTTATTTAATCCTGATTATACGGTTCATTAGATGCCATATCTTTACATTTCATTAATGTTAATTAAATATCAAGAGTGTCGAACATGATGGTAGAATTCTTTCTTTAACTTAAAGGAATAGCTCACCTAAAAATAACAATTCTGTCATCATGTCATTTTAAACCTATATGACTTTCTTTTTTTCTATGGAAAACAAAGGAAAGTATTCTGAAGAATGTTTCAACTGTTTTTGTCCATGTAATGAAAGTCAATACAGTTCAAAACAACATGGGATCCAATTTACTTTCATTGTATGGCCCGAAAAACACAGAACACATTTTTAAATATCTTTTTTTGTGTGTTTTGGAACAACAATGACAGAGTTTCATTTTAGGTGAACTATCCCTTTAAGACATTGAGCTCAGTTAAAGGCAAAATTAAAACATATTGATTCTTTCAGTGGTGTATCTTTAAGAAACAGCTACACAATACGTTCCTGCTAACACCCCATTTGTAAAACACAAAAACATATAGATTAAAGCGGATGTATCAAATAAAGTGGTTTGCTCGGCCGATCACTCAATTTACCAAGACTCAACTACAGCGATGAATCAACAGCCTATTATTGAGAATGTGCCTGTGTGGCCACAGTATTGCAGTGGTCTATAGACCACAGATGTACAGTTTTCTGTTATGTCAATATGACATGTATACAAAACAGGCTCAATTTGTTGCCTGCAAATCTCTTGGATATCTGTACGGATAACATTTAGAAATGATACTGCTTTGTTAGAAAGCTGATATGCTATTCATCTTTTTCTAAATTGAGTGATTTATACAGAAAAATCTGAAGAAATAAAAATCTGAAGAAATAGAAAGCCACAAATCATGATGCATTATATTTTGTATAAGGTCTTGTTTGTAAAATGCTACAATAAGAATTTACTGACTCAGTGAAGACCATCCCAGCTTTGTCATTTAGAATAGAGTAAATGAATAGCTGCTAAGAGAAAGTCAGTGTGTATTGACCGATATGACTCATCTTATGGCCAGCTGCGTATTATTCATCATTAGTGAGGAGATGGATAGAGCGAGAAAAGGAAAAGAAAATCAAAAAACATGCAGAACGCTTCAACCAACAAATCAGCCAAGGACGCAACCAACAGCGCTGAACTAAAAGTCTGACCTTGTGTGTGTGTGTGTGTGTGTGTGTGTGTGTGTGTGTGTGTGTGTGTGTGTGTGTGTGTGTGTGTGTGTGTGTGTGTGTGAGAGAGAGAGAGATGGAGGGAGCAAACACAGACCTTGCTGATGATGTAGATGATATCTCCTCTCTGGAAGGCCAACTCATCGGGTCTGTCCGCTTCACAGTCCCACAAGCCTTGGTAATAATTTGCATAATCTGAAGACCCTTTATTTGAAAACACAAAGATTCAGAAAAAAATCAAATTTTTTGTCAATTTACAGCATCCCTCCACCACTGCGTACACAAAGTACTCACCAGCTTTTTCAATGAACTCTTCAGCGTTATCAGAAATTTCATCATCTGAAAAATACAGTCAAAGGTTATACAAATATAAAACAAGTGCCATTGCTGAGGTTTAAATGTAATACATATTTTGTCACCAATCTATTCACTCTAAGAAAAAAAGGTATAATAGCTGTCACTTGTACACCGTTGTACCTAAAAAGTGCATATTAGTACCCGAAAGGGATACCAAAAGTGTATATTTTAGTACCTAAATGGTACATATTAGACCCCTCTTAAAGGGCACTGTTCAAATGACAGCTTTAAAAAAAAATAAAAAAAAATCTAAGAGCCTTGCAGCTAATACAGCTAATCTCATCTGTCAATTAATGCTATATATCTTCCTCACAGATTTAAATTCTGGATCAACTTTGTGTACCTCTGAACTCTTTCATAAGTAAATTAAACAATATCTGTGGTGCTGGCAGTACAGTCAACTCCCGTTTGATTTATAGGGGAGGTGCCAGGCTGGGTTAGATGGCTAGTGTGTTTCAGGCAGACAGGCATTGATTCTGGGCGTGGCACCTCTAGGTCTATGAGGTGACAGTGATAGCCCAGCTTTCTGTCTCCCACATCCATCCTCGCGCTGTCAGCCTGCCGATAAAACCACCGTCCAGCAACCCTATACTTCCCACAGCACGAGCTTGCCCTGAGCTTCCAGGAACAGCATGAGGAAAAAACCTGCAAAGCTAAAGTAGCCCTTTACCATATGCTTGTGTGCATATGGTAAAATGTGTATAAAATATGTGTTGGAATCTGTTGTACAAGCCTTTATTTAAAAAGCAGAGATTTTTGTCAACGTGTAAATTGACGTGTGTGTTCTGAATCCCAAAAATTTCCAGAAAAATAAAATTCTCAGATTAATTTCCAGGATAGTGTTGAAGCATTAATGAGGGTATATATACACAAACATATATATATATATATATATAGGGGTGTAACGATACCCTCATGTCACGATTCGATACATATCACTATACTGAATTCACGATACGATATTATTGCGATACTCCAAGACATATGGTAGAAGGTTAACAAAAAATGGACTGTTGATTAAAATGCTAAATTTGATATTACATTGTGGGTGTAAATGAATAGGCCTTGTTGCTGGAAACCCAATGCACAGGACAATGGTGACACCTGACATGATTTTAAAGCTAGAATTGTTTTGTTTTTTTGATGATCATGCTTGCACTCTGTCACTGACTAGATATGTTTAAAATAATGTAGGCCACAATATTTTGTCAGGACCGACAAATATTACCCCATTGCATTATTATACATTATATTCAACATTATATATAGTAGTTTAACATAGTACTGACACTAAAACTAAAAACAAAATTCTCACACAGACATTTTCATTTTGGGTGAATTATACACAATACATATTGTCACTATCCACAATACATATTGCTGCATTTTTGAATTGCGATATATTGTGACACGATATATTGTTACACCCCTAATAGCCTATATATATAGTTCCATTAACGGTTCAACACTCCTAGAAATGTATCTGAAATTTTGTATATATACTTATATACACCAAGGCTGTATTTATTTTAAAATACAGTAAAAACTGTAATATTGTACAATATTATTACAATTACTGTTTTCTATTTTAATATATTTTATTTAAAATATTATTTATTTCTGTGATTTTCAGCAGCCATTACTTAGTATTTAGTGTCACATGATCCTTCAGAAATGATTTAGTGCTCAAGAAACATTTCTTATTATTATCAATGCTAAAAACAGTTGTGCTGCTTAAATGCATCCTTGCTGAATAAATACATTTCTTTAAAAATCTAAATCGCACTGAACCCAACCTTTTGAACGGTATGATACATGATTACATATTTCTTTGATGAGATTAGTTAATATATGAATACAGTTAATTCAGCACTTTTTAGACAATGTCATAATAGGACTGCTCAGCACTTTTCCAAACTGAAAATTTGAGAGGCACAAGAAGATGAGAGAGATGAATGAAGGACGGAAAAGTGAGAGAAGTGGTCACTCGATCCGCCATCTGTGGCCAGCTCAGCTGCCCAGCACACATGGCAAAGTAAGGTGAAAATGACAGCACTGACTCCAGAGTGATGTATTTCTCCTCAGAGGTCTCATTAGGTCCTCCGAGGGTCCTGCTATCACTTTGGGTGACCAGACCTTGATGTATATGCTCTTATTGATGGTGTTCAACATTGTAGAGTTGATGGTTACAACCTCAGTTGTTTTGCTCCACTAAAAGCCCATCAAACACTGATATCAGTATTTTAAGCTAGTGATCAAGGTAATCATTTGCACATACGTAAGTTTATCCATCAGGATAATCCAATAACCTTGTTTTTGTTTAAAGGGCCAATTCATGTTTTTTTTTCTATACCTGGAAGCTCTTCGTAAATGTCCTCTTCGTCCTCTTCTTCATCTTCCTGAGTCCCTGCTTGGTCCTTCCATTCCTCGCGGCTGCTTTGAGGGGTATGTCCCAGACTCTGGGTTGTGGCCGGTACAGATGCTGGCCCAGGACGTGGTGGTGGTGGTGTGGTAGCCCGTTCAATGTCATCATATGTCTCTTCCTCTTCTTCCACCTCCTCTTCCTCATCATCATCAAAGGGGATGAAGTTAGAGCTCAGATCTTACAGAGAAGTCATAAAAGCAATCATTAACATCTAAATAATGAAAACAGCAGCAGATAAATCACCAATCTACATATAGTGGGGCCCCAAAAGTCTGTGACCACTAGTAGAAATCCTTCTATTTAATGCTTTTCTATCACAAAATACATAGCATGTTTTAATTTGAGTGAAAAGTTGAACTTTACAAGAAAAAGATTTTCAGATTTACTTAGTAAAAATGTAGGCCTACTTGTTGTTTTTTTCTTGGTCACAATTTTGCTTTAATGACAGTGGCACTTGAGCTGCAAATGTGCTTTTTCAAGTGAGTGGTATACAAATTAGTTAGTTAAACTCCAAAATCATTAAACTTTAGTTTGTTTCCAGGTTTAAATTAAAATTTGAATGATCTTCTGCACTTTTGGACCCCACTAAAGCTTTGGAGAATTTATAAAAAATAAAATTAAAAAAAGATAAAATAATAATAATAATATCAGAAATCTACAGTAACTCCAAAGAAATCTGAAAAAAAGCCAAATTTGACATTTATTACAGTTCTAATACTGAATGATGGATACAGCCATTTGGCTGTATCCACATGTGCGAAGGGGGATGGGGAGGGAGAAAACTATCTCAGGAGTGTCTATTACTTCCCGCAAATCAGAGGGCCGCATTGAGCCCATTTTAGAGTGGCGAGGGTGCCTCAGATCTGTCTCAGATGGAGTGAGGGCCTGATTGCAGGTGACTGAGCTCTGTAACACAGGCTATCGTATCCTCACTGCCTGGATGCCAAGCAGGACCAGATCGATGCCCCTAAAGGATGACCGGGCAAATCCCAATCAATTTCCTGTAAAGAGCGCTGCGCTACGGGGAAGAGGAGGCAGCCTGAGGCACGTTGGAATCAGAAGCTCAGTGACGTGGGGCATGAGGAGGTCTAGAGCCTATCTTATTGGCTGAGCCAGAAGGAAAGTTATTGGTATGCCTCTTTTTATAAATCTGCCCTTTTCACATCAAGATGATCACCGTTGTGCTTGGCTCAAGTCAGATGCATTCAGCATAATATAAAATATGGTATGTATTAGAATAAAAATGTATTTCATATCTCACATACCCTTAAGAACGAAATTGATCTGGTCCACCCATTCCCTTGCCTCTCGGGGACTGCTGGCAGTGAACTGCAGAGAGAAACTATCATTGTTGATTTGAAGGCTATTCTCATTCTTCATTGTAATGACAGCAAGATGACTGAACACAGCTACAGTAATGAGCAATGTGACTGCGTTTGTGTGTCCTGGACCTGGTAAGAACGTCTTCCAGGAGCACTCATCTCGAAGCATGAATTCTTCTTGGAGTCCTTGCGTAAGCTGGGGACCAACTCTGCACTGTAGCCATTGATATAAAAGGAGCCTTTCTGCACCTTGTCTGAAGTTAGAAGACAAAATCCAAAGTTTCTCAATATCTCTGTCTTTGATGTTTATGAAAAGACTTGTATACCTCTTTCAGCGGGACAGGACACACCTTTCTCACTCCCGAAGTAATAAAATATGGTGTTGTTCAGAACGCACCATCGCTTTTGCCATTCCATGCTGAAGAAACTGTGATCTGAAAAAAAAAAAGGAAAAAGATTAGAAATGCTAACGGACCTTATGTAACGTATGATGTGCGTGTTTTGATTCCTACCACGTCTTTTCTTCTCCAGGTAGCCTTGCTTTAGAATGTTACTCAGGTCCTGTGCAGCCACCATGGGGATCTCTTCAAAAACTGTCAATCAGAAATCAAGGGAAATAATGTTGTGAAATTATGTTGTAATGTGACACATAAGTAGTAAGAAAATTAGTGAGTAAAGGCCGTTCACTGCAGGAACGATAACTATAAAGATAACTATAATGATAATATTTGCGTCCACACCAGAGGACGATATCTTTCTGTTTATTCTAAGCACGTGCTGCATTTTGTCTCTGCCTCTTTAAAATGCTCGAGCTCTTTAAAGGAGGATGGATTCTGATTGGCTGTTAATGTTTTTAATCATTCATCAGCTGGAAAAAAATCGTTCTGAAAGTAATTCTAACGCTATCGTTTCTCTGTGCCGTTATCGTTATCTAGTTGTGATGTAGACCCTGCTATTTGTTTATATTTAGAACGATTTTTAGAACTAGGCCTATATCTTTATCGTTATCTTTATAGTTTTAACACATAACACATATTCAAGCCCATAGGCACACAAATATGTTATACTCTTATAAGCCTCTTGTGCTCACCAAGGCTTTATTTTGATAAAAAATACAGTACAAATGTGATATTGTAAAATGTTATTACAATTTAAAATAACTGTTTTCAACCATTTAAAATATAATTTATTGCTGTGTTGGCAGAACTCATTCTAACATGCTAATGTGGTGCTCAACCAAGTTTTTATTAAGGAACAAAGAACTGCATTTATTAGAAATATTATTTATTGTATGATCATTTGTTAATCATTGTGTCCTTGATGAATAAAATAATTTATTATACTCTTAAAAAAAATTAGACTAACCCCAAACAAATATTTGTGTTTGTATATATATATATATATATATATATATAGCCTATATACAGTGCTAGTCAGAATTATTTGCCCCCTTGGTAAATAATGATCAAAGATGGCTGTAAAAAAAAAAAATCTGCATTGTTTATCCTTTTGATATATATATATATTTTTTTTTTATTGTTAAAAATCTAACCTTTTATTTTCATGCCAAAAGCTTCTTTTTTTCTTTTTTTTTCATCTGACCATAGAACGTTTGAAAAGTAACTGACACTACTGGAACTTCAAACGGGACGGGTTCAATGGTCAGATGAAATTGAAAATTAGCTTTTTTGGCAGCAAACACTTAAGATGGGTTGGGTGCACACAGGGATAAAAAAGTAACCCATGTGTAAAATGAAATACTCTGCTGCATCTTTAGTGCTGTGGGCCTAATTCTTTGCCAGAGGACTTGGACATCTTGTTCAGATACATGGCATCATGGATTCGATCAAATACCAACAGATAAAAAAAATCTGGCAAAAACCTGACAACCTCTGATAGAAATCTTATAATGGGCCATGTTTGGATCTTCCAATAGGACAGTGATCCAAAAACAAACATCAAAATCAAAACAAAAATGGGTCACTTAGCACAAAACCAAGCATCTGCAATGGCCATCCCAGTCCCTGACCTGAACCCTGTAGAAAATGAGTGGGCTGAACTGAAGAGAAGAAGCGCCAACATGGATCTGGGAATCTGAAGGATCTGGAGAGATTCTGTATGGAGGAATGGTCTCTGATCTCTTGTCAGGTGTTCTCCAAACTCATCAGGCATTATAGGAGAAGACTCAGAGCTGTTATCTTGGAAAAAGGAGGTTGCAAAAAGTATTTAATAAAAGGGGGCAAATAATTGTTCCCAATGTGTTTGGAGAAAAACATTTATTTCATAATGTGATTTCCCCCCCCACTTTCAATTCTTTTACTTCAATGAAAGGTTTGATTTTTGCTCTTTTTAAAAAAATTAAATATCAAAAGGATTAACAATGCAGATTTATTTTTACAGCCATCTTTGATCATATTTACCAAGGGGGCAAATAATTCTGATCAGCACTGTATATATGCACCCTTTAGCTTTTGCACCCCTAAATTTACATTTAACATTATCTATATGTACAACCGATTCATTAGGCATGGAGGAGAAGGGGCAAAGTCATAAAAAACTTGTCCCAGCACTGCTAATATGATGACAACTGTAACTTACAACTGCACTTAAATCTGCACCCACGCATCTATTTTTAGCATGTTTTCTAGGGCATATGAGAGTGGCAGCGCAGGCGAACAATTTGCTGCAAACAGAGAAACGAGACACAAATCCTCACCCTCGCTATCCAGCTTTCATCGGCTTCAAACCTCAAGGGAGCGTAGGCGACAGGTGGGCCTCTGGGCACGCTACCAGACTTATTTAAAACCCATTTAAACATGAGCAGATGCTTCCTTGCCAGCACGCTGATGTTGAAGTAATCTCTGTGGTATCTCTTCTCTTTGAGCTAAGGCTGCCATTCGATGCATAAAACAGGCAATGTTATGTAGTCAACTGTGCAGGGCTGTCTAGGACTTGTCATTGGAAAAAATGTTAAAGGAACAACCATGAGTGCAACTGGGATGTGAGCGGTGGATCTAACAGCTTGGAGAATCTAATGCCCCTATAAATAAGACTCAGCTCATCAAACCCACCCAGTCTGTGTGACATCACCACTGAGCTCTGTAGCCTGCCATGTTATGTGTCCAGTTTATCAGACAGATGACCATCTCAGAGAGGAGCCCTTTGACCCTCACTCACATTCACCAACACACATGAACCTTCTCTGCACACACGGTCACATCTACGTCGTCATAAATACAACTGAACTACACACTGTTTGTCAAGGGTATGTTGATGTATCATCGGAAAAAATCGAGGCCTCTGTCCAGCCACTTCTCTGTTCATTTTTCTCCCTGTGCGCTTTCGTCCTGACACCTTTTACTCCCCTCATCCATCCACATCCCCCTCTGTTCATTTATCTAAAAGGTCAAGCCCCGGTAATAGTTCAGAATAAACAGAAGAAATGTGAGAATGGCGTACAATTAACAGTCTCTCTAATCTTCACACACCTACTGACAACCTTCTTCCTCAGGCCTTGCTGTCTGACCCCATGGTGCGGTCAGAGACTTAAGCAACGGTAAAATGAATGACTGAACACAAATTCGCCATTCTTCACAACCTACGAGCTGCCTTTCTGTGGAAACTAAACAGTGGGCGTGTGTCTGGCCAGTCACTATATTCGTGATTCTTCCACAGGGTAGCAGTGTAACCAAACATTTCACCTTCAGAAAAAAATGGCATGTTTTTCCTTTCTGAACTGTCTCCAAGGAAACCCAAGATTCTGATTGGACAAACAGATTCAACTTCAGTCATTTCTTTCAAACCAATCAGAGCTTGATATTTTTAAAGCCACAGAGGACAAAAAGCTGCCAAAAAGGCAGGGGAAAATCAAGAGGCAGAACCGTATTATATTTCTGCCTGTTTCTTACATTTGGTCAGTTTCCTTTGATTCTACATGTTTTTATAAACCTGCACATCATAAACACAATCATTTACCTCTGCAGAACTATTAAAGCATCATAAAATATGCACGTGGAACCGGTCTTGAGGATTTTCATTTCGGCTATAAATTGCATTTTTAATTATTCAGAGCAGTGAGGTTTCTTAACTCTCACCCCTGCATTCCCCCCTCCTTAATTAGCATAAGTCCAATCATTTCCATTTAAATGTGCTGTGGATGTTTATGAATATTTCAGAGTGTTACATCACCATCGTTCTCAGAGGCTTTGTGCCTTTTTCATTCATTTTGTTTTCTCATGTTGTTCGGTGCCAACATCAATTATTATAAAGTATTCAGTGATTTTAAAAAACGGAGCATCAAATTGCATCAAAAAAAGAAAAACAGAAATCAGAGTACTTATTTATTTAGTTTTCGTTAAGCAGACGTCCAATTCCGAGCTTGATTTTTGTCAGTAACTCATCACAAGAGCCACACAAAAACGAAGAGATGTGGGGAGAGGAGAAAGGGAGCGAAGCAAAGCTAATGACTTTCCTCTAGGCGCTCTCGGCGGCTGCTAGACGCTTTGTGGTGATGCATGGCGCGGCCTCTGCAATGTGGCAGGCCGAGATTGGTGGAGTGAGGCATTGAGCGTGCCACGCAGAGGGACGTTCATCAGTGCCATGGCAGCAGGAGAGCGGGTACTGATGCCACGAGAAGAGCTCGGCGGGATACCGGAGAACCAAGAGCCTCCCTCCACCTCCTTCTAAACATGGAGGTATAGGCACAGCTCCAGGTCACACTACTGCCATCACTCCACAGCACACTGCCTGCCATCACCAATGTGCGGCAGTGTTTACTCCTCACGGACTCGTTCTGCAGAGAGAGCCCTTCTGTAGAAATGACATCAAAAACGGATTTGACAGCCAGAGCAGCAGGTCTCAAATGAGTGGCAAACAAACAACCTCACATACTATTTAATTAATTACCATTCGTCATAAGCTCATATCAGGTATTCATATCAGATAATAAAGCTGGGCTCTGTGCACATTTAACATCACCAACACGCAGAATATTGCGCTCACAGGTGATGTTATGAGCACAGCAGGTGATCCAGCTATAAAAATCTGATTGATGTTGTAATGATCTGAGGAATTTAATGTAAAAGAAACCATTAAATAGCATCAGTTGAGTAGCAATGGATCAAAGATAGGTCACAGTCAGTAGTTACAGATGCAAAGGTTTGTCAAAAAACTAAATGTAGTTTTTAATGTACACATTTAAGTTTGTTTTCATTCTCTTTATAATGCCTGACTAGGGTCAGATATAAGGATGTAATGATACCCTCATGTCACGATTCAATATATATCACGACACTGCAATATTATTGCAATACACCAAGACATATGTTATTAGGTTAACCAAAAATGCACTGTTGATTACATTGGGGGTGGAAATGAAAAGGCTTGGTAACACCAGAATAAAAATATTCATGATTCTGAAGCTGAAAATACAGAATTATTTTAGATGAATATGCTTGCACTCCGTCACTGACTAGATATATTTAAAATAATGTAACTTTTACTGGTAACATTAGACATTTAGCATTATCAGGACCCACAAATATTCCCCCATTGCATTATTATACATTATATTCAACATTATATAAAGTAGTTTAATGTAGTACTGACACTAAAACTCTGTAAACTTAATTTTTTTCTCTTTTGGGTGAACTACACAGAATAAAGATTGTCACTATCCACGATACATATTGTTGCATTTTTGTATTGCGATATATTGTGACACGATACATATATTGTTACACCCCTAGTCAGATAACAAAAATGTTGCATTAAAAATGTTATCTTTTACAAGATATGGTGGTGTGCATGTTTTTTCTCTTCTCTGTTTACAACATTTGCAATGATCAAAATGCACATAATTGATCAAATTATTAAATACCTTGGGAAGATTGAATGACTGCATTGCCGATTTACCTTGGCATTTCCGAATGCGACCATCGACACAATACAATGATTTACTGTAGATTCAGTGGACACAAAAGTCAAGACCACTAACATATTTACACTATTGATTAAATGAGTCCATGAAGGATTACTAACCAATCATGTGATCACATTTGCATACTGAAGCAATATTGCACTGCAAAATATACTGCACCAAATTCTACTCTGGCCGACACAGATAAGCCGATGGTGATTATGAATATTAAAATTCTATACTATTTTGTCAAAATAAATAAAAAATTAAACATTACCGGTACACTTTTTTATTGGACACTACAACCGAATTCAGTCAGCAAAATGTTATAATGTAGAGTATGAAAATGGAATTTTGATATTTGCTAAAGATGACTTAACAGTTCTTATTCAATTATTAGCATTAATGATCAACTTTAAGTGAACGTAAGATGACGGCCAAGGAAAATGTAAAATTGTGAAAATGAGCATGCACTGTTTAATATCTATATAACATATACACACACAATATTGATAAATGAAAATAAAATCTAATATCAACCAATTACTATAATGCAACAAAAAGACATGCCTACATACAGTATATAAACAGTGCACGAAATCTGCATCATATCGCTGACCTATCCATGTCTTCTCAGTATTGTTCTGTTAGCATGGGACGCACGAGCCTGAGGCTGACCTCGGCGTGAACCTCAGAGATGAGGTGAAACAGAAGGCACGAGGGTCCCTGGGGGGCCGAGGAGAGAGGCAGGGGAGGAATGCTGATCAGGGAGAGATGGAGAGACCGGAATTACTGCGCTCTCCTGTACAGCACTTGATTAGAAAAAAGGAGAACTCTGAGCATCCTTAACCCCCCATACCGCACACCAATACGCAAACTGCACACAGAGAACAGCAAATTGACACATTTTTCCTCATTAAAGGCAAAGGCAGTGGCCTCTGTGCGATGCCTGCGCATAGCAAACATTAAGAGGGTGAGAAAAAATGAAGGAAAGGCATTAGGGAGGGAGGGGGGTGAAAGACAGAGAGAGAGATCCCTAGGTGAATGGCTCACTTGAACATCACCTCTCTAAATTGTCCTTAACAAGAACTGATTCGATTTGAATGAAAAGGATCTGTTATTCACAACATGATACCTGAAATCATGCAGCCCCTGAACAGTTTTGCAGTATTACTTATTATTTACAAGATTCCAGGATGGACCTTTAGCCGGCCTCTGTTTAACGGCGCAATTGTGGGCTTCACACATGATGTGGGAAACCATTTAACATGCTTTAGTGCCACAACATTGTTCCTTTACTGACGAGCCGCACCGTACAAGAGGAGAATTTATAGCCTGGCAATGAGCAGGGAAAGCAAAGGGGGTCCTCCGTTCAGAGACCAGAGCTCTATAAATTTTACCCCCATATATTATGACATCCATTCAAAAGTTTAACTGCAAATACTATAATCCTGAGATGGCAGAGAGGTGGACCGGGGTGCGACAGCCAGAGGAGATATGACTCGAAAGCAGTGTCATCATCACACACGGCCGCAAAGAAAAATGAGTTCGGCGAGATGTGGAAATATACTTAAACTAGTGGAGCTGAGGCATGAGAAAGCTTGGAATTCGGTGCTGTTGGTTATAGCCAATTCACAAAGAAAAATGAACTAACTAAACATGAACATACGATAAAAATGAGTGTGTGTTTATTTCAACAAGAATTATGAGCAGGTTCCTGTCTAAAATAAATGCTAAGAAAAAAGAAACCCTGAAAGGATATTAATTTATTTTATATAAAAAACTAAAAAGGATTTACAGATATTTATCTCATATCTTTCTAATGAAGAAAAAAAGGAAGACTTTCTTTTTTTTTAATAAACTTCTTATATAGAGTGTATAATTCAGGCAAGTATAATTATTTTTAAATATAGCATTGCACTGCCGTTCAATATAATTTTGGCAAGACACTCTGTCACAAGCAAATGTTGTGAATGTGTGGAGAAATTGAGACGTTCCTAAAAGAGAAGAAAAAAGGGGAAGACAGGGAGTGTTGTATTTCAGGATGAATTGTAAAAGCATCAGTTCAACAAATTAGAAATTAACTTTAGTGCTGAATCATATAGCCTATGTACACCTACTCCTGAGGTGACAGTCCAAGTTGTAAGTCTGTAAAAATATAAAGGATTTACAGGGCTGAAAAAATTGAGGTAAGGAAGTATAATTTCTTCTTTCTTACAATTGCATTGCATAATGTTAATGGATGCTAAAATAACAGTACTGGTATCAACTTATGCAGTGGGTAATTTTGTTAAATTTGATAAGCTGCCTACATAACATCACACACAAAGGTGTTAATTTACATGTTTTAAAATATAAATATAATCATGGCTGGCCAGACGGTTAAGCTATTTCAACGGGACTCACAAAGGCTGCACAGAATGTACACACACTGCCTATTTTGTTAGCATTGCTCTCCTGTTTTTTTTATGCATTTCTTCTACATTCGTTTCCCATTTAATATGCTGTTTTGAATTTTTTTTTAATTATTAAATCGTATTTGTTTAGCCGAACAATAAAATACAATTTCACGGTTTCTTGTAGGCTACTCGACGCTAATGATGAAACAAAATAAAGGTATTTTATCATATACTTCATGGTCTCCCAGTTAATATCGATTTATTTGATTTAAATTAAATGAGTTCAATAACATACTTCGTAAATAGCATGACATCAAAGGTCTGTAAAGGAATAGGCCTACTAATAGAACATTCAGTAGTTTGTACGTCTCTTGTCTGCGTGTTTGTTAGGTTTTCTTCGAACAGATTTGATGCAAGAACGATGAAATATGCCAGCAGACACGTGTCGACTGTCTGCAGACGGCAAATCATGATTCATGATATCGTGCATCGATCACATGAGGAATGCAGCACGGTCGTAAAGTTTGACGTGTTTGTTAACGCTCACATACATGTGTGTCACACAGGTATTTATGACCGTCTGATAAACTCCAGAAAGCTGCTATTGTGGGTCTGTTTTATTTAACTGAGAACGAGTGAGTGAAAAATAATTAAATTTCGCATTTCAGATGGGGAAAAATGTGAAATTCGACAGTATTAAGTGATAGCCCAAAAGTGTCATTTAGTTTATATAAGTCGTGTAAATATCATCAGAATTACTTTAGTTTTAGGAAGTGGTAAAGACTAAAAAGCCCACCAGAGGGCGCGTGTTGAGGGAAAGTGAATGGTGTTTTCTGAAGAGCCGACACAGACTGTATTAAAGTAAATCAATAAAAGATATCAAATGTATAAAACAATCTAACAGAACACGACAACGAAGAAAAATAATTCAACGACATTCTAATAAAAAAATAACAGTATAGGCTATTGTTAATTGTCTCTGTTTCCCATAAATGTTTATGTGTTTAGGCCTAAAAAGGATAGCCTATTCACGATTTTCACCCCCAGGTTTTAACTAACTTAATCCCTGGATGTGTTGGTTTCCCGTAAGCCTACAACTTATAGGCGCCATTCACATTTAAAACTTTGATATTTAATTGTTTATTTAGTAATTTATTCCACAATAAAAAGTCAGCCAATTTTATTAATTTCAAAATGATTATTTTTTCAATCAGAGGACTTCACAAAATACTATTTTACTTTGTAATTATTTTCAAAATGATTTGAATATATATATAATTATTTTTATTGTTTATTGTATAGAAAATTTCATCAGTATAATCGCATTCCTTATTAGGCCTATTATCTTATTTTAGATTTTAAAAAAATCCGTTTATAATTCGTTTTGTTGGGAAGCCCCATATAGCCAATATATCAGAAAAAAATGTAATAACCAAAACGAAAAAGTTTGATTCGAAATGCTTTCTAAATAACTTTTTTAGTTATTCGCATTTGTGGAGTAGCACGCGCATGCAGGCTCTCAGCGCGTGTCCCCTCAGTAAATAAATAGAAAGTTCAAAGGCTTAACTGTTTAAATGATAGAAGAACTACAAGAGCCAACGGTTACACGTCTGTAATCTTAATCCAGCCATATATGAGCAATATCCTCTTTATAAAAATAAAACTTGTGCTTTATTTTAAATAATTTATTATATATACACAACAAAAATCTGGAAACAATTTTCCATCTTAAGCTACTCTATAAAATTTAGGAGAGCAGGATAATTTAACTTGAAGTGTTTGTATTGGCTCGAAATGCTTATAGACTGCAGCCAGGAATTGTCGTTACAAAAAAGATCACTTCACAGAAAATCCTCATCTTGTGATTACATCAAGAGGTTTTTTTTTCTGTTGTATGGGAATCTGTCATACCAGGCCCTGCCAGTCATCTTGAAAATGATTTGGTTCAGTGGTAACCGATGGCTGTGTTTTATCACACACACATTGCAGTGATGTACATCACCAGGCCAGCCTAAACCTCCCAAACTTAAATATAGCCTCTCACTCATGAAGATCCTTACTCAAATTCAGAACCGTGTGGGGAAACGACTCTTTTATGATTATTACATGTTTCAACACTCAATAGAAAACATATGGTAAATTAGGCAATTAGCATAATATTTTCAATTTTTTGACAGATAAATGATACCTACAGGCTGACAAATCAGAGGGTAGAAAGACATTTAATGGAAAAACAGTTCTTCTGGTCATTTTAAAGATGTGAAAACATTCCAAATGCTGCAGTAGAACAGAACCTCAGAGAGCCATGGCGTGTCAAATGGATTATGTCGGTAAATATAAAGACGAAAAAAAAAAGCGAATGTTCATTTCTAGCATAAAAATGCTGCCCTTGTAAAACACAAATATTCTAAATATTAAAAATGCAACATGCACATGGTTGCCAAGAGCAAATCTGCATTAAGATAAAACCAAAAAAGACACACAGAAGACATTTGAACAGCACTCCTTCCCTGTGGGTGTACAGCAAACACACCTACACACGCTTTCATTTGTTTCCCAATGAAAGCATCAGGCCACCTGGGCCTTGCATCGAAACTTCATCAATCTCCAGAAATGGAATCCAGTGGAGAGAAAAATCAAATTCTCATTTGCAAGATGGGTAAGAGGAAAGAGAGAGAGAGAGAGAGGTACCTGGGAAGGCTAACCTCTAGCTGAACCCACAGCATTGAATCGTTTTGCCATTTGTCTGCGATACTGACAGGCTGCAAAGAAGATTAGACACTCAAGGTTGTGACTTCCTATTCTGCTTATTTCATACCTTGCAAATCATGAAAGACTTCCTCTCTTCACCCACGCTAACTTTTACTAGACCTGGACGTATTATATTGAGCACAGAAGCAATATTTTCCTAACTAATAAAAGAAAAAGCGTGATGAATATAGTGATGTATGCTCTGTTGACTCATCATTGCACAATGAATAGGGCGACTGACAATGATATGACATTAACAGTTGAAAATCTCTTCCGAATGATCAGTTTACAGGGCAGGAGCGTGTTTGGGTGAAACAGTGAAATTACAAATGAGCGAGAGACAGAGCGAGAGCAAATATGGGCTTTTTCAGCAGCATCGTAGCCTTCGGAGAGTGAAGTGAACTTTTGAACCCGTTCGGCAGAAGCAGCGAAGCACTGAGGATGCTCGTGTCTAATATGCTTCTATTTCAATTAATTAATGCAAAGGGAAACAGAGGGTGGGAAAAACGACAGCACAGAGGAAAGATGGTGTCATATTTGCCGAAGTCATTTAACGTGCCCTATGAAGCCTGCCAATGCCTCATACTTTACACTTTCTATACCCGCATTGGAATATTAATTGTGATTAGAGGAAAATGAATGGATGATTACTAGAATGGAAGGAGGGAAAAAATGGTTTTGAAAAAGTTTTTAATAATCCTATCCCAGCTTGGGAAACTTTATTTGAACTGTGCCGTGGCTATGGCAACTGAGGTCAATAATGTAGACTCAGTTGCCCTAGACAGAGTTCAGACAGGTCATGAAATGACCAGAACAAGACCGAGGGGTCAAAAGTTTACTGTAGGGAGGAAGAAACACTCAAAGTGTGAGGACTCACAGCAAACGTATGGAGTTAAGAGGCAACGTGGATAAGGACCAGCTGACAACGACACTGAGGTCATGTAAGGTGCTTATGATCACATGACTCCACCTTTATGTGGCCACATGCCATTGCATTAGGGAAAATAGAACAGGATCAGGCTGCAGGACAGAGCCCTGCTGAAATTCCTGACAGTAACCGTGATGATGACGAAGATGATTTGCATGTTAGGCTGGTCACTTTGGTTTGCGAGGGATCGCTTAATTGCCAGGCTAAAATGTATTTTTCATTGACGCAAGCTCTTTTTGGACTCTCCAGAGATTCATTACAACAATCAATTCCCTAACCAACACAACCATTAATTAAGAGGCTTTAAGATCTTGAAAAAAATCAAATTTACATCTTGATGATCTAATTTGCGATAAAGAAACAACTCAACTCTGACTCCTCTGCCTCTCTCTGATTGGCTTCTCCAGCTTTGCCTGTAGAGCCGTGGTGGGGTAAGATAACAGGGCCGAGAGGGGCTTTTGTTTCTGGACATAAATCAAGTCAGTGCACACAAAGAGCCCAGAGCATGTGCAGCCTTTGATAGGACAAGCATTGATATTAGCCTCTTAAACACACAAACTCCTGTCAGGCTGACAAACCATACACCTTTTTCTGCTGTATTTGTTATGACTGAAATGATTGGTGGAACTGACGTCTTGTATGTTTTTTAATAATTTTAAGTGGCAAATATCTACGACTCGGGCCATTCAAAGAGATAAGAATTTTTTTTTTTTATTCTACTACTTTTGCATTTCCTAAACTTGACCTGGCAAAACATCCACCCCACTGTGAGGCTCCTCCTGCCCTGGGCTTCCCATCCTCGGCTGCAGGGCTGCTGTCATCCAGACGAGGCTGCAGGCATGGTGGGGTCAACCGTGCGGTCTGCGGGTGAAACTCAGTTCACATTACCATACAGACAGGGGCCCTGACAATAGAGCGCCCATCTGTTCCTGTCAGCTATAACAAATCTACTGTCAAACCTCCCTCTGGAGACAGGGAGGCAGAGCTGGCTAAATGAAATAAAACTGACTCCTCCCACCGACGAGTCAACTGCTGCCTCTCTTCCAGTCAGGTTAGAGCACAAGCAGACACAGTCAATTTCCCTTCCTCACACAGGCGAGCATGTGACATCACGGAGCGAGTAGCGGTGCAGGAATTGAATGCCTGAACTATATTTACCCTCCAATACAATAGGGCAAATTTGAAAATATCAGCATGCAAGCTCATTCATATCACATATGCATTTTGATTTTCATTCACTCGAGCTAAGCACAAAAAAAAAAAAAAAATCAGAAGGGCTCACAGCATGGAGCGTCTTTATTGAATCAAAGTCAAATGAGAAAACTAAATCTGAATTGCTGAAAAAGGTGCATATTTGAACCTTAATCTTCATGATTATTTTCCTCTCTCTAATTTCATACACTTTCTCCCGCTCAAATTCCAAATGTCCTATCGCAGGGTTTGATGTGAGATTCCCAAACTGTGAACTAAACATGAACCCTGAACTGCACTTGCCCTTGCTGGTCATTATCTTTATTGAAAGAGCGACATGATGCGAATCTTCTTCGAGTTACTCCTCTTTGACTTATATGCCTTTTCCGGCAAAGGAGCAAATCAAAGGAGCACATCCAGGTTTGACCCCCTTTTGTTGCTAAATTACAAACAACATATAAAATAAATGGGATAGTGGAGTAGCTATTCATTTTTACCAGGGTGGTGAGAAGTTTCGTGTCAGTGAACAAGAAGACGCATTTGAGATAAAAACAATAATTTATGGTTTTCACAATTGACAATTGTGTAGCCTGACATTTTTTTTTTTCTGTTCAATCTGGAAAACTGTTAAAAGAATAAAATATGTCTATGAAGTCAAATCCGGCAAAGACAGAGAGAGAATCTGGATTGTCTTTGACTTTTAGCGGATTGCAGTAGCATCCCAGAGCAGGTCACTAGTGATCAATGATATTGAATTGAATGTCCCTTAATTCTTTCTTCTTCTTTTTTTTTTTAGCTTTTTCTGCAAAGCTGCAGGCTTTTGATCCCTCTGAGAAAATTGTCAGTTGTATGATGAGTGATAAAGAAGAGAAAATGGATTAAACGCCCCTCAGGTACAGTGTTGAGTTTCAAGACCAGCTGCTTACAGAGGAGCCAGGGATGATCAGTCAAAGATTTGGCCCGAAGCAACAGCAAACTGCCCATATTGGTCAAAAACACAATCAGCAAACACAACACAGATTTTGGTGGGCCATTTTCAATCTGCAGTACATCCTGTTTTTAAACTCTCTTTAAACGTCGAATTTCACTCCAGTTAACGTTTTTCAAATTCTAGTAGGCTATATACACAAGTAAATTTACTTTGTGTCAGAAGCACAAGAAAGCTAACATTTAGACACCATTGTTAAAAGCAGGCAAACATGCCACAGTTTAACCCCAAGAACCCAGCATGCCTCCGCAGCAGCAGCAGCACACATGCCCAAACATCCGCCCCCGCCTGCCACTAGAGGGAGCTCTTCATCCCTTTTCTATGGAGGTAAAAGACCACCCTCCCATTCCCCTTCCACACACTCCTCAATGCCAGCAGCAGAGCTGTGGGAATCCACTAGAGGGTGATCTGTTACCAAACACCTCCACTGGGGTATTTCATCATTAGCAGTGAAACCCCCACAACAATGTGCTAAAGATGTGCTAGACAAGTTTCCTGTCTTGACTTATCACAGCTTACATACATTAGACATACGAGTAAACACACTCATATATGCACATAGTGGCTTGAACTCACGCTCACTGGCACCTTCCTCCTGGTAGTCAGAGGCCACTGACATATCATCTGAGGGGGCAGAGCGTCCCAGACTGGAGCTGCGGTTGTCATCTGAACTATCCTCAAGATTGGCTTCATCTAGGAGAAAAAATAAAAGAGCTTCACATAAGTAGAAACTTTGTTGAGTGAGTTCGACAGATATACATAAAATGAAAATGCTGTGGGAGGAGAATCTAATCATTTTTGTCAAACCGACTTGTTTTCTAAAGAACCCATTGTTCCGGGAAAGCCTGAATCTGAACGGAAATCTCGGTGAGCAATTAATTAGAATTATGAAGCAGCTGTTCACTTACATCTGTGGGGAAATTCTTGTGGGTGTCTGAAAAGAGAATATTTAGAAATGCTTTTAGAGAGGCAGGTTTTATAAAGGATCAAATAACCTTCGAAACAAATGGACTTTGCAATGCTCAAAGTTTTTACTAAAATGGATCACTGTATAATGCTTCTAATCAAGTGCATGTAATCTTTGCATTGTTCCACTATCTTTCTTAGTCTAGATAAACATTTCAGCTCTACAATGAAAGCTGTACTACAAATTCAAAAAAGAATTGAAGAGGCGTTTGATTGATGGCAGGTTGAGTATCAGTATAAACACATGCATCTGTAAAAAAAAAAAAAAAAAAAAACGGTGCATTGCAGCGTTTGCAAACGATGCATTGACAGCAAAGTATTCATATGCTGAAAAAAAAAAAATCTAAGTGTGCTTGTTCTCCTTGCAAACACTTTGTTTCAGCACACCAAACCACAAAACCACTCCAGCGCTGTAATTGTACTCCTTGCTTCTAAAAAGACAACAATAGAAAAACTGAGTAATTTGCTTCCTGTCTGTTTAACTGTTGTGTTTCATTTGTAGCTCGACTGGGAGCACAGATTCTCAAGCGGCCAATAATTTGCTTCTATAAATTTACTTTTTGTGGTTTTCATTGTGCAATACAAACAAAGGGGAGCAAGTATTTGTCAGCTCTAATACTTGCACATGAATAAAACATACTGTGACATCCCTCACCTCTTCTGGATGACATGAAAATTTCGTATAAGAATATCCCTGGAATCTAGAGCAACTTTACTGAGATTCTCATCCTGGAGTATTTCAAAAACAAACAGCTCACAGTCTGAAAGAGAGAGAGAAAAACCTCAGTAAACTACTCATGCTATGTAAGAGTCTGTTTACAAGAGCAAAAAACAATGACACAAAACTTTCAATGTTTCAATTTCAACATGTGGAAAAAGAAAAATGTGACCTTTGTGTCATGTGATTTTGCTATTAAATATGTTTTGAAAGATGCAAATCAGAAAAGGATTGTTCTATTCATGCAAATGTCATAGATGCCAGAATGTGTAAATGACAATAGTCATCCTGTCTGCGTGTCAGAAGGACGATAACAATCTCATGATGGCATCATTCATGAAGTCCCATTTTGTACAAAATGTTTTCCTCTAGAGTAAACACAGCGAAGCAGAATAATTACTAGAGTAAATAAAACTAATGAAATCATAAAACTGAAATCCTAACTATAGGTTTAATAACACAAACCACAACTTTTATAATAATGACATGTTTACAATGAAGTTGAAAACTAACTTTAAGATGTAGCCTAAACATGTGCTTTAAGTCCTATGATTTCTTTGTGAATTCTCATTAAATCCATGTTTGGTATGCTATATAAGAAGCATTTCTTTAGTCAAAAGTTGACATTTATCAAATGCTCTAATTTACCTTAATAAAAACAAACAGATAAAATAATACAACAAACAAATAGGTATAGAAGCAATAAAGTCAGATTTTAATACATTAACATTGAAACAATGCCTAGCCTACCTCTTAATAGTTGTCTGATGTCATCAAGCGCCGTCCCCATCTCTTGCTCTCTGGGTGAGACTACAAACAGAAATAAAAGCTAATAAAATATGTCATCGGTTGAAGGTCAGAAAAATTCTGAGTGAATTTGTTGGTCACTTGTCATCCCACATAATGAATTCGCAGTGTGAAATAAAAAATAATCGAGAGAGATATCACACCACACGAACCGGCTCGCGGAGGAAAGGAGAAGAGGAAGTGCAAAGCACATTGTTGTGACAATGAAACACTGCCTAAAGAGATGTAGGCGAATTACTTTTTGACATGAGTCTCAAATGAAAGTCAAACTAATTTCAAAATATTACAAGTGAATTTGCCTTTTCCACCATATATTAATTTTTAGACCAAGCACCCAGTTAAAAATACAATTGAGTAGGCTACACCGTTTTGAATTTGTTGTCAAACTTTGAAGTGTTTTTATTCGTTTGCTACGAATTGACAGCAACGGGCACCGCTCAAAACCACTGCACCTCTTTTTTGATCTCATTGTTTTCCCTAACCTCCATCTCATATCATGAACATCGATCGTGACTAAAGGCTTCCATCAGCGGTCTAATGTGTAAGTAGTGGCCATGTTTTTTCTCCATTTTGAAAGACTCGAAATGTTTGGTACAAGGCCTCTGGTCTGTTTGTTTTGTTGGTTTGTTTGTTTGTTTGTTTAAATTAAGTTTCCATATCGTTATAGCCTATAGGTCGAGTCAGGTGCGTCTATTATTATTTTATGCAATGTTTACGGCTCCACGCTGTTTATAAAAAGTCGAGGCCATCTTATAGCAAAACTACCTCATGGAGACCGGAAGTTTAAATATTTGTGTGATTAAAGTAGTTTATAAATATATTGGGCCGCCGCCTACTCACCCTGAATTGCATAAATTAGTTCCAAAGCTGGATAGAAAACATGTAGCCTACATTTTAAATTTACCATTAATTTATTGTGATAATCAGATGTTCTTACATTTATTCATTCTTGTTGTTTTTAATGTTATTAGCCTATTATAGGCTACTTGTTACGTTATTTTTTTATACTTGTTGGAAATAATTAGCCTACTAAGCCATCTGCCATTACTAGGCTATACCTCTTGCCCTCGTTTTCTATTCCAAAATGTAAAAGATAATAATAATGAATTGCCTAAATTAAAAATATATCATAATTTTAAACCAAATAAAATAAGACATTTTCGACATATGTTTTATGCAGAGACAGGACAGGACATGTGAGCGAACATGACTTACCCCTGTTGCTCTTTTTTATTGGTTAAACTAATGACACTTCCTGGTCTGGCCTATACATTTGCTCAGTGGAATTACTTCTGTTAATGCTGTGTAGTCTATCTGATCCATTTGCATCATATCACAAAAGCTTTTGCTTGCCTCTCACAATTGTTTGCAAAATTCTGAATCAGCAGTTTGATGCTGAGCTGGCACCTAATGCAATGCATCACATTGGGGCGGCACAATCTCTTCTGTTTTTAAAGTTATTACATTAATAACAGAATTTAATCAGAGCAAAGCAAATTTATTTTGATTATGTTTAGGCTACTACATATATTTATTGACCAACATAATATGTGTAAGAAGAAATGTTAAAAGGAGTAAAGAAGGTGAAAAATAATTTAAGCTAGAGGGGCTTTTTTCTCACACAAAGCACCCCACCCCTCCAGTTGCAACCTGGGGCAAAAAGCCTCTGGGGAAGTGATATGGCACAAAAAAAAAAATCTCATCATATCCAAATGTTTTAGAGAAAATGTTTTTGAGTAACATATTAACAACTTATTTAGTCAAGTCAAGTTATGCAATTTATTATTTGCAGTTACACAGGGCAATGATGTGCTTAAAGCAAGGCTCAAATTGCAGGAAAGACAATAACACTCCAGAGTCCAGACAATTGTACTTGTACCAGTATATTTTAACACTTTGGCATTTCATAAACATTTAAATGTTTTATAAGAGCTTATGTTGTTTTGCCTTTAGTCCTTTAGTTGCCAATGAATATCTTGGAGCTCCAATATAAACATGTTTTTTTTACTAATTAATCTCCATTTTAATTTTAAGAAGTTAGTGTGATCCATTTTACATATCTGTTCCTTCCCAACGATGAAAAACAATTGAGATATGATGTATTTTAGTGGTGTTTCAATGTTTTAGTTGCGACATGAAAGGGTATTTGGTTTCATTTTTAGTTCTGCCTTTTTTTTTTGTCTCAATATATATGATAATTTCAGAGATTTTCATCTGCTATGCAATGATAAAAAAAATGTTTACATGTTAGATCTAACTTAATCAAAATCATCATTACACATGATGATTTTATGGTTAATTTTTTCAGTGCATATTGACAAAGTGGTGTTTAGGAAAGTACTGGTGTTTTTTAGTTTTACCCCTTTATACATTGTGCATAAACCTTACCTTGCAGACAAATGTAAAAGCCTATAGGTTTTTAGATTTTCTGAAGACAATGTAAATGATTGCCTATGCAAAAGTCCTTGCCACAATGGTAGGGTGTTGTGGGTTGCTTTCAGAGCGTTGCTGTGTGGTTGCTGTGGCATTGCTTGATGGTCACCTGGCCAGTTTAAAAGAGCCCACTCACATGATTTTCTAGTCCCACTATGGCTTGAGATCATCCTTCAGTATAAGTCTATGATATTTTCCCACACATTTTATCATCCTCCAGGTAAAAATATAAATGTTCCTATATTAGATGTTCCTAATTGGTTTACCTCAACACAGTTGTTCATTGTGGAAGATTTAATTCAAGCTAAATATCAGAGCTCATATTCATTATTTTATGATATTTGCCAGTTTATTGGGTGTAAGGCGTTGTGTACAGGTACAGGCTGGAGGCAGATCATGAAAGAAAAACATCTGAATGGAGAAGGGGGAGCAGAATTCCAAGGAGAGGACATGACCGAATGACCCCTTCGTCACTGTCCCTGCAGCTATATGGCCCCTTGTGAAGGTAGATAGAGGAATGAGCGTGGCCCTCCACTCCAGCATGAGCACTGCCTCCTGCCTGCTGGGCACAGCCATATGAAAGGATCTTGCCTTTGTAATCCGCCCGGGATTACACCTCCCAACAATGCACAGCTGAAAGAGCGACAAAGACCCAGTATCAAACACAGGCCTGGGCTGATGAGAGGAACCTGCTATGATCTCCTACCACCAACACTGACATCAGCGCCTCTCATCTCCCCAAGAGAGCTCTTTTAGCATTCGCCTACTCCTTTCTTCTGTACCCTTATCTGGGAACACAGGCTTTTTTATCTCTGCATTCCTTTTCATTTGCGTTTCACTTGGGGGAGGGGCAGAACTCTGTCATCTGAGAGCCCCCAACCGCCCCGACCTGACAGAAATCACACTCCAACATGGTCACACACCCCTCGAGAGACCCAGGGGTCAATATGAAGGCGCTGGAACAGTTTCAGAGTTTGTCGTATATTCCATCATGAGATTCAATTACTATCAACCGGTTTATAATGCGTTTCTTGTTAAATGGTATGAAAACATTTTTGCCCGTTCAAAGCCTTGGGCTCATCTCTGTCGCTGGTTTGACCCTTTGAACTCAGTTTCAGCTCATTGGTGCTAATTAACCTCCCCACATACACAAAGCACTTCAGGCACTTGCAGGCATCACTTAAAAGATGTTTGTGTGGGTGTTTAAGGACCTGTGAGGTAAATATTTTCAAAGAAGATGGGGGAAAGTATGACAGTTTGTCAAAAGGATTTTCCCAGGTATCAGTTTATGGCAACGCCCACATATCAATCATGGTGAGCATAGAGGAACGTTTTTCACTACAGTTCTTTAGCAGAATGAATTTAGTTCTCTGTTTTCTCATACACAAATGGATAAATTGTTTAGGACCATTTGAAAGTTTACTTTTGAAATGAATAGCTCTGAAAAATTAAAAAATTTCAGATAACGTCTCAGAGAAAAAAAAAGAAAAACATCTAGGCCCGGTTTCACAGGTGGAGATTAAGACAGATTAGGTCTTAGTTCAATTAGGACATTTAAGTAGCTTTTATAAACATGCCTTAGAAAAAAACATGTGCATCTTGAGACAAAACAATGGCAATGACATATTTTAAGATATTTTAAACCAGCTCAAATTTTAGTCTGGGACTAAGCCTTGTCTGGGAAACTGGGGGCTAATCTGCATATGCTTGAAGGCATAGTTCATCCAAAAAAAATAATAATAATCCTCATGTCATTCCAAACCTGTATGTATTTATATTTTCTATGAAACATAAAAAAAATTGTCCACACAGTGAACATCAGTTCAATTATGTTTTGGACCCCATTGACGTTCATTGTCTAGACAAAAACTGTAAAAACATTATAGAAAATATTTTCTTTTAATAAAGTCATACAGGAATGGGACAGCATGAAGATGAGTGAATGATGACAGTATTTTTTTGGGTGAACTATCCCTTTAAACATCATCTGTCTATATTTCCATCATGAAGCTATAAACTAAAAGTTGACTGATGTTGCTTGTATTTATGTAATTTTTCCTGTTAAATTCAAAGGTTTCTATGAGATTGAATTGTGGAAAGGGAACCTATTAATCCTAAAATAATATAATGTTAATTGTATTAATATCTGATACTACTTTGGTTTTGTTGCTTCTATGTGTTGTGCTGTAGCTCATATTCTGCTGGTTGGAATAAAAGCCTTTGGGATTCAGAAGGGGGTGGTTGGTTGTATCAGTATCCACTAATATTCAACCTTCACCGCCTTCTAAGAGAGACCAGGGAGGCAGTCCATGAGATCAACGATCTGTCACTGATAAAATGAACTGTCAGCTTTCATTTGTCTCCCTCTGGCGCGCACTACTTTCCTCTCTAAATCATATGAGTGACAGAGCACCGGTTACACTTTGCCAAGCTCTATGATCCCTACAAACAAATCCACATGCAGGAAATTTGTCAATTCAATTATGAAAAAAAACGCCAGTGTTGGTTTTGAGAGTAACTGGCAACTTTCCAAATCGCCCTTTCTAAGCAGGTACAATAACTTCACTTCTCTCGACATCACAATCTAATCAGAGTTATACTATTAAAAATCTTGCAAGTTTGTTTTTACACTGCCTAAACCAATATCTGTTGGTTGCTCACTGGCAAGAACCCAGCCTGTGTGCTACAGGGCCTTGGAAGCTTGTCCCTCTCAGTTACTCAGCTAATAAGGCGGTGGACTGATTAAATCGCCTCGTGAGGACATGGATACGATTGAGCGAGAGGGGGATGGTCATATGGGTCTGTGTGGAGAGAGCAAGAGGAAGGCTTCCTGTTCTTCCTGTTTTCACTGAGAGGAGGAGGCTATCTGCATGTGGCCACTGTCTTAGCTGTTGACTGTATGTCTGTGAAAGACAAGAAGACATATAAAATGACCCCCTGACCCCTGTTTCAAGACCATGAATAGTGTATACAGTATTCTTTTTATCTCTTTGAGGTCACGCACCCCAGCAGAGTGACATGCTTCAGAGGGACTTGAACAAGACTCAGGAAGTCAAGCCAGGCATTTGATTTGTAAAAGACCTTCTGACAAGCACACCCAGCAGGGAGAGTATATACATCGCAAGCTTCAGATCTGCCCTAAACATCACCTTAATAGTGACCTGACAGCAAAGGCGGTGTACCTGTCAATATGATTTTTGTCATTGAATTTTTAATTTGTTATATCACTGGGGTTTTTCCCCCCGTCATTTTTTTTTTTCAATTTAAATATATTTTTTTAAATATAATATATTCAGCAGCTGAATATTATATAATATATTATATATATTATATTATATATTATATAACCTGAATATTCAGCAGCCTTTGCTCCAGTCTTCAGCGTCACATGGTCCTTCAGAAATCATTTTAATGCTGATTTGATACTCTAGAAACTTTCTTATTTTTTCAATGTTGAAAACAGTTGTGTAGCTTAATAGTTTTGTCGAAACTGCGATAATTTTTTTTTAAAGAATTTGAACGATGAATAGAAAGCTTAAAACAGCATTTATTTTAAATATAAATATTTTGTAACATTATAAATGCCTTTACTGTTATTTTTAATCAATTGAATGCATCCCTGCCAAAAAATTATAAAAATGTCTTTTTAAATAATATCTTACCAACCCCAGAGTTTTGAACAGTAGTTTATATATGAATATATTCTTTGTGGGGAGGTTTAAACATCCATATTTTTTTTTTTCATAAAAGGATAAAATTTTGCCAGCAAAGTGATATGCAATACTGTGGCATCATTTATCAGAATGTAGAGTGTGTCTTTCTTTGAAATATTTGCCAATCTTACCTGATGTAATCATAAAACAAATATTCCTTCTTCTTTTTTTACACAGAATGACTGACTTTTTGATGACTACTGCTGACTGCCTCTTTCCCAGCTACACATCTATCTCTCTCTCAATGTCTTTCCAAACATTTCTTCCCTACGCATGTTTATTGTTTGAGGATGCTATACTTTTATCTTCCTCTAATTCCTCCTCTTGCCCCGTGCACATTCTGCAGTGTGAGCCTTTTCTGCATGCTGACAACCTGGTGAAAAACAGCCTCCTCCTCCTCCGGGCTGCCTGAACATCTGTCTCTGCAGCACTAGCTCTTCCACTGAAGCCCACAGATGGGAGACCCAGTAGGAGCCCAGAGCCACACAACCCAAAAGGGCAAGCAACAAACACTACATACTTAATAACTTTAAGTACACATTGCATTGTTGCTGTTTTCTTCCTTGTATAGCTGACCGACTAGTATTTTTTTGTTTTTCCTTTTTCCACATGCTAGTTTCTTTTGTGCCATTATGACATATTTATGCACTATTTGAAATGAAATGAAATGAAATGAAATAATCAGCATCATGTCCTTAACAGTTTTTGTCATTTGAGTTAGATGGACTGACTTGGAACGGATTTAACTTCGCCATTTTGTTAGGGTTTCACCTTTTGAATTGATGTGAAATTGCTCAGTGTACATATCTCAATACCCTCAATAGCAGCTTTTGTTTTATTCATTTGTTTAAAATGCATTTTATTGTCTTTACTTATATTAGAGATTCAATTAGATTTTCAGTTTATAGTGGATAATTTGTTTTGGAGAGAGATAACACTCTGATTGACCTTTGGGAAGACACCCTTCTCATCCCCAGCTGGACAGGCCCATGGCTTTTGTGAATTAATTTAGGCCTGAACTCCAAGTGAACCTGGTCAGTGGAGATGGTGCTGACAGTGCGTGGCTGCTGGGGCAAATACTGTGCAAACCCAACACCCTGGGTAAATATTGGAGCAGTCCATCAGATGATCAGGGGAATGAAACAGGGTTGTCAAGTCTTTGCAAACTTTCTAGAAGAATTGAGGCTAATGGAGATAGTATCTAGGGTTAAACAGTTTCCCCCCCTCTCTGTAATAGCTCACATCTTTGCTTAGATTCTGAATCTGATGTTCCAAAAATAAACATCAAATGAAATTAATAAACAGATTTGCAGTAAAATGTTTATGCAGACGAAGGTCATTTGTTTTATTTCCCAGTAGGCCTATACCCCCGGTTTCACAGACAAGGCTTAAACTAATCCCAGACTAAAATGCATGTTTGAGATGTTTTAACTGAAAGCAACTTGCACTGAGATATCTTAAAATGTTAGTGCCATTGTTTTGCCTTAAGATGCACACCAGTAATGTTTTTCTCGAAGGCACGTTTATAAAAGCTACTTAAATGAAATTGAACTAAGGCCTTATCCTGGCTTAATCTAAGCCCTGTCTGTGAAATCAGGCCATTATAAATCACTCTTCTTTCTGGCCTTGTTGAAGAATGTTCAAATACGATGAAAAGGGCCTTATGAATTATCATAATGACTTGGAGTAAGGGTCTTACTCTTACTCAGCTACATTTCTTTACCTGCCATATTGTTGCGCTGTGCCAAATAGGATTAAAACCTCAAATCTAGACAGTGAGTGTTATTCTGAGCACCAAGGAGTGTTTACATGTTTAGAGAGCTTGGAGGCACAAAAAGGTGAAAAGGTCATAGGAAGCCACCCGGTGTGTAATGCAACATTCCTCTTGTCAAACTATACAGACTAGAGCAACACTGATTTAAATTAGGTCCCATTGTATTGCAACATCCTCGGACAAAGGACACAATCTTACCAACATCATGAAAAGCCTTTTAATTAAAAGAAAATCAATAAATTGATTTAAATCGGATGTAATTAGAAATCAAACATATTTCAGAAAAATAAAATATTTATTTATCACAATGTCACAGGCCAGGTTGTTTTCTAAATACATGAACATGTCAGTGTTTTCAACAGTTTTTTTTTCTCTTTCAACAGAGGAATGAATCTGTAGTGCAACATAAGATATCAACCAATGGCAGAAAAAAAATAACATTTAAAAGTCTTGCTTTTTACTATTAAGCATATACCCTGTTAAACCATGAATTCAGTAGCTCTAATGCAGCCAAATTGATTACTTTAAAACACACTTGCACACACTAGCACAATGCTGTGTCTAGGACAGCAGAATAAGTTAGGTAGTTCTCCACAGCACAGTGATGAAACAGAAGTTCGTTTGCCACAACTGCACGTAAGAATCAAATAGTAGTGGAAGTGTCTGAGGTAGGCGAAGCACCGGGGGATGAGCTGTTTGAGTTGTCTGCGCTTTGACCAGAAGAGCAAAGGGTCGCTCGTTTAATTATTGGGACTGTTCCTTCCTTCTCGCGCTTCTTTTGTTTCATTCTGCGATTCTGAAACCAAATTTTAACCTGCGTTTCGTTCAGTTCGAGGGTTGCGGCCACCTCCACTCTGCGAGCCCTGGTCAGGTACTTGTTGAAGTGAAACTCCTTCTCAAGTTCGGTGAGCTGCTTGGTGGTAAAATTGGTGCGTATTATGTTCTGCTGGCCGTGGATCCCATATTCGGCGACTAAAGACACAATTATGAATAAAAAAGATAAGATTAGAAACATCATTTGACAACATTTTAATATGTCAACGCCTTCATTCATGTAGTGGCCACTGTACCCCAAACTCACCTGTTTTAGGGGGGTTCCTCTTGACTTTCATCCAGTCAAACGTTGGCGCTTGTGTGATGTTCGTCTTGGAATCGCTGTCACTGTCAGGGGAGACCTGGTACTTGCTGAACGAGCCATAGCCGTGCGGTTCGAGTTCTCCGTAAGGAAATGACTGATAATGGCTTGCAGAGACCGAGCCAGGCCTGCAGTTCGAGTCACTGTAAGTTCCAATGTTGGATCCCATATTCACGACAGAAAAAGCAGGGGACTGAAGGCGCATGTGGTCATCTGTTTGAGTGAGAACGTGCTGATGTCCATAGTCCGAGAGAGGAGGTCGGGTTTGCTTGCAGAAATTGGTGTGTCCAGTTTTCCCCATATCCATATTGATGTGGTATGGCTGTTGTGCATAAGTTGTGCCATGAGTTTCATGCGATGCTGGTGTAAAAGTGTTTCCTCCGACTGGCCGTCCCTCGGGAATGTAACTATTTGTACTACTACTTGCACAAGCACTTGGCAAGTATTCTTGTTCCATAGAAAAACATCCAACCTTCGAACTGTAAGTGTTAGCACCACGGTTATAAATCGTATAATCTAAGTAGGAATTCATTGTTGACTGACCAAGCAAAATTGATTAAGCAGGGTCAATATACGCCGATGTGTGGTCCCAGTGCCCCTACAACCTCGAAGCAGTACGTCAAACCACACAAAGTTCTATCCGAGCTCATATCAGTTAAGTGACAGATCATGTGACTAATTTTGCACCAATGGTGTGCGACCTGCGGTAGCACTCTGGGCGTTGCAGGTGTCCATCAAACGATTCGTATTTACATGACAAACACATCAATCGAATGCACCCATCAATCTGATAAACTGCCAATGTAGATCTAATGTGAATTAAAGCGAGCACAGCGATTATAACAGTGAATTCATTGTATTCGTGACGGAGAGGACAACTGAAGTTGTGTTAAAGCTATAAATAAATAGGCCCTAAAAATTCATCATACCCATACGTAGACCATTGACTTGAAGTAGTCTGCCTTTGTATGTGTTTTTTTCCCTAAGGAGTTTCTTGTGTTAATTTTAAGTCAAAATTCCTAATTTTTTTAATGAGCTTCTATACAAACCAATAGCCAAAGATTGGCTTTATCTCTCTCTCTCTCTCTCTCTCTCTCTCTCTCTCTCTCTCTCTCTCTCTCTCGATATAGTGAGCCACTTTCTAAAATAATGCTTATAGGCCTAATCTCCCATTAAAGTAAGGTTTTATAAGATGCTAGAATATTTTGCTCCTATTTAAGCAGAAGGAGATCGTGAAACGTGCCCTTGGTTTATAGGATTTAAACCAAAAGATTAGATCTTATGGACTAAGCTATTTCGATTAAACCCAAAACATAATTTTTGTGTGCAAGTGACAAACAATTTCCATTCGAATAGAGAAAACTATTATTAGGCTAAGAGTTGTAAATTGTCCCAGATAAACTCTGATGATTATCTTGATTTCAAATGAACATCGCGAGAACCTTGAATTGAGCCCATCAGAAGCAATAGGCCAAAATAATTATAAATAACACGCACTAAAATGTCAAATTCACAGAGCTTTTCATTTTCACACAATAATTTGAATTATTACCCCAATGACGTTATTAAATCAACCAAGTATATTACTATAATACTTATTTACCATTAAAAATTAATTTTGGAAATATTACATCAAACTGGCATTTAATCATTTGAAGGGGGACATTAGGCTATACGCTCTGGGGAACATGACAGTTTTGTGGTTGTCCAGAGAATGCTACCCATTAATGTATAGACTGGATAAGCATACCCAGCCATATTTGCGAAAGGACATTTCACCTGAGGCACTAGATAAATAAATCTCTCGCATGTTTCACTCAAGACGATGGAGATGGGCTGTTGATCAGAGATGGTCCAGCTATAGCAACGAGAGACATTCTTTTCAACCTAGAATCCTCCGGTTTTGAAACCAGACTTGTATTTTCCTCTCGTTAGAGGTTTGAGTAAACTGGGCATTTTCACACGTCTTCGCCAGCACAGGAACTTCTCATGCTCTACAGCTGGTCACTTGTAGGCTATAGCAGCAGTATGTGCTCTTTTTGAGGCAATGACTCCCAGCGGGGTTTTCTTGTCACTCCTGGGCTGTTAAAGAGGATATAATTCATATTAATTGGATTTGAACCAATTATTTGGATAAAACTCGCATTATTTGAATTAACAACAGCGAACACAGATTTCCCACATTGTCTGTGAAATGACTGCGGGATAGGCTACTCACCACCAAATGCCGCGCTCCTCTTTGTCGTGTGCTTGAATTCTGTCATCCAATAAAATATGGGTTGGTAATACAGTTAGAACTTGTTGATTCCTAAAGTTATCTCCGGTAGTTTGCAGCAAGGAACACTGGCGTGTTTCTGTCTTGATTGAGGATGGTGTAACTACATTTTTTTTTCTCTCTCGTTTATACGTCCTCTTTATCTTGTTCTGTATTCCATCTCACTGTGCAAGTTCGTCTTTAGCGGTCTCTTACCCAAAGTGTATGGTGTTGTGATGGATTTTGTCATTACGTTCAAATGCACAACGAGATTGTTGCAAATAATTCCGCGACGTTGTGAGACAGGCGTTATTGTTGTTCGTTATCTGCATTTTCTGGACGGCTTTCATCAGTTATGGTCCTTTCTGGGGGTTTAGAAAAACTCTGTCCTCTCGTGTCATGTGACAGTATGATTCCGGAGGCCCGCTGGAAGATGACCTGCAGGGTCAGAGCAACACGGTGTGAGTCAGGGAACATGAATCCATCATCGCAACTAAAAGGACAAAAAGACAAAAAAGGGCAAAAAAAATATAGAATAGTGTTTATTCCGCAGAGCATGCACTGCCTGAAACCAGAATATCTCACTGTGCTGCTGACAAAAACACATAACAATAGTCTTTTTTTTCTTCATATAGGCTAACTGCTTATTAGTTAAAAATGCGCCTTGTGAACAAATCAAACTCAGAATAAATTAAATATAATATAGTAATGTATTTTAAAAAAATGTTTAGCTGACACTGTGCCAAAGAAATGGGCTAAATACATATAGCCTACGAACAATTGCATTAAAAATATGAAACAGGCTGTATGTAGCCTACTTAAAAAAATAATGCGTTTAAAATATTTGAGAAATTATTTTCCTTTTATTTTATTTTTTTCATGTATACCGAGGTAAATTCAGGGTGTCGAAATAATTCTACAGATTTGAGAAAAGATAGCATAGCGGAACAATTAATTGTTTTATGAAAAACTTAAAAATAAAAGAACATGTGCACGTCATATTCTCGTTTTATTAGACCCATTAGCTAGAGACATCTGATCTTTGTATTGCTGCGTAACATCGTCTGTCTTTTTCTATGAGAACAAGGCAATTCAACCATAAAAACAACGTTTGGAAAATCGTTAATCATGAGCATCAAAATAATAATGCTCTTGAATTAATTATCTCGAATGTAAGTAGACTACAACGAGATCTCAATTGAAAATCACTTAAATCAAACGGTTCTGGTGGCATTATGGAAAATAATAGCTGAAGTAAAATAAGAAGATGGTGGCTCTTTGAAATGACAAAATATATGTATTCTTAATCGTGACTGGGATGATAAAAACATAACTAAATAACGAAAAAAGAGACTAGTTGGGAAAAAACAATGGGAAGGGTTTGTGTGCAGTGGTCTAAAACAACGCACAAAGCCCAGTGAACTCGTCTTGAACCTTTGCCAAAATACTAGGGCTATTAATCACCCAGACAGATCCTCCGCCATTCACAAACTGGGAGCTTATTCTTCAGCAGCTTGATTTCGCAGAGAGTCACAAATCACAGAAATATTTGCTATTACATATAGCCTATATTAAATCCTTGTTGAAAACAATAATGTTTTCAGGTACCCGAAGTCCTGCTGTAAGTGTCACTGAATATGAGTCATGTCTTAATGTGTATACAAATGTTCCTCTCCATGATGACGATAGAAATGCAATAAATGCTTACCTATAGCCTAAGAGATAAAAGCCAAAGGATCGAGTGTATCAAATCTATGGGTGAGCAAAAGTAAATTATGCATTATGTGCATAATGAGCCAACACTAATCAGACACATTTTAGAAAAGAAAACATCATAACCAAACCAAACAAAAATACGTTAATTATCCATATTCTGTCTAAAGCGACATCAGGCTCCTGAAAGGAAATTGTCCTCTTCTCAGAGGATTACAAATGTCTTGAATGTAAAAGCTGATGGAGGCAAAGTAGGATGTCTCTCAGAGTTAGCAATCGATATAAATTGAACTGCGAAACAAACAAAAATTAAGCAAGATCAGGATGTTGCTCTGAAGCAGTATTGACGTGGTGTGCACCAAACGATCAAGAACACAAACCAATGAAGAGATGTGTGCTATTTTCAAAAAAATAAACAGATAGTGGCTCGTGTAGGTTAGTGAGATAAACGTTGAAGGCATTTATTGAGGAGCCAGTTAAAATTAATTTGAATAAAACTAAAAATAAATGCCTGGGAATTTAGCACAAGTTTTTCAGCAGCTAAATTACATAATACAAATAGGCTAGATGCTGCATAGCCGGACTATATCATTGGTTATGACGACGAAAACTGAAAATACGTTTTCTCTGCGGTAGGATAACGAGTCATATTTCTGAAAACACACAAATAACTCTGGTATGCGTGCATCATCAAAAAAAAAAGTTAGATTCTCCAATGTCAGCTAACATCTTTACCATAAAATGGTTGTAAATGCTTGTAAAGGGAACATCTGTTTCGAATTATTCGTGCATGATATTGTAATTAGTGATGTTGAAGATGAGAGAGTGCCGCTGTCTTGGGATGGTTCTGCGATCAATTCCCCAAAGGTCCGAGGGCCTTTGATCTCTCAAGTTGATCTCTAGTGTTCCATTGCTTTGCTCATGTCATTGTAAGAGTGGATTCGTTATAGACGGCCCAAAACTGATATAGTCACCATCAGACGAACCAATCTAGGCCTTAACAATCTAACCCTAACCATTTTGTTGATATTACCAGTCCTTAACCCAGCCTACAACACAATACGCTACTTTATATCGGCCACTTCATTACATGAATCATCAAGATAGACTAACTTGTAGGCAAAATATTTATGAGCGTATATTCTAAAAAATGCTGGGTTGTTTCAACCCAAATTTGGGTCAAATGGACGAACCTAGCCGTTGGGTTACATTTTTAAATACAATTTTTAACCTAGTTGGGTCTGTCCATATTTGACCCAAATTTGGATTAAAACAACCCTGCATTTTTTTTTAGAGTGCTCTGTTACAATTGTATATCATATATTGCATAAGGCTGTACAAAAACCTGCAAAAATCCAGGAAAAATAATTCACACACATATGCCTACATAAATGTTAAGAATAAACGTATGCGTTTATAGAAGAAAATGTAACATAAAAAAAAACATTTATTCCGTGACAATTCTTTCGCTATAAACAAATAGCCTAACACGAGGTAGCTACTTGCATTTGTAATATAGTTTAACAGGGTAGTGTTTTCATACAATTGTATTTAAATGAACGGATTATGATTTTTTCCAAAGACAGTGGAAAAAAAATATGCATCTTAGTATTGGCCTTTACATTTTCTCTTCAAGTCTGCGGAACAGTAGCATATAGCATCTATTAGCTTTAGATCTAAAGGCTTACTCACAATGTGTGGTGCTTATGCTGTGCGGTTGATCCTACATTTCTCCCTCGACTGTTCACAGCAATGAGGATAGCTTCTTGCTAGGGAAAAGCCCCAAGAAAATTCTCCCAAACTCACTCAAGTTAGCTCGGCGAAAAGCCAGTCTTGACGAATTGGCTGCGTTGCCTTTCTGCTCTGCAGCCTCTTCATTAATAATTTAATGAATCACGTGACTGGCAAATAAGGGACGTGAAACCAGTATCTTTTCACTTTTACTTAATCCACCTCTTTACCCTTCACCGTGAATTAGCTACTCTTTGTATCAACGAGAGACAGAAGTCTATTTTATTCAAGAAATAACAAAAATAGCCTAACCACACAACACTAAGGATAGGCTCTGACTTCTTCATTATTCATGCATTATGTAATCTAAAAGCAAAGATAAATCCAGTTGATATCTGGCAGTATTTCCTGATGTAAAAATTAGGCTACCTGTTTCTTGTCATGTTCCTTCTCAATTGTCTGTAGACTGTCCATTTGATGAATAGCATGGAAAACGTGTCCAGGGTCACACGCAGCCTCATTGGAATACACTTGTTGCTAGAAAAATAAAGGAAAGTAAAATCAGGTTTAATTAGCATAATGATACATTGAGTAACACCGTTTTGTCATATCCTGACGTATTTTAAAATTTCGATTATTGTATTATTCTTATGTAAATTGCTAGGCTTTATAATTGTTTTATAGCCTAAATGTTATGAGCCTCTGTGCGTTGATGGATTCATCTTTTTTTGCTTGATATCTGAAAAATACCATTGTCTGTCCCTGAGAACATGGAAAAATAGGCTACATTTCCCCCAGCTCTGACGAGAGTTTTAGATTCCGAAAAGGGTTAAAAACAAAGTGGTGACCAAAAATCACATGAATGATCCTGCAGTTTGTTTTTTAAATGAATAAATGCTGAAAAATTCCTCACGTTTTCGCAGGCCAGCAATGTGTCTCCATATGACAAATGATGTAGCGCCATCAGGTGTCTAACTTTCAAAACCTTCGCATCATGTTTAGGTTTTTTTTAAGCATGTCTCTAATAATGACACACACCCACCCACACACACACACACACACACACACAAATAAAATAAAAATAAGAGGTATGCAGGGGACAAAAAAGGTGCAGGATATCCACAATTCCACTATCGCGTCGTGTTTATGTCAACTACATATTCCCCAAGACACGAATTTGCGACTTTCTATTCACACAAATTCGGATCTACAGGGTATATATAGATGACAGACATCATCAGCATCTGTTAAACTTTTCTGCCAGGCCAAATGTTACCCCTTTATTGTGAATTTGTTGAAAACAACAACAACTGTTATTTGAGCACAGATAACTTTCAGATTTGCACCCATTATATCATATGCATTATTAGTTAGGCTACTTGCTATTTACTTTCCCTTATACCTCAATATTTCTAATCCAATACTAATCAAACATGCTATCTTAGGCTATATTAATATAACAGCTTGCAAAAAATAAAAGCAAGGCTATCACGCAAATCTGATTCATTGCTTATTTGGATGAAATCCTGATATCATAAAGAGATAAGTAAACTTACTATGTATGTGCCTCACTCTTTTTCACAAACGGTGGTCCCCATCCGGTTTCTCGATGTCTCTACATTTTCTTTGCCTCCAGTAGGCTACATTTCACATTGTAAATCCATTTGTACAATTTTACGTATTAAGCATATGGCTTTTTTTCCTCTCGGACTTTCATTTCGTGTGTCTCTGCAGGACTAGCCTTCCAACAGCTTCACTGAAGACATCGCAGAACCTTTTGGGCGCATAACGATCGATTAAAGATGAAAAATTCAAGATAACCTTAAGCGAAATATCGTTTATCAACTTCATTAGGCAATCCTGCTGCTGCACACTTTCGATTAGTGCTTTCCTGAACGTGTTATCGCACTACAAAGTACAGACAGACCGCTGATTAAATATTCCCCAAGAATTCTTATTTTAATTTAATTTAACTTTTATAACTACACATATATGTTTTAAATGACTAGACACCTAGCAGTATGGTTATTTATTAAGTTATTTCAATTATTTCGAAAAAAATAGGCTTAGTAGGCTACATCATAGCTTACAATATAAATTATCTGAGTTTTATAAGTCACTGCTCTCAATTTTTATTTATGTTTTTTCAATTGTCACAAAAGCTGAGAATGGTGGCATCACAGAACATAAGCTGGATGAGTGACCTCAGCATGAACTCTGATCCTTCACCATGCCACGCACAGTATTTTTTTTATTTTATTGTTTTATTATTATATTCTATAGGCCATCTAGCTATGATATTTGGACATTTCCACATTTAATATTTCTACCAGAAAGCGTTTTTCTCATTAGGTCCCATTGCTTTATGATTACACCCTTCCTCATAGTTTATTTAATGAGCTTATTTTAACAATTGTTTAGACGAGCCCCACACCAAAAACCAACAAAAGACAAATTTAAGCTGCCACATTGAAAAAGCTTTCCATTGTTGAGTGTTACGTGTTTTTTTAAATTTAATCCCTAAACATAGCCTAATTTTGTTTTCATGGAAAAAAAAATTGAAAGCATCAGAATGTCCCGCTAAGCAGAATGAGTAAAAACCGATCAGGAGCTCGGTGTGAGGCGGGCCCTGCTGGTGATGAAGCAACATTACATCAATCTAAATAGCAACAAAATTAACGTTCAGAGACATTGCTTTTATTTATAAATCAAGCAGAACAAAATTCATAATAATAGAACGTTCAAAATAATTTAATCTGTTTAGCGTTTCGTCGACTAGGCTACTCAATTTACTTGCTCGTACAACTCTCCTACAAAGTCTGTCCCTCTCAACAATGTCGTTTCAGTACAAAAATGCCTTTAAGAGAATTAGACCGAACTGAGTGTTGAGTGAAAATGTATTCCAAAACTACGAAGGATTACCATCTAGTCAGTTTGGCATGGACCTTGTGCTTCTCTCGTATAAGGCATGTGTGCCACTCTTGTCTCCTGACCTCGGAGTGATCCCTTCCCAATGAATAATTGATGAGAACAGCGCCCAGATTACCCCTATCAATATGCAAAACACATTATAGGGGTAAAATGGGACTTTAATAGTTATGAATCGAAGAACCGTTTCTATCACGAGAAAATAGTTACATCCTTACATCCATCCTAGTATCTTTAAAACACACACACACACACACACACACACACACGCTTCAAACCTCACCTCCAAAATGTTGCACCCATTTCAAAAGTCCAGACAAAAAAATAATGTGCAATACACAAAAGAGGGTAAAACTATTTTTTTTTTTTTTTTTTTTTTTATTTACCATGGAATAGAATAACAACAAAAATGTAGGCATGTGAACTTTCTCTGTAGCTGTTTAACCATGATAAAATGTCACTATTCCAAATTTTTGGACATCTGTTGTGAAGTAGATTTTTAAAATGATGTAAAAGTGAAAGAATTTATAGATTTATTTCTTCAAGTATTACTGAAAATATAAGGATAAAATATATTCCATAATCCACGCAAAATAAACAGCTTGGCAAATACAAATGTTAACTTATTATGCATTCAGCCACACATATAAGGTTAATGACTTTTTTTTTTGACCGAGTCAAAATCCACCGTGTTTTAAACATGTAGGCTATTTTATCATTAAATAATATGTAAAAAGTCTGCATTATCTGACATTTATAAAGCTTTAAACTAAATAGTAAATTGGCTAAAATTCGTGATCCTTTAAAAACAATTAATTAAAAGAATGAACATCTGTAGCCAAGAAAGAGACTTACTTGAGAACTACAGAGAAGACATCTTTTCGTTTCACATCCAGCAGAAATATTATGAAAATCATTGTTGACAGCCATAGTCAGCATGGGATAGACTGTCCAGTTTGAGAAGACTCCGCATGCTGCCCACAACCTTTAGAATCCCGCTGAAGCAGTTAAACAGTCAGTTACATTCAAGAATGTGAATTATGTAGCACATTGTCAACCCCCCTAAAACCATAAAACTAACTTTATGGACCTCACGTGACTTTTTTAGAGCTACATGTTGGTGTTATGGACTGGACTTCAGAAGAAAATAGTCAGGTGGATGATTTGTGTGTTGTGTTTCCAACCAAATAATGCAGATGGTTAGAATATCGTTAATAAGTTAAGGGGTTGAGCTGTTGTGCTGTGACACATAAGTGCTGAGTTAGAGTATTGCCGTTTTATAAGCCATATTCTTTATCTTTACCGATATCTAAAGTTTGCTCGCAGAGCGCAGCACAAACTGAACGACTATTGTTTTATTTGCAACAGAACACATTAACAGTGACACCCATGCTTAATTTAAGATAGCCTATACATGTACAATGGTGATTACATTTAAGAGAAAATGTATATTTAAAGTGCAATATCAGGTGATGAACTGGTGGGTGAATTAAGAACTAGTGTCCCATGTAATGAATTGTCCAACATTGGGATCACTAACCAAACAGGCCTAGACAAAAAGAGACTTTCATCTATGACTGAGAGAAAACTTTATTTTTCTTTTTGGATCAACTCATTTTCAGTTCAGACACAAATACAAAAAAATGGCAGAGATACCATCAACATGTCAATAACAAAAAAAATTTTTCTCCCAACTTTTAACACAGAACGTTCATAACTCACGTTGTGCACTACAAATAACATATTGGTCACTACTGTATAAAGACATTCTTCATGGACATCTTACGAGCCCAAAGTAATCTTGTGCTGCAGCCTAAGTACACAAATGTAAGTGCGAAAAGATTATTTGTCTCGCGATGCAGGTATCATCTATACGAGAAATCAAAAAGCCCGGCACATAACAAGAATATAGCATGTTGCGTGAATAATACATGACGTTTCAATACAAGTTCAAGGATACAACAAAAGTTTCTCTTTTTTTTTTACACTATCACTTAAGATAGTTAGGTAGTGCGAGTTGTACTGTACATAATTCTTGTAACAGGTCTAGAATACGTTGCACGAATAGCTCACATGGAACATGCTTTCCTCCACGAATGTATAAACTTGACACACTTGACATTCACACTCATTTTATGGCAATTGTAACTAGTTTAGTATATGTGATAACAATATTCAAGAGCTGACAATTTTTGAGTTGCACGGGGGAAATCACACGTCGTCAGGTGATACCAACAAGCTGAAAGGTGCAGCGCTGTAACAGTAGTCGAATTTTCCAATTAATGTGACGTGATTTGCTCAATTTTGAAATGCGCTCCCCGCCGTAGCCAGACTCATGCTTTTCAGTTTATTGTCCTTCTTCCATTTCATCCTGCGATTTTGGAACCAGATTTTGATTTGCCTCTCTGAGAGGCAGAGAGCGTGAGCAATCTCTATTCTCCTCCTGCGTGTTAGATATCTATTGAAATGGAACTCTTTCTCCAGCTCGAGCGTCTGGTAGCGAGTGTAAGCTGTTCGAGCCCGTTTCCCATCAGGTCCAGTCATATCTGGCATAAGCAAGGGCAAAGAGATAATAAGCAAACATCACCAAGCCATCAAACGGAAATGGACTTAAATGTCCGTTACATTTTGGATGTCGGACTGCTGGCTGATTAGAGTATATTCAAGGCGACGTGTAGTTTAGTAGCCTACCATTGCATTTTATGGCTTTATTGCTGCACACATGCAATAATTTTACATGCAGTCACCTCCCAATAGAGTGGTTATTCTCTATTTAACCTATACTTGGGTGAAATCAATGGTTCGTCAAAGGATTATTTTTTGTAAGACAAACATTAGTTCTAAAAAACAACAAAAAAACATGCATTTAATCCACGTATAATTCAACTTCTTTAATAAGCTGTTATCAACCAAATAAGGCTTAACATTTTCATAATGCCTAAATAAAAAAGGAGATGTGTATACCATGGTTAATGTGCAGCTTCCTCATCCATGGGAATATCTGTGGAGTTTGACCGTCGTTGGGTGTTGTAGTCGAGGTCGCCACAGATTCTTGCTTCTGCGTACGTGTGGTGCTGGTGGTCTGTGCTCCTTCCTCGGTCTCGGACGAGACATTGGTCTCGTCTGTGTCCGCAAAATGTGTGCTATTGCTGCTGGTGAGATTGTTGCTGTTGGTGAGTCTGCTGTTGCCGGTTGGTGTGCTCTGATCAGATGGAGGAGATGAACCCTTCAGTTCCAGAGTCTCGCTGGTGGCACAAGACAGGGGATCTGGAGACGAGAGCGAGCAGCTCGACTGTCTGTACCGGGTCTCCTGACCCGGATTTTGGAAAGAGCGAGAATTATCTCCAACTTCCCCGAAATGGCCATTGTTGGGACGATTTACACTAAGGTCTATTCCATTGTAGTTGTAACCGAAAGACCCGGAATGCATGCTGGTGGAGTCCCTGTAAGAAGCGTTCATAGCGCCGTTAGTACCATAATTTAGTAACTGATAGTCAGACCCATTTGGATAGCGCCCTGAGAACGAGTTTAGAAAATAAGAGCTCATTTGGATGTTTTAAAATGTCTTGATTTGTAGATCTTGGTCGTTAAAATCCAGCGCCGCACAATTTATGATGTAATAATGAATTATAGCAATGCACTGTACTTCGTTTTTGCCATGTATGCGGCCAAATATGGGAGAGCGTTAGGGCATCACGTGCCTTTGTTGACCAGTCGTAAATTCTCTCTGATGACTTCAAGAGGTAATTCATGCTCTATGGTTACAAATGATGACGAAATGATGATCGTTAGGTTCAACTCAATGGTGCCTCCCCGTCGAGCGCCGCATCCCACGTTAGCGGAGGGCGTCACCTACTGGAAGAACTGTAACATAACCAAACACCTGCCCATTTCGGAAAGCCTTTTTGCTGCATAATTTTGTAACACTATTGCTATTGGAACACAAACACTAAGTCGTATTTACAAATAGATGTGAGCTAAATTAAGGCAAAGTGTGAATATTTCACGTCATTTTTCTTTTGCTTTTTTTTTAGTTTTAGACTCTCAAAGCAATCTTGTCTGTTTCAGCGACTTTATTCAGTGATTCCATATAGGCTACCAAACCGCATAGGTGGCTTCTTAACATAGTCAACCTAGTTTTGATCGTCAAACTAAGACATAGCCTAGATCTACAAGATAAATAAAAAATAAATTAATCAATTGAATAAAATATATGGCCAGATTCCTATTTCAAACTGGCCCGTTAGATCAGCACAGCTTCACGAGGCAGTAAAGAGTTGGGAATTAAAATATATACAGGCTATAGCCTAATAATAATAAATATAGGCTATATATATTTAGGCCTAGCAGATGTCTATCAGATAAAATATTTTATAACAACGCATAAAGCTGATAATAAAATGTCTCTGGCTCATTGAGAAGATGCCCATAGAAATAAAGAAGGATAAACCACAGTAATTGTTAAACAATCATTTTATTGACAAAATGACATTGCTAACAAAGTGTTATTCTTAGTGCATTCACATACACATACACAAAAGTGATGACCCAATAAATTAACCATCAAAATGTCCAATTTTCTTCTTTTTCTAGCACATATTCAATGTAGCCTATTAATCCCGATGTTTTAAACATGAAATTATGATTTCTTTCAAATTATAGGCATTAGAATGGTCAAACAGCGAGAAAACATTTGTATTATTATTTTAGATAGGCCAAATACCGCAAAATATAATTGTGGTAAAAGCACCTCCCATATATTTTACCGTCTTTACAGAGGTGATTTAGACGCATGTTTATTTTTTATGAAAAAAAAAGAAAGTCTCTCTTGAAGCTTATTAGGGCAACATAAAACTTATTAGGTAGTTTTTTTTTTCTTGTTGGACAGACCAGTACTTATTAGTTCAAACTACAGGCTACATGTTATGTACAATGTTTCCAGGGCTTCGTCATAAGCTGCTTTTAACATTTACCCCGCCTTTCCACCATCCTCCTCTTCGCTGCCCTTTGCGGAGTTCATCACTTTATTCTCCTTTTTCCATTTCATTCTACGGTTTTGGAACCATATCTTTATCTGACGTTCCGTCAAACAGAGAGCGTGCGATATCTCAATTCTTCTCCTTCTGGTCAAATATCTGTTAAAGTGGAACTCCTTTTCCAGTTCAAGAGTCTGAAACCGAGTGTAGGTTTGACGACCCCTGCGGCCAGTGCTTCCAGGCATTCCTGTCAAAAAGGTGAAAGAAAGACATAGGTCAACATCCAGTAAACATACAAACAGGACAATAATAAAAGAACACTGTTACAATCGTCACAATTATCATTATTACGAAGAATGTTATTACTGCAGCGACATCAGATTTGACATCTGCATTTTATCTAGCCTATACGTTAAAAAATTATATTAAAATTCGTTCAGTTGAATGTATCTTACTCTAATAGATAGCCTAATAAAACGTGGAAGACTTTACGCGCTAATACTTCAGGGTTACTAAAATGCGCAATAGGCTATTCAGGATCCAGCTTACTGCATCCGTAAGCAATTTATTTTACCTGGGTATAACTTTCTCTAAAGATTGCAGACTGTATCTCTTCTTTTATATGTTGACAGAGTCGTAGTGGAAAGTAGTGTGGCATTCTCTGACATGCAAACGTGTCTTACCATTACACGAGTTCATCCTCTGCATCCACGGGTAAACCGGGGTACACGGTTTGTCTTCACTGTTAAAATATCTCTCTGTAGCCTGTTCAGAGCAGTCCGTCTTGCACTGGTCCTGAGTTAGGACCAGCGAATCTTCCAGACCTCCGATAGCGCACGAGCGGTCAGCGGTTCGGTAAATGTTCGGTGTTGTGTAGTCACAAGCACTGGTGGATCCGCTTCGTCCAAAAACGCCCCCAGCTTGCTGGTAATACGAGGAGGTGTAAACCTTGTCCTGGACATTGGTAGCTCCGAACGTAGCGCTTGGATAATGTCTTAAAGGATCTGTATATCCAGAGGAATATAACGGTATCTGACCCAAGAAAGACTCCTGTCCTCCGGGTAGGGACACGGGAAAAGTTGAGTTGACGAAATAGGAACTCATGGGGTGGCCAGTGTTATTGTCCGAGTGTTATGATTTGTTGTGTTTTATAGTCCAAGTGGTTTTTGCCATTACTTTATCTGAGATTTGGTTTTAGCCGAAGGGGGGTGGCGAGGTGCCAATCTGTGACCGCGGGGAAACGGACCAGCTGATCAGTGCCTGACCAATCCTGAGCACTTCTGACAACAGGATAACGTGTGGTGGGGGCCCTCTTGTTGCACAGAATGGAATCCCCAGGGCATATCAAAACACTCAGATGCAAGTGTTTTTCCCCGTTTACCGCAAAAAATAAAGAACAAAAAAATAAATCTAAAATGCGATAATATCAATAAACAATTACTTTATAGGAGTATGTGGTTAATAATCAATTTCCCCAACACATTTTCTATTTTTTAACGAAATATTCAGCACGCCTCAAATATAGGCTATGTGCAACTGCACGTCATTTTCATTTCGACTGTCTTCATTAAAAAATGTCCAATGCTCAAAATTTTGAAAATCATGCACACATCATGGCTTTTAGGTGCACAAGAGAATTTCATAGACGTACAGACGGACTCTCACTCTCCAACACGAACTTGTACTGACCTTTACCCTCTTTAGCCTAATAACACCGTATTGCTGTTTACACATACAGTGCGCCCTCATGCTATAAAAACAAAACAAAAAAACAACACAGCATAGATTAGACACGTACACAACTTGACTTCAATACGCTAATTTATGAAGAGTGATTATGCTCGTTTTAGAAAGACATAATTTGGGCGCATTTTCAATATAGGCCTTCCGAATCATTCCAAACAATTAATATCTATCTATCTATCTATCTATCTATCTATCTATCTATCTATCTATCTATCTATCTATCTATCTATCTATCTATCTATCTATCTATCTATCTATCTATCTATCTGTACAGAATGGCTTTCACGTTGTATATCGAAATATTGTGTACATTTTCTCCATGCAGATGTGTAACATATTTAGTGAACTCAACATGAAAACCTGCTTCAGCAATACATTATGTAACCACAGCGGACATACAACCAAGCAAATTTCCTATATCAATAAAAAAACATGCATCACTGGTAAATAGAAGAAAATACAAACTCAACAATCCACGTTTAAAAAATAGGCTTCGCCTAACACTTCCATTTTAAATTAACATTCCATGTCGTTCTTTGTTGTCGTCTTGTTTAAAATAGACAACGTCAGAGTTACACAATTACAGGACCGGTTTACATTTTATTTGAAAAATTGTAATAGTGTCCTTGAAATATAAAAATAAAAACAAATTAATAAAGTTAAACATTCTTTGAATTGTAATATTGAAATAATAAAGTGGCTTAAGCCGTTAATACGAAAGGAAACCTCTCAGAAAAGCTAACCATTAATCACTATTTTAATCACTGATTTGTAAATTAATAAAAATTGATCTTTAGAGGTATTATTGAATATCGATAGGCTGCTGTAAGTACTTCATGACGTTATCGTTGTGAGTTTATCCCTTGGAAGGAGGATGGGACATTCTCGTATATATTCTTAAGACTGCAGTGATTCTTTTGTCGTTATAATTTGATTAATTAGATGTCTGATTAAGTAAATTATAGATATGATTTAAGTTTTTCCTCACCCTCTGACAGGATATAAAACTTTCTTTTTTTAATCGAAAGAAAGAAAGAAAGAAAGAAATTCGAACGAGGACGTTACACAATTTCAGTGCAAGGTCAATTTCTAAGAGCAGAGAAATATAAAATATCGTTGAGCAAGAGAAAAGACCATTACAAATTAGACACAATGCAAAAACCATTCCCAAACTGCATTTGTCGATTACTAGCTCATTGTAGGCACACTTTGGTTAAACATATAGGCAACAAGAAGTCTTGAGTCAGTCAGATCACTTGCAGAGAAGACCCAAAAACAGACACTGAATTTCACCACAGTTACCACATCTCGTCACTAGATGACATCACAGAGCAAGAACTGAGAAAAGGTGTGCTTCTTCAGGGACACACCAGAACAATTTTTTTATTGTGATTGTAATTCAAAATCAAACATTATTTTGGTTATTCAGATTGACAAAATTATCTAGCCCATACAAAAATAAAGCTCCAAGTAGGCTATATGCATTTTTCCCCCCCAACAACAACAACAATTCATCAATTAGAAAGCTGTTGATGCTTTGAGACATACTCCCTCACAAAAATCCTCAGAAACATGAATGAATGATGGAGAGATGTCATGGGTTTGAGCAAATTCCGTGAAATAAGCTATAAACAGGAGAAATTACAATGGCTGAAACATCCAACTTTTACAGCCAACTTTGCAGCCCTTAATTTAAAAATAAATCACAAAAGGACTTTGCAGATTACTGTTATTATGGGGCATTGCCTTGCTAATAAGAGACTCAGTAATGCTGATTTGTAAACTCAAAGTTAATGTAGGCTAAATCTCATAATAATCATTTGAATGCAGCGGCCATCTTGCACCTCTGTAAATAATACCTCTTTTTAAGCATACATTTTAGCCAAATAAAACAGTCAGCATTTTAAAAACATCGATACAAATAGGCCTATTTACGACACACATCGTGTCGATCTTTTTAAACCGTCTTACGACGCCTTAAGTCTTAGGCTACTGCATGTTCATACTAGTTCTTATCTACTTCAATGATCTATCTTTGATCTGTTTGTGTTATACAAAAGACATGCTCAAGAAGATGATATTGTGTAAGGAAATTTGTTTTTGCATCATGACATCGCTGGGATAAGTGGAGAAGCCTACAGAAGCCTATAGGTCCAGTCCTACCTTTTCTTTTCCAGTCCATCACCGCTTCAATGGAATGATCCAAAACAATCTCGCAGATTCGTCGGTTAACCAGGATCTCGTGTCGTATCTTTTGGATGTAGCCTACGGGTAAGACCGACAGAGCTAAAACTTGACAAATTAGAGAAGAATAAACTAAGGTCCTCAGTGAATTTTGACCCTTGCACTCTTAGCTGATGTGAAAATCTAAAGACGCTTCGTACTAGCGTGACGTCGAGCTTTCCATCCATATTAACGCACACAATTCGCCCAGCTCAGGAGAATTTGTCTTTCCGTCTGCTTTAACAAAACGTAAAAAACATAAAGGACAGAGGTGCTACTGACTGCGCCCTGACCAAAAGAATGCTGCATTATAGCCACTTGGGAAATCATAAAAAGTTCATGTTCACAGAGAGCTGCTCACGTGACCCCTGTCAGCCAATCCACTGGCAGAACCACACATAAAGTTCTATCACAAAGTTGTAAATTTTCATAAACAGCTGTGAGTTTATTGCTTTGCTTCAGCAGCAACTCGGTCGCCGCCATCTTTATTCGTTAAAAGAGAGGAAAAAAGCACGACTTCACTTCATTACCAGCCAAAGATATTGGCTATATGCATTATTTTTTGAAGATGAAGAATTAAGTCTATTAGGCTACTAGCATTTCAGTTTTATAGATGGTTCCATAGACCAGCTACACAAAGGTTTTGCCATTTTTATAACTAAACACAACGAAAATGTAACGAAATGTAGAGAGAAAAAACGATTTCCATTCAAGCTAGACATAGAGGCTCTTTTGACCAGTTGTGGCTAAAACTAAAATGGACCAATTACACTAAAAATTAAAGAGAACCATTCCCTGTTTCTCAGTAGTGTGCGTTCTTTTGTCAGGTGACTTTAAGAGAAGAATAGACAAATGGAACGTGAAAGCTTTTTACAGCACTAAACATGCGTGGAGGAAAGAATTGCTTCCTGTATCTACGAACAAACACTTATTTCCGACATTTATTGGGGCCATAAAACAGTATAACCCAAAAGTGACCGAGCATGGTCTGTAGGTTATACCTCGAGAAGGCAATGCTCTTGAAGATCAGCAGCGCGTGCTGTCCAAAAAAAGGCACAAAAAGCAGCATACGAGGTATACATTCAGAATTATATTCATTTCAAATTTTAGCGTGTAGTAGGCCTATATTCGTTTAAATGAATTAACTCAACAAGCATGTATTTGAATTTGTATAGAAAGCTACATTTTTGTTTAATAGACTGCTAAATAAAATATAGAATCAAATTCTTACTCATTTAGCTTTACAAACGATATGCATTTCAGTGTTTTTCGTTATTGTATTCTTAAAACTTAAAATGAACAAAATAATTATTTCATCCTCATAATATAAGCGTTTCCATCTGTTATATTTTGAGTTTAGTAATTTCTATTGAAGTTTAGCTTAAGAAAGAGAAAATAGATGGCATAGACTGAGAATTACATTGAATATAATTGAATGTAATATAGCCTAATTAAATTACGTCTTTCTTTAGGCATAAACGATTCTAAATGTACTTGAAATCGTTAACTGTATGGCCTATACTTTAAATAACTTGTTTTAAACTGTTTTATTAAAAAAAATATTATAAATGTATTTATTAAAAGGACAATTTAATGCATGATTCTGCTAATAGGCCACACGATTTTAGCCCACCGAAAACGGTGGTTTATAATATATATGTAGCCTATACCACCGTTTTCTGAGAAGAGTGGACAATGTAGGCTACATATTATGCATTTACACACAAACAGAAGTCTTTTTACATTATATATTCCTTCAAACGTATTCTCGTCAATAATAGTATTCAGATAACAAAATGTTTGCCCATGAGATCAGATGAAAGGCCCTACGAAGTGTGGCATAATATATTTCGTTTTTTATTAATTTAGGATTACATTACAGCTGAAAAAATATATATTTAGTTGCTCCCGTGAGATTGTTTTAGATTGTGATCTTGATAGTCTCAGAAACATGAAAATAGGCAGCTTTTCATAAAGAAAACTTCCGAAAATATCTGATATAATAATAATGGTACATTTATAAAATATATAAACAATCTGTAACACCTCTATATAGGTCTCTCTAAGCCTGTACGCCCAGCCTAAAGAAAACGCTAACATTTTCTTCTGTCCAGGCCTCAAAATTCGTTTAATATCTTTCTTTAATAATACGGGCTTTTAAAATGTTTGATTTCATGATGTCTTCATGACTTCCTCATAGAAAAAAATAACGAAATAAACCATTATAAAAATATTTATATTTATAAAGAGTTCTTCTTGTTCCCGACTGTAGACCCTTGTCAACATCAGGTTTAATATTTTGTGGACAAAAAAAAAAAAAAAAAAAAAGTCAGGCTTGCAGCATTGGTTTCCTTATATTAAGAACCATTTGAGTGGCTGGTTGTTGGATGTTTTATCGTTCTTTGGAAGTTAAAAAGTATATCTGTAAAGCTCTAGCGAAGCTTTAATTGAATATACAGCTCAATATCGTTTAGTCTTCAGATAAACTTCAAATCAGTTCCTGTGTTTATATACCCGTTGCATACATTGTTTTTGGCCTATACATTTTACCTTACTTCTGTTGTTTTGGCAAACGAATATCATGCAACATTCATATTCCCATTATTTCGATTTCTCTTTGAACATTTAATAGGCCATAGTCTCTCTTTTTCTAGAATATTCAAGATATTTCTGGTTGGTCGTGCACTTCTCGGTCGGCTCATTTTATACATGAATACAAATGCAGATCACATTTTGCCAAAATAACGGAATTGGTGCAGGCTACCTCTAAACATATAGGCCTACATCGAAATTCGTCAATTTATATTTAATAGCCTGTATTCTTCAGTAAAACGATCATACCAATATAATAGGCTTACAATATTATTTGAAAACATTTTGGCTTACATTCCGTTTAACTAGACCAAAATCATTTAATTTCTTGAATTCAAATTAAGGAGGAAAAAAGCATTAAACTGCTATCAAACCATTCTTGTTGTTCTGTATATTGAGGGTATAGGCCTATTATCAGCTTAAATACGGCTTTAACTTTAATTAGAATTTAGAGAATTCTACAACTTTGTATTTTTACGTTGTCACAGTTTGTTATCTTTGGTTTGAAATGATAGATCAATGATAATGACAATACTTTCAGGTCCATTTTAGGACGACATAAAAAGTAAACAACCTAGTTGATCTATTTATTTAAACTCATTCAAGGAATATATAAATACATTCCAAATCACACTATACCAGAGTAAATTACACACCACATTAATAGACCAGAGTGTACACAGAGAAGAGCTCAGTATCTTCAAATATTTAATCTCAGGCAATGAATGTCCTAGACTAAAGGTAGCCAAAAGCTCTGAAAAAAAGGTATAGCACAATTAAGAGGCATCTGGCACTTGCTGTTCATAAAGGAAGAGACAGAGATTGAGACCAGACTGCTCGGGAATCCAACCAGAGTAATAAAAGCCTGTAAACTGCCTGCAAGTGCTCATATTGAACTTTTGGCTTGGGGTCAAATGGTTTCGGTGGTCGACACTTTGTTGTCAATATATGTGAATAAGGAAAAAGTATACAGGGTATAGGCTTATATTTGTTCATTAATATTATTGCTTGGTTATTGTTATGGCTCTAAGAGTAACATACCCTTTAGTTCCTTTAAAATATCCTCAGATCCAGGTCCTTTAAACACATTTGAAACCCAAGACAACTTTTGGCCACCCATGTTTATTGCAATCCATCTCACATATTAAAAAATTATAATCAAAAGGCTAAGTTATGACAACACGTTTTTACATTGCTTAACTCATCAAAATAAGTTAAGCAATTTTCAACTTTTTATGTTATACAAGATTCAACACATTTTTGTAGTCAGTTTAGTGTAATTTAGGTTGAAATGACTTAAAAACCAAGTTGATTGTACTTAATTTAAGGCAGCACGATTTTTATGCGATTATTGGTTTACAATTTTATTTAATTTTTTATATTGATTTAGTTTACTTGGGCCTATTTTCATTTTTATGAGATTGATTTACAAATTATTAAATACATCATGGCTATTCGTTCAATCGAGGCTTTTATATTTGTTTATTCAGGTTGTGGAGTGAGACAATAATTGAGAACAATTTGGGTGTTTGTGTTCTGAAGGAGAAAAAGAAAACCTTTTATTATAGGCAATCCAGTGGAAGAGGAAAAAGAACAAAGGCGACGAAGGCATTCTTTTCTTATATTTTATTGTGGCTTCTTTCAGGAACCACTTCCAGTTAAAGACAATAGAAAATACAATAGAACAGTGCTTCCACGAAATATTTACACAGCATTTTAAGAATAACATTGTGCGTCTGAACCATCCTCTCCCAGGAAAGCATAACGCATGGATACACTGACATAATGATTGACGCAATGACCCATATATTAGGTAGTTCGGTTGTAGATTTGTAAACTTTAATAGGCGAACAGTAATTAACAATCACAAAAAGTGCATTTTCTTACAGTAAGAGATACAGTAATGCACTCACTAATGCTGATTCCTCACCCATGTTATATACGCTGTAGCAAAGTTACTGAAGAGAACTTGGATTGTGGAAGATTTGAAGATAGGAAATAGCAAGACGCCATGCAGACCATATCCTTCTCCTCATATGCCCTCACTGCAACAGTAACCTCAAGAGTAATCTACTCAAGGACAAACACCAGTGGAACCTTACAAAACTGAGATTGATACATCATCAAACCATAAAAAGCGGAAATAATCACTGTTGGAAAACAGAAATGCCTCAATGAACGGAATACATGATTGGCTTTGTATTTGATAGCCTTTGCTTGTCGACAGACGTCATTTTGAACCTCAAACTTATATATTTGCAGCGATGGTTTTCTTTTGCAGTCGACAGCCTATTTAGAATTACTGGAAGTCTCCGAGTCATCTTCTCCTGATGTGTGTTTTTCTGATTCCTGGCTCCCCTCTTGCCCCTGTCTCTCAATTTCCTCTTGCTCCGTTTTGCTGCAGGGAAACTTGTCTTTGTTGTGTTCTTTTTTCCACTTCATGCGCCTGTTCTGAAACCAGATCTTGACCTGCCTCTCGGTGAGGGCCAGTGCGTGAGACACTTCGATGCGCCGCTTGCGGGTCAGGTAAGGGTTGAACAGGAACTCTTTCTCCAGTTCCAGCGTCTGATAGCGGCTGTAGGTCTGCCTGCCCCTTCTCCGGCCGGTAGCTATTGGGGGAAAAGAAGCGTTATTTCCGGCTAAACAGTGTTTGATTGATCATATATCTATCTCTGTAAACGAAATAAAACAACAAAGTCTTAAAACTCTCAAAGTTTCTATTCATTGCCATTAAATAACGTGTACGGAGCAATCCGGATTTTCTTAAGGGGTGTTAATTCCTCACTAATCTATAGGTGCCATAAAGCGTTTAATTGGGGGTAATAAGTAGGCCTACCATTGTCTATGGTGTTTTATGTGGGACTATAACAGACTAGGTGTTTCTCTTCGCTCATCTCACCTTGTGGTCTCATCCATGGGAAGAGCTGCGCTGCGCACGGTTCTGCACTTTCCAAATCATCCCTGATACTGTTGACCTTTAAATCCCCAAATTGCGTAAAATCCGCATCTGGGGCGCTGAAGAACGACTGTCTCTGTAAAGTGTCCTGGCCCAAGATGTTTCCCGTGGCATCTCCAGAGAAAGCGACTGCGCACGGGTTCTGTTGGTAAGATGCGTGGGAGAACGATGATGTACCGTGGTGGTAGAATTCCGGGAACTGAGCCGCGTGCTGAAACGCAGATCCTGTGTTGTGACCGTACAGCACAGATGGTCTGCTTCCGAGATCCGGCGCGTACCCTGAGCAATCATAGCAGTTGGAGCGCAGAGAATCGCCTCCTTTAAACTTAGTGAAGAGGGAATTGACGAAGTAAGAACTCATTGCTTGTAAGATCAAGTCCCCGATCAACTTTGACAACTGTATTGCGATCAAGCAGTCTATAGATGAATAATATTTTTGAGCAAATGCAGGCCTATCTTATTACAAGAAAAGCGAAATCATCCAGGTGGAAATTATGCGCAAAATGTCGTAAATATTCATGCAAACAAATGTATCCGTAGCTGCACCCACATGACTCCTTAGTAACGGTCCCCGAGCAATAAATACTTTTCCTTCTTTACTTTCTTTGATAGTGAGTTGCATTTCATATGAGCGTCAGTTATTGATTCCTTGTATCATTGGATGGACTCGCCATCTCCAAACAGACAAAGCGCGATCTTGTGATAGGAAGAGCTGGAGAGACTGAAAAGAGGAGATGAAAAAGGGGAGAGAGGGAGTTCTTGGGGAGGTAGAGGGGAAGGCGGAGTAGGACTGTTATTGGTAAACCATTTCAGTGCCAGAGCACATGCACACGACAAACGAAATGTTTCCAGTGGGATAACAAAACTAGATTTATTCAGGTCCATCGTATGATGAAAAATATACCACATTTGTAATTACATTCATGTTTGTTTTGATGATTAAGGGCGGCTATTCTTTGTGTCCATAAGTCTAATAGGCTATACTGACATAAGGCTACTTCCCTTCCGCATAGGAAACGTCATGAAGTGCAGAGTAGTTTCAAGGTGGAAAGGATTTTTATCACTCAACTCAGAGAAGAAAAGACCACCCATGTTTAGGCCTATATCAAGCTTGCATTTCACATCAGAGAAAGTGAGAGAGGGGTTACTTTTAATATTTGGGAATTTATGTCATTGTTTCACAAGCTTTTTATTGACTATATTTGAGAACTGTAAAAAAAGAGAGAAAAAAGTCAAGTTTATATATATATATATATATATATATATTTTGTAAACGAGTAAAGCGTGAGGATCTCTCTCTTCAGGTTAGACTGGGAATTTAGGCGAGTTATCCTGTCTGGTTTTAGAGTAACACTGCCATCGTGTGGTGAACATTGTAAGTTCACTCGAATTCATTCAAGGATGACAAAGAATCTGTTGGTCTACAATGGGAGATAACGGAATAATATAACGAATCCATGCGCACAAAAACATTACACTAATAACATTGTTTGCTTTTAACTGTAATTTTTTCTTGGACTATCGAAAAACAAAAAATGTTTTTTGAGTGCAAGCTATTTTGGTTGTTTTCTCTCCCTCTCTCTTTCTGTTTGCACCATGAGAGGGAAAGGAGAATAGAGTAATTATGTGGAGAAAATGAGAGAGCAAACAATGCGGAGCTGAACAGCTGCACGATATTTTCATACCACATGCTTTCATTTTCCGCAGTTACTTTACGACCAGAGGAGCAACTAATTAGATTTTTACTGCCTTCATTTTATGCACTATTAGATCAAGCCACGCGAAATTAAGCGTAGGCCTCTTCTGTATCAAGACCTCTGCTTCTGCATTTAACTCGCATTTCGCTGTAAAACAACCCCGTATTATTATTATCTGCTTTTATCTGTAAAATAATATGATGTAATATATTCTTATTCTTTAATAATAATAATACATTCATTTGCTAAAGTAAATCTGGTGTGCATCGTTGAAGCAAAATGCGTTTAAAAAAGGAAAAAAGAAACTGTTCATATCTGAACTCATTGCTTAGCCAGACAGGATAAAAAAAAATAATTTAAATAATTCTCCAAACTAACTCCAAAGTAGGACGATGCAAAACTAGCTATTCAGCAATGAGATGAAATTACACGGATGATTTCGGCAAGCAGTTTGCTTTAACGTGCGATAAAGGAAATCACATTCACAGAGTAATAATTTAACTAGATTTTCTTTTCTTTTTTACTTGTTAAATTATAACTACGGCTGAAATAAAAATAAAAATAATTTAATAATATAAAGGCTTTTTTTAGATAAATTATTTTAAGTTTAAGGCTTATCCTATAGCTAGCATCTGACTGTGGTCTGACTGTAATGTTACATTACCCGTAATTTTGTATTATTGCCCTCTTTCTTTTTTATTTATGACCACATACATTTAAAAAAAATACATGAAGATGTTTCCCTAGTATACAAACCTTTTTAATTATGTTTTTGTTAAACATAGTGGAGAATTTACCTGCTCAATTGTACCCTAATATTTTATTCAGAATGTCTGATATATAGGCTACTAGCTAACAACAAAATATATCAAATCTGTTTTGCAGCTGAAAATTGAATAATGAAAATAGTTACTCAACTTCATGGTGTTCCAAACCTGTATGACTTCTTACTTTCTTCTGAAGAACATAAGAAAATATTTTGAAGAATTTTGGTGTCCAAACAACATTGTAGCCCACCCCATTGACTTCCATTGTATGGACAAAAATGATCTTCTTTTGTGTTTTACAAAGTTAAAAAGTTTCCAGGTTTGGAAGAACAAGAGGGTGAGTATATGATGCCAGAATTCTAATTTTTGGGTAAGCTATTCCTTTAAGAGTTAGGATTTGCATGCTAGAACTAATAAACAAAATACTATAAAAAGTTCTATTGAAATGTTTATTCATATTGGCTCAGTATGACATGAAGTCGTGAAAATAGCTTACAAAGGCTGTGTTAAATCAAAGAATGTATAAAAGTATATTCACATTATTTTATATTAAAATAAGGGCTGTCAAACGATTAATCGCGATTAATCGCATCCAAAATAAAAGTTTGTGTTTACATAATATATGTGTGTGTACTGTGTATAATTATTTTTAATACATAAATACCCACACATGCATGTGTATTTAAGAAATATTTGCTTGTATATACTGTATATAGACTGAATGTAGCCTATATATAATGTATATTTTATATAAATATAAACATTTTATATATAAATAACATATTTTTCTATAATATATACGTGTGTGCATTTATATACAAAATAATTATACACAGTACACACACATATATTATGTAAACACAAACTTTTATTTTGGATGCGATTAATCGTGATTAATCGTTTGACAGCCCTAATTAAAATCATTCACTTATGGCTTGTTTCAAACTAATGTATGCTAAAAACATTAAAAAGGCTACAGCAGGCACCAGCCCACTGTCCAAAATCAAGTTTCCTGACTAACTAACCGATTTACAGAAAAAAGTTGACAAACCTGAGAAATTGCTTTATATTGAAAATAGCAGAGCGAAATTTCACATTTCCAGTATGGAATACAGACAGTGAAGGCACACCTTCTCGTGCACCTTGTACTCCTGACTCATACTGACATCTCACTGAACAGTTTCCTTAGTCTATACTTATTGTATTGATTTACTTGGTTATGATGAGCTTGTACACGTCCTGAGTCAGTGGCTGTGCTCATGTGGGGGGACTCTGCGAGGGGCCTTTCGAATGGCGTGAGAGAGGTGTGGCCTTGGGACAAGAGGAGCAGGGATGGAAATGACGTAGAGAGACTTGGGGTCACGGAGCATCCCGGCACCCTGTGGTCGCCTTGGAACGAGGGGAGGCACTCCTAACATTGACGCTCTCGCTCTTGACTCGGCCGAAGAGGAACTCATACTGCTCTGACGCCAAGAGAAAGACCCACCTACTGTGAAGCAGAGAAAGAAGAGAGGTGTATTTTCTATGAACAATCTCTTATTAGTGTTATGATATGGGAGTAAGAGCCAGAGAACTATTCGAAAAGTGAATCACTTGTGAAAGGTATCCGCTGAGCACTAGCAGCTTTCATTAGACCAGCAGATGCTTGTCGTTCTGCATTTGACGCCGCCATCTCTTCTGCTCCACAGTGCGCCAAACCACCCAGTTCAGTCTGGACTGGCTGGAGCAGACCATGTTCCAGAGAGGGCCACGGCTTTCGGTTTTGCAGCGGTTGGGAATGCACACACCGCAGACAGGGCTTGGCTTTTGTAGACACCTGCTGCATGATAGTGCAGATGTTCTTCTGTCTCCAAGACATCTCTGCAATGGAGTCCAACTGGATAGAAAGAGTAATTTATCAGGAGAACTGACAAAAAAGGTGGTTTAAAATAGTGTCTAGTCAGAGAGGAGAAACTAAGCTGTATGACTTTCTTTCTTCTGTGGAAACACAAAAGAAGATATTTTGAAGAGTTTTTTTTTTTTATCTTTTTTGTCCATACAATGAAATGTCATTGGGGTCCAAAACAACATTGGATGAGTGTTGTTACTGTTAACTAAAACTAAAATAAAATAAAAATAAAATATGAAAAACATAAACTTAAAAAAATTTTTGAAATATTGCGTTGGTAACTAATAAGTTGAAGTACAAAAATGACTAAAACTAAAACTGAAATAAAACTAAATGAAAGCTAAATAGAAATAAATGAATACAAAATAATAAAAATGAACAAAATGTCTAAAACCTAAACTAAAATGAAAATTGAAAATATAAAAATAAAGCTAATTCAAAATATGAATAAATGCTATAACAGTAATGTAAATAATACTAAAATAACACTGCACTGAACCCCATTGACTTATTTCACACATTTTTTCAAAATATCTTCTTTTGAGTTACAAAGAAGATCATACAGGGGCCAGTTGCATAAACGTAGCCATTATGTTAAGACAGTGTCTTAAGAACTAGTATGACTAACTAGCAGTTAGTTAGGGGTAATCAGCCTAACTGTTCAGTATCAAATTAGACCAATGTACGTTTTTATGTAACTAACTTTAAAAAGTTATGAACAGTCTTGAAGAAAAAAATTTGATGACTAACTTGTAAGACTAGTCTTAGCAGTTTATGCAACTCGCAGGTTTCAAATGACATAAGTATGATAACAGTATTTTTATTTTTGGTTGACCTATCCCTTTAATATGGGCTTTTTTTGTTCACATACCTTGTGATCATGTCTGCAGTGTGGGGAAAAGCTGGCTTGTTCATGTGAGTGTTTGATAAGTTCAGTAAGATGATTGGCACTTTGAAGTAGCTGGCGCACCTGGTTAACCACACCCATGTTCAGCAGCAGAGTCTCTCGTTGGTGAAGTTCACTGACTCTCTCTGCCTCCTCTTCCTCTATTACGTCAAGAGCAACAGGTGTCTCTCCCCTCAATGTGGTCTGATCTAACATAGGTGTTAGCTAAAGAAATCGATAAGACCGAAAGGAATTCATTAGTTATTCATGAGTTCTTTAAAAAGACAGCAGGGTCCCTCTAGTGGTAGGTCAAAGGACCCAATGTTTGTTTAGTCAACGAAAGAAACTTGTAATAAACATTATCAAAGTACACATATAAACACAAGAGAATGACTTACTGCATTGGGGTTTTGGTGAGGAGGCAGAATTCCTTTTGGTTTTGCTCTTTCTCCAGCAGATTCACCTTGAAGATCCTGCTTACGCGATCCTTTCTTTTCCCGTTCTTTCTGTTCCTGCTTCAGACGCAACTCCTGCAGCTGCTGCCTACAAGTATGCACATTTTGAATGAACATTTTTCTGTCTAAATTTAGCTTGATGTATTCCTGCAAAACAACAAGCAGTATGTGCACACCTGGCACACTCCTCCCTGGCTTTGGAGGCTGCAGTTTCCTGGAAGAGAGAGCTGCTGTGTTGAAAATACTTTTCGTATTGCTCCCCTCCTTCCCGAGGGAAGATCCGCCGGAATCCACCCATGTTCTTTGCCTCATATTTCTGCATCTGCTCCATACTAGCAGCCTGAGACTGACGAATCTCCTCATTCCTTTTGAGACAACACGCTTGGCACTTAATAGACAATGTAGATTTTTTATAGACAAAGGAGTACAATATGTGCAAAGTCTTCTTTTCTTTTAACAAAAATTGTTCTGTGTTTTTCCATTGTGCATGAGTGCATCGCATGATCTATCAAATATGGAGATGTTTTTGTTTCTTCTGTTTTTATCATGCCTCATCTATATCAAGGTTGTGGTTCATTCACACCTGTTCTCTTACGCACATATCACGTAGCATATAAGCTGAAGGCTTTCAATAAAGATTTGACTTTGAGTGAACTACACTTCTGTGTCGGCATCATTCTTGGTCCCTGATATCAGTGTCACTCTCTGTGTCTTTAATTCGATAAGGAAGATGCATAATTATTTATCTAACAATTTTATATCTTGACATCTCGCAAATCAGAAATTTTTTCTCTGGAATTCTGAACACCCCTCAAAAAATATAAACTATAAAATTACAATCCGATGAAGCATTAAGCATATATATATATGCATGTATAAAAACAATATATTTTAAGTTTATTCGCAGTTCTTCATTGGAGTGGACAGAGCTAAAGAGACATTTTGACTCTTGATTGGTGTAATAATTTGGGCTGATGGCTTCAACAGAAGCGCATACTATGGATTACCAACCTCGTAGCTCACAGTAGGTCTGTCTTTAAAGGTTTATTGTTATCATTAAAAATCAATTTCCCTATGGAAAAAATGCATGTTTTTACTTCCGGAACCCGACTGTTGCACTCTATATTGTAAGTCATAAACTTGGAATTGCGAGAAATAAAGTCAGAATTGTGTGTTCTGCACTCGCAATTCTGAGAACTTGCGAGATTAACTCAAAATTGCAAGATATAAAGTCATAATTGTGAGATAAAAAGTAGCAATTAGGCCTACCTTTTTTTTTAAATATTTTATTCCATGGTGGAAACAGGCTTCCATTAACTAGTGCTGTGTTTAAGTGCAGCTGTGGTCATTGTTATACCTGGCCTCTCTAGAGCGGTTCTGCTGGAGTCTCTCTTTTACCCGGCGCTTCTCCTCTTCTGTGATCTTCCTGCGGTCACAGGCTCCCAGGTTAATCAGCACCAAAGTGTCATACAACAGACCGTCCTTCACCTCCCGATCTAAACGGGAGTCTGTGGTGAAGCTAGGGGAATGGTTGACCTAAACACACAGGTTCAAAGATTGCATACAGCTAGAATGAAAGCAATTCACATTGATTTTGTTACATCATGAAGTCACAGGTAATTAAAAATTGTATAAACTACTTCAAATACAAAATAAGCCTCAAAAGGAGCCCAAACCTCAAGAAGCCAAGGTTTAAGTCGACGGTCCAGTAGCACATCAAATCCGAGGATCTCAAAACAGGCACTGCCAGATGCATGATTGGGGAAGCAGGTGTGGTAATTGTGTTTGAGAATGGGGTGGGCAGATATTAGTGTCTTAATGATGACGTCTTCAATGTCTCTCCACATCTTCTCAGTATCATAGCACATGGCTTCCAAGTGCTTCTTGAAGCTGGAGAGTTTTCTATGAAAATGGAAAATGGAAAAAGGGTTTCCTATACAATTTTAAAGAAACACAGAAGAAAATCATATTCTGTGAGAACATATACCGGTAGGTTACCGTTTGCTGCCGGTATCTTCGTCACGTACAAAGTTTTCACTATGCTTGTTGATGGCATAGTTAGTTAAGTGCATGCAAACATCCTCCTGTAGAGTTGCATAAAGAAAAGCAAATAAAAATATCTAATAGGCTTTATGCCAGCGGTCACATGAACAAACAGGAAAACAGGTCTCATTGCATCCGCTTGTCGGAGTGTTAACGGTAGTACGTACTGACGGCGATATCTACAGGGTTCATACAGATTCTGTAAAATGAAATTCCATGGGTTTCAAGGACTTTTCAAGCATTACTTTTACAAGCATTACAAAACGCACTTGATTTTCTAAAATCAGCACTTCAGTCTGTTCATCCTATAAAGCCATTTGAATAAACCGCTCAATTCATATGGATTAGTTTTACAATCTCTTTATGAACTTTTTGAAGCGTCAAAGTGGTAGTTGCATAGCTGTCTGTGGAGACACAGAAAGCTCTCAGATTTCATCAAAAAGATCTTCATTTGTGTTCCGAAGATGAACGAAAGTCTTACGGGTTTGGAACGACATGAGGGTGAGTAATTAATGACAGAATTTTCATTTTTGCATGAACCATCCCTTTAAGAGTGAGTTAGTAGACAGTTCATTAAAAAACGCTGATTCATTCTGGAATGAAGCAAGGTTAAAACATGGAAATTATTTTCACTTTGAACACCACCTTATAATGGATTAAACACAAATTTCTTATATATTGTATTTCAATAATTCAAGCACTTTTCAAGTACCTCTTCATAAATATGGCTGTTTTCCAGGTTAGGGTCAAATTCAAGTACTTCAAGCACTTTAGATCTATGGACTTTTAAGGTAATCAGCTAACCTAGCTAGTTCTTTTTTTTTTCCTTTTTCTTTTACGATTTAATCATTGTATTCTATTTAAATAACTAAATGTTAGTGACAAGGAAAATTAAAAACTTTTAGATATCAATCTGCATATGCGATGCGATAGACATTGGTTATGCTCATCTTTGCTCTCTCCTTCAAAGGTATTTGAGTAAAACGGCTCTATACTTAACGAAACATACAAAAGACCTGAACCTGAAGCGGCGCGACCTGTTTTACAGAATACGGAAGTTTGCTTCGCGTAACCCCCATTAACCACTGGTTTGAAGTCAGCATTTCAATACAAGCAATTTTCATCTTTCTATGAACCAGTGTGCTTTAAGCCAGTGGTTCTCAAAGTGGGGTCCGCGGACCCCTGGTGGTCCGTGAACTATAGCCAGGGGGTCCGCGAAATAATTTATAACAGCCTACCGTTTTTCCCGACTGTAAGTCATGTTTTCTTTAGCATCTGAAAACTTGCTATTTATTCCAAAGTGACTTATATAATGCATTTAATGTCAAATAATAAAAAAGTAGGCTCTTAAAGGTTTCTATAGATAGATAATCTATCTATATTTCTTATGTCTGTGCGTCAAGTATTCGCTGTGTTTTGGTCGATTTTTGGGCACGTGCGCCAGAAAGGAGACAGAGACGGCAGAACGCGCATCCTGTTGTGTTCTTTATTTTTAAAAGGCATGACATTTTGTAGTCATTTTTAATGTATACACAAATAAAAAATAGACACTTTGCCTTTTTGAATGATGTACTCTTATCTTTATGACCATAAACAAGAGTATTCCTTTGTTTCCACTGCTGAGGAAAAATCCAAGTGTTCGCGCCGGCGTCTCGTGTGCGCGCACAATATGTCAGTTCTAGCACTGCTAATTTGACATCAAAACCTGTTCATTATCAAAATAAAATACTCACCGAACTTATAAAAAGTTCTGCTTAATTTAATTTGTCTGTTGTACACTATGAAGGCAGTGACGGTCAATCATATACTGTCGACTTGCTGTTGTTCCAATCTCATTTCTCCAAATGTGAAGATGCTGATACGTGTAGGCCTATATTGGGACTGAAGCATGAAGCTTTCTTTACATAAATAGTTAAGCATCCAAATGTTAGGCTACATCGCAAATATGGACACTTTGGACCGAATGAGAGATGCACGAGCCCAACGTCTGCAGTTTCAGTTTCGATTCAACTTAATTCGTTTAGACTTGATGTTTTAAATAAATGTTGTCTGTATACTATTATTATTATTATTTGTATTATTATCTATTAATAGTATTATTTTTCATTCTCGTTTTGTTCTGAATACCATTAATTTAAGGATTTGCTGTGGAGTGAGGGGAAGTAGGCCTACTACGCCTCAAGAACGCAACAAAGTATTACACACTCAGGTGCAACTTATTTTCTGAAAAAATATAGTAAATTATAAATTTGTGCATAGGGACAGGGTCGTATACCCACAATTGAGGTCCCTGAGGTCCGGGCCTCTGTAATTTTTCTATGTGTATAATGAAAGTTGTGAAATAATTGCCTAATATTAACTCTAATTTGGTGCTGCAAGGATATTAAACATCGCGATGATGATAACTGACCTTCTCATCTGAGCGGTTTCAGCAGACTAACAGCGCTCGTCAATGTCAAAATGTTTGAGTCGGAGATTAAATCAAGGCGGGTTTATGTTCACAGAAGCTGCAAGCCGAGCGCGAATTTCCGCATGACGCTTCAGTTATTCGGTCATAAAGTGCGAGATAATATGTAAATCGCTAAACTAAACAGCTGTTATAGAAGTTTTAAACGAACGACAGAAACAATCAGTTTGCAAAGTATCAACCGGGAAAGGAAATATAGGGGATAGCGGGGTCAAGTGGGTCATGTTGTCACACTGCGTTACAATGAATATGTTTTGAACTATGTTGTATAGCTTTTTTGTTTGTCTTGTATATTTGTTTGATTAGATCAGATAACATTTTAATCTGTCATATGGTCATGTTACAATGTGCCCCACCTATGGGACATGTTGTTGTCACATTGCACTTCCATTCTTTCTGGGTATATCAAGAAAAAAGTAAAAAATTTTGGCCTTAAAAACACCTTAAAATGCACGTGTAGATCAAGAAAATCTAAAATTCCTCGGGGGGCATGCCCCCGAACCCCCCTAGCAAGATCAATTTTGGGACCTCAGTATGCTATTTAGAAAACCCTGCATATGACCCTGGGTCGAGACTATTTGTGTCAAAATATTTCATTAACCGCTCCCACATTAACTTTAGGCTCAGTCACTGTTATAAATATGAGGGGGTCCTTGGAAATGTTTTTCCCCTGTAAGGGGTCCCTGGCTCCAAAATGTTTGAGAACCCCTGCTTTAAGCAATACTTACTACTAAAATGCATGAATCTGTTTCAAGTTTATTTACTGTCTTTAAAGCCCCTCACCAAATTGCTGCCAGTGGGCTCATTATATTCAGTGGTGCAGAAACGGACTAGTCCCTCGTTGTACATGAAGACGCCGAAGGGGTCACAGCTGGTCACTAGCACATAAATGCGCAGGTCAAACTTGAACCCATCAATGATGAACGGCTGTTGAAACAAAGATTAATTATATAATAAATGGAAGATATTTTATCAGTGCCTATTTATAATGATCTTTATTTTTTTTTTTTGGGTAGCACTTTATTTTACAGTCCTGTTCTCCATGTATTACTATGTACTTATTATAGTAATTGTAATAACTGGGTAATAACTAGTAATAGTAATAATCCTGAACCAACCCCTAAAGTAAACCTAACCTTAACCCATGTAGTTACCTTATTTTACTCAGTACTTTCTTAGGTAAGTACACTGTAAGTACACGTACTGTAAAATAAATTGTAACTTTGTTTTGAATCTAATTGGATTTTAGTATTATGACAGAGGGGCTTCTTGTTGTAACTGTGAATTTATAAACATTTTGTTACCTTGGATATATACACCTGGCAAATCATGTGTTCACCTGGCCGAATATCCTTGTTGGATTTGGTAAGATAGATACCACGACCTTGGCAACCTGAGTCTGGCTTGCAGATATACGTTTTGTGCTTTTTGGCTCTGGTGTAGGCTTGGAAGTCACTATAACTGAAGGACATCGAGAGAGTGGGGAAAGGGAAAAGATTAAAACTTCCATTTTATGCTCATTAAAAGATCTGTATTGTAACTCGAATCGAATGTATGATTGGACTCGAATCGACTCACTCTGCAGGGAGGCACCATGTGCGAGGAAAAATGTTGTACTCCTTCGGGAAGAGTTTCAGCATACGGTTCATATTACGTGCGAGTAAATCCTTCCTGCAGATTTCATTCATGCCAGGAAAATGGTTGATTTTCTGTGTGGGGGAAATTTAAGCATCTTGTTAACCACAGGGTTACAACGAACAGGACAATAAACAAGAGAAGAATGATGTTTGACAGCAAACACCTGGTAACGCTTCATATCCATGACCCTGTCTAGTGAGACAGAGCAGTCGGTCCAAAACAGGGTCCAGTCTTCTCCTTCTGCAGCCTCTCGTAGCCCATATCTGCGAGCAGCACGACGCACTTAAAAAAAACAAAAGCATGCCATTGGATAAACAAACGTATACTCAAGGCTTTAATAATACAGTTAATTTTGAGACTATATCGACAAATGTTTGGAGTAAAAAACCCACCACTTTCATATTTGCAGTTGGTGAGATTTATCCACAGTCATCTGAAAAAGAGGAAGAGGACAAAGAGACAGACCTGTGCATTGTTCAGGAATTGAAAAGCTCCCTTTTTGACTTTTACACAACAGTTTTTACACGTTTAATTACAATAATCTTGTTCAAAGGTCCCGTACCTACAAATATTGCTTATAGTTACTGATAATTTAAGGTAATAATTCTTAATAATAATTATGTAATAATAAATACATAAATAAGGTTATAGTTATTAACACTGCGTAATGCAATTGATATCAAGAACTAAGTGATGATCAACATTTTTACTGTATTTATTAATCAAAAAAATCTATAGTTGTTAATTCATGTTTTCTCATTATACATTATTAATTAATTAATTACTTGATTTTCTTGCCACTTATCCGGGACTGGGTGGTGGTCATTATACATTTTCTAATGTAAAAATGTATGCTGAAATTAACATTAACCTAGATAAGTATTGTTCAGTGTTAGTTTGTGTTACCAAATGCATTAACTAATGTTAATGATTTAAAGGTACAATATGTAAGAATTTTGTAATAAAATATCCAAAAATCACTTGCACAGTGTGATATATTTCCTGCAGTTGTGTACTTACAATATCCCAAAAGTATCCAAAGATTTTTTATTTCAGAGAAATTCCAATTTTAAATAAGTGGCCGTCCCGGAAAAAAAGGTCGCCTGTCAATGACGCAATATCCGCGCTATCCTCGGTTTCCGTTCATACTGCCATAGCCATGACGTAACCATGGCGACAGACGTGGACAACTGCGTAGTGCGTAACGTTTAGCGGCACGCAGTTCTTGTTTCTTTCAAACATAGACCATGGCAAGCAGACTTTGGGACAAACAAGGAGAACTAAGATGAGGATCAATATCAGCGTGGCGTTTTTGAGATGCTGAGAGCTCCACGTACGCGACTAACTTGGACTTGACAGAGGTTCACGAGTCACGACTTGACAGCTTTATTAGACAGGTGAGCAAATGTACATAAAACAAATCAATGTTATATAACGTTAGCTCAACATGATGAAATGTTAGAATATGGTCAGTATGTTATTCTAATGTTGATCTAGCTTACTGCTAGTTTCGTATAGCAAACGAACTAACACGTAGTATAACATTATAACTTTCAACACACATTTAAATGCCGTTTAGTGTGATAGTGTAACGTTAGACCAAGTGAAGCAGCGCTGCGTTACCTCACAAGTTTAATTCGTCTAATAAACTGACCTGTGTCAGCACTTGCGGGTAGTTCAGTGGAATTAAATGTCCTTATTCCTTTATATTCGCGGGACTCGCGTGTGATATCTGTCTCTTTAGCAATCGCGACCTGCTTCATACCACTATAATGTTAAAAAACATGAATGTTTGCACTCATCCATAAACATTATTAGATCCATCAGCTTGACAGCAAGTCCCATCATTCAGCTCATCACTGCGTCATAAACCTACGCCTTTGTTATTGTTGGAAACTGTGCCCTCTTGTGGCGAAAAAAACCTACATATTGTGCCTTTAATATCTTATGTACACTAACGTTCAAATGTTTTCAAGTCAGTCAGAAATTCACACTTTTATTCAACAAGAATGCACTAAATTGATCAAAAGTGACAGCAAAGAGTGACAATAAAAAGTATCACAGTTTCTAAAAAAAAAAAAATAATAATAAAAGCATCAGCAAATTAGAACGATTTCTAAAGGATCATGTGACACTGAAGTCTGGAGTAATGACTGCTGAAAATGTCTGTAAAAACAAAACTTTACAGACCCCAACCTTTTGATCGGTAATAAATATAAATACCATAACATAGAAATGGCTTACTTCTTCTTTCTCTTTTTCTTCTTGTTCGCTGCAGGCAGAGGGATTGGTGTGTTACAGGGCTCTGCTTGAGTGTCACTTCCCCAGCCTTCTCCCTCCACCCCTGGATCAGACTCACGCCTGCACACTTCACTCACTGAGTGCTCCGCTGGTGTCCCCATTCTGAGAACACACATAAAACTTTGATGAAGACTGAGCGAGGGCTGAGAGATTTAGTGAAACACCTATTTAAGAACTTATGAGCTGAAAGATCTAATATTGCTGCGTGATGTCACATCTTCAATGTGAAACTTAATCAACCCTATCGGTAGTGTGCTTGTAAAGGGCAAAATACTAAGGCTTAGCATCATGTTTCTGTCCCCGTTTCTCTCCATAGTTGAGTACCACACCTGTCAACAACATGATTGAGGTCACTAAATATTTAAACTGAAACATATTTTCAGTATTTAACCATTTCAATGGGTCCAATAAATTTACATCATTAATATTAAAGTCGGCATGAAATGGAAGTTGCAAAAGTATTTTCCTTATTGTGACGTAATCCAAATTCTTCATGAACAAGAAAGAATATAGGGCGGGACTTGACTTTATCCATTGGGAATTTATTGGTTTGTTGTCGTTTGCTATAGAAGTGCAACAGTGCCCACCCCCTTTTTTAGCACCACTGGTTCCAGAAATTATTTTTTTTCTGTAGGGATTTAAAATAGTCTTTGATAAAGAGTTATAAGCCATGAACCAAGCCAAGCAGCTATAAGGTGAATCACAACACTACAGACTTTGAAGCAATTTGATGTAAAAAAAGATACAAAAGTGTGTAGGCTACTTAACGGTTTCAGTGAGGGAAAGAACTACAATTCCCTTGAACTTGTAGCACTGCGAACAGCATAATCGAATTAAAAATGATGGAGAAATATAAAACTACTCATTTACAAATGTTGATTATATGTATAAAAACATTATAATTTAAGTTTATTGCAAAATATGCATATATACAAACATTTCAGTATTTCGAGAGCGTAGAGAGATCAACTCCATTATGTCATTCGCAGTGCTTCATGGGAGTGGGCGGAGCTAAAGAGCTATTTTGGAGCAGCATGTTGCTTTTTCTTACTCTCTGATTGGTGTAATTTTCTGTACATCATCATGATTGATGTAGTTTTTCACCGGTAATTCCACTGTTAATCACCATTATTTAAAAAAATAGGCTGAAATAATGTGGGCTGACGGCTTCCGGACCATAAGGAGAAAATGAATGGAGTTTTTACTTCCGGAACCCAACTCTGCCTATTGCTGTGATCTCATGTGAGTGACAGCCAGGTCTTCCAACCCTCACGCCAGTAACTCGACATCAGAGAAGAGTCTCTGCATAAGGGGAGGGAAATTATTTTGATTTAAGATTATGAGAGCACATGAATTAAAAAAATGATGATGTGCAAGGATAAATCATTTAAAATAAACACTGAAATATTCCACAAGAAACAAGAATTGGCAATTGATTTCATGGTGACTTTAAAAAAAAAAAAAAAACCTAGCCACACAGGATGCACAAAGCGACATCATTGCGGTCCAACTGAAGTTAAAGGTGCTTCTGTATGCAAGTGTCAGTCAGCAGAGGGAAAGAAGGTCAGAGTCCTGAGGTAACAGTATTCTGATCTAGAGAATGTATCCTGACCATGACCTTTTGGTCCTGAGCTCAAATGAAATGGCCTACGAACTTATTAGACAGTTAATATTTATTCAGTGAGAAAAACTTTTAAAGGAGAAACATTTCACCATGAGGATTACAAAGATTACAAGGATTACAAGAAAATAGGTGGAAGGAAAACAATGGCTTTTTGAAACTATCGATCAATGTAATATGTAAAACTACCAATTTATCCAATAAAATCAACACATTTTTATATCCGATTCAACACTTACACCAACCTGTGATCTCTTCAGCTCACAGGCCTCTAAGACGTAAAAGTCTCCTGTCCACAGACACACCACTTGGCTTTAGCTGTCCAGTAGAAGGCTATCATCATCCCCGCTCCGAGCTGTCCTCTGGAAGTGGGTACTGGCACGTAATCCCTGACAAAAAGGAACAAATTCACCTCTTCTTTGATGGGTGGCTCAACTTGGATATACTTACATACTGACACACTGAAACCTTAAGATCAAGTGACCTATTAGAAACACAGGAGACCTAAACCTGATACATGAACATGAAAATAAAGGCCAAGAGGCAAGCAAGAATCAGAGAAGAAAGACAATCCCTACTTGTCAAATGTGATGAGATAAGTGCTTGGTTCCTGGAACAAATATTACATGTGTAAAAAGAAGCTGATGGTTACATTATACTGGGATTTGCAACAATAAAGTCTTTGAAATAAGATGGTAAGTTTATGTAATAAGGACAACAATTTAAACTCATTACTGAGTTTCTTAAATAAATCAAATTGCTCCATTTTAAGAAATAAGATTTTAAATAGTGTGAATTATCACATGAAGAACAGATGCTGTAACGTTAGTTACATTTCAAGAAGCAGAAAGCAATAATCACAATCTTTCCTTTTTCCAGTTCACCCTAAATTAACGTTAACGTTACTCAGTCTGACATTAAGTAAAACTCAAACTGTACCATAGTGTAACTAAAGACTTCAGATTTAAACAATCTAAACTACTTTAGGGCATTATATCTAACTAATCACAACACAAAAATATTATTAAACTAGCTTTTTACAAGCCAAGCTAAACCAAAATAATGGCGTACTTGATTCCCTTGCGATGCAAGTCTGCGCACGACTTTCCCTGTACAATTGCCATGGCAACAGAACGCGTTTCAAAAGCAGGTTAGCTAGCTAGCTGGCTAATATTCTTAAATAAATACAGGGAATAAACTCAATGGGTCCGGTGGAATTAAAGTACGTACCTGTTGCTGTTTTCGTCAGAAATGCGCAGTGGTTTCAGAGGGGGCCAGTGGTATCGCGGACTGTATTGGCTGTTCAAAAGGAAATGCCATTGGATTTTCTCATGCTTACAATGTTGCCAAGTGCTCTCAAAACGAAATGAGAGCACGAGGTCAAGGGGACAGAGATGTCCAATCTCAATTCACGTTTGCAAATACTTGATCTCTGATTGGTTCTCACTCTGGTGATGGTAATCTGTTCTTTAGATCATTGATCCAAACCGTATTAACGGTTACTATTTAAACAACACCACAAAAAACAAACATAAAAAAAATAAAAATAAAAACCGACAGCAGAGCCGCACTGATAGGACCCTATGGATAGGACAAAGTCAGTAGGAGAGCCATTTTACCGCAAAGTATAAAAAGTTACATCCAGTCATAAATACCATGTCTGCTTATCAATCTGTCACCCCTGAACATACAATAGCCTATGCAATGCAATAATACAAAAGGGTGGGGGAAAAACATTCTTTATGATTTACCAGCCAAATTTACTGAGACAAGATGATTTCCCTTAATGACAAAAAAGCAGGATTTCCAGAATACATTCATCCCAGAATGACCTTAAGTTATTTGTTTTTCAACATTAGCCCGTATCTAACCATCCAAGTCCAAGATCACATGCAGCGTTAAGAGCTGGAAAGACCGCCATAACTGGCAACTCCGCAGCGCAGAGACTGTGTTAACAATAACATGCACAACTTTTGTTTCATTCGGACTGAATTCATTCCGATTATAAATCTGAATGCATTGTAGTTTACATGAACGCTAAACATCGGGATGTGATACATGATCGGGTTGATGTGCGCGTTTATAAGTCCAAAGATTCAAATAGGAATAGATTTTTTGACATGCGCACACTACAAATATATACAAAGTTTCCCGCTGTCGCCGCTTAATAACCATTCTTCTACATTGGTTCTTTATTTGTTTTAAACAGCAGACTTAATATTTATCCAATTCTGGTCATAATTTGGAGACTATGAACATATTAACCGTTGTGCCGTGCTGTTTGTAATTTATCACGCAGTAAAAATGCCCAAAACTAGTCGTCTGTGGATGAGAATCTAAAACAAGGACGGGTGAGCCCGAGCCGTTGTCCTGCTTCAGACGCAGTGAAAGAATTATAGAATGACAGGACACTCATTTATATGACACTTTATTCATCAGGAGAACGGCTCGTTCGTGTTTACATGTTCTCTCGATAAACCACCCCTTTCAATCCGATCGAAATTATTTGTAATAGCTGACACTTTTAGTTTTTAATGGGTTATGTTATAGCCCTACTTGTTTTTAATGAAATTTCTGTAGTGACTGCATGATCATCATATCACCGTATTATTTACCGCCATGCGAGCCACAAATTAAAGCTTGGCGAGTCGCGCAATGAGTAGGCTAACACTGGGCTAGAGGGACTTTAACTCATCTACTGAGGTAATTCTGCACTTTTACAATCACAGCCTTAACATCCATTGTAAATGACCCAATACCAAAGTCTCCTTGTTGAACAAGAAAATCATGATTAAATTAAATGATTTACAATTTGAATAAGAATTTAAGATGACATCAACAATTAGTGTATTTTTTGGTCTTTTTATTCAACTTACATTTTTGTTTCAATCTTTCAAGTAAAACAATGTGGAATTACAAGGGAACATAAGGAATGTAACAAATTAGAATAGACAAATCAAAATGAAAATAAGACCATCACCATATTCTACTAAATACCCCCCAAACATCTTTCTGTCCAAAAAGGGCAAAGAAAAGCTATCTTACAATTCACTTGACTGCCAATGTTCAGCAAAAAAAGAAAAAGAAAAAAGAAGAAGATATTCCTCTTATGAAGTTATTTCAGGTGTATCCTACCAACCCAGCATCGGTCCCTTCATAAAAAAAGGACCAATACTCCAGAAGTAAAAATAGCTGACCGTAGCAATTTTCACTGGAGAACTGATTTCAGTTTTGGTTGCACAAACAGAAATGGTGTTGTTACGATGAAGGGTGGAAGAGCTTATTACACTTAAAGCACTACAGATGACCAAATGTCTATACGTTAACATGGATCCTTGTATGGATCAACAGGCACTCTCATTTTAGCAAACTCATTTAGATTCTGTGTTTGAGAATACAATTGAATGTGTAAAGATGATCATGACGACTAACACTTTGGGAAAGAGATAAGAAAAATAGCAAGATGTTGTCTCCCATTTCTGTACTGCTATAAAGCAAATGACAAGCAAATTTCAAGATTCATCACAAGCTCAAGAGATACACATACTTTAGAGCTTACAAAATGCAGTGAGGTACCAGTAAAGATGTACTGACAAGTTGATGTTCTGAAAAGAAAAAAGAAAAACACCTAAATCACAATGCACAACTCCAATGTCTGAGACATTTCAGATGTGCCAATGGGGGAAAGCAGGCAGCAGCAGAATTTAAAAGTAATGGACTGAAACATTACAAAAGACAGGTGATCTAAGCAAATTGTAACTCCAGCATAGTGCAGAGGGGGGGGGGGGGGATCTAATTTTTTAGACCTGCCCTCTTCTTCATACCCTGGAAGATATAGAAGATATTTTTGTAATTCATCAACTGACTTAACAAACAATAGTCAAAACAGCTGACAAACATTATTCAGAATGCAACGGTCTAAAAACTTTACAATTGTACAATCCCCAATAATCATTTCAATGTAGCATTAATGAATTTCTTCCTCATCAATACCATTTGCAGCACTAGTAAACTCTGTAAAAAGTGTACAATCTATGCAACAAATCCTCTAACATATACTTCACATAGTATTTCCAGTCTTTATGATTACAGTACATAGTGTGAACAAATAATAAATCTTGCCTCTTGCCCAGCTACTTTGAAGTTCCAAAGTCTTTGTGTCAGGGTAAAATATTCTCTGGTTTTAACTCAAATTATTAGGACACATTTTTAAATAGGTGACCAAATGATCTTCATGTAATTGTCCTGCATCTACAGACCCTTTCCACACAGTAAATGGCTTGACTTAAGATAGCTGAGTGGCAAAGTCGAGGTCAGATCTAATTACAATGTGCAACAGATCTCTTTTTTTCCCCCCCGTCTTCTCTCACAGCTAAACCATGGCCTTAAATAAAATTAATCCCCATTCCTCCATAAAATCTGCATTATCTCCTTGCTGAAATTGTCATCTAACTCCTTGTTTAAACCTAGAGATGATTTATCCACTCCATATCACGTCTTGGAGTGCCGGTGTTGGGTGGATGAAGAGCGTGTGTTGCTAGCTGGAGTACGTGCCTGAGCGGCTGCCAGTGCAGCTACACTCCTGAGAACCCTGTCCGGAGTCCCATCACTGGACCCAGCACTCAGTTCAGGTTTGTCATGCTTCTGGGACCTCTTGTCTTTCCTGCTCTCCCTGTCTCTCCCTCCATCGCTCTTCCGCCGAATACTTTTGCCTCTCTCTGTATCACTACCAGAGGAGGCTGCTCTGGAACGGGAGCGGGTAGGCTCTGTACTCTGCGAGCTTAGACTGTGGGTGCGCTGACTGCTGTTGCTGCTACTCCGACTTCTACTGCTGCCTGCTCCTCTTTCACTGCTTATACTACTGCAGGCACTATGACCTCTTGAAGACCTGGTCTCTCTATTTTCATATTCACCTTCCTTCTGATCAGATGCCTTTTTCTTTTCTTCTTTTTTAACCCTTTCTGTTTCCAAGGGGGGGACAAGGCTGCCTGGTCGCTGCCGAGTGGATCGAGCAGAAGAGGAGGACTGTGGTGATTCAGTTGTCTGATTGGGGGTTTGCCTACCACTCTCTGCTTTACTGTTATACATCTTAGGAGAGTCCTGTCCTGTTTTCCCCTTGGGTTTACTGCTTCTTTCAGAGGACAGTGCTCTGCTTTGCTGTACAGCATTCTTATTTTTGGGGCTAGGACTGGGTGTGTCTGGTCCTCTTCCCCTCATTGCAAAGAGTTTGGCTGCAGCATTAAGGGCTGAGCAGCGTTTGCCCAGGACCTCAGGTTCAGGGGAAGCTAAAGTATTGGATTGTGGGCCAGCAGATTTCCGGGTCGCTCTTGAACACGTTTCACCACTGGACTCCCCTTCTGTGGTATTGGTGGTTTGACCCTTCTTGTCTGACCTTCCCCTTTGTCTATTACTGCTCTCGTCATTTTTAGCAATAGTGCCATCTTTCTCCAACTTCTTTTGAGCTGATCTTGTCAGACATCTTTTTATACTATAAGAGTCCTCAGAGTCTGAAGATGAGGAAGAAGAGTTGGACTGGTGCTTTCTGTCAGACCCTTCTTCAGTTTTCCCCTTTTCAGACTTTATATCATCCCGTTTCCTTTTTGAAGGCCTCCTACTCTCTCCAACCTTTTTGGACTGAGATGATCTTGTACCACTGGAGGATACAGAAGATGGGGAAGAGGAACGAACTGACTCCTGGCTGCTTTGTCTACTAATGCTTCGTTTTTTGGCAGAAGTTCTGGTCTCTCTGTCCTCCGTTTTCTCCTCTTCTGATGGGTTAACAGGTCCATCACTCTTGGGAGCATCATGAGTCTCAATATCCGAATTTGATGAGGCAATTCCAGAGGCACTGGGTGTCTGTTCCTTTGGCAAACTATCCAATTTCTTTCTTTTTGGCTGAGATAAAACACCATCATTTCCTCCTGCATTATCCTCAGCAACATGGTCTACTTCCATTTTCTCTGTCTCCTCAGTTACAACCTCCTCCTCCTGCTCAGTTACAACCTCATCCTTGGATGAATGTTGGCCTTCATGATTATCAGCCACTGGCATGTTTTGGGGTGGAGAAGAATCTGCATCTTTATAACTGAATGTTGACAGAGAATCTGATTTTGTCTGATTATCTGTAGATGGAGATTGTAAAGATGTTAAAGACATTTTGTGTGATACAGGTGCTGAATCTGTTGCTGCTTCAATGGCTGTAATTTGAAGTTGTGAGGTAGGAACAGAAGTTTGATCAGACTTCGGTGTTGACTGTTGGACTGTTGACAGAGTCAGTGTAACCGAAGCCTCTGGTGCCTCTGATTTAGATGAAGATGATTCTGGCTCAATCCCAGAAGTCAAAGCAGGTGGAAAAGGTTGGGTGAATGTCTGATGAGTGGCAACAGGAGATGCAGCTATATTGCAAATGGGTTCTACAAAGGTTTGTGAAGAGTCGGCAGTTGCACTGCTTCTGTGTAAGGGTTGTGATGTGACATGAGTTGATGTATTTGAGCACTGCAAATTATCTATTTGTTGGTTAGTTGTGAGTGAATTTTCCTCAGCCTCTACAGCAGAAGGTTCTGAAAATGCTGTGATTTCACTGGTCTTAGAAAGTACAGGCATTTGGGTAAGTTCCTCTGCATGGATGAGGGACAAGTGGGTACAAGTGGGAGGCTCTCTTAGGGGACTTGGAAGCTGTAGTGTAAGGGAAGAAGCAGCACAAGTCTGAGAGACCTCTGCAATAGAAATCTTGTGTGGTGAAGTTTTAAGTGTGTTGGTGTCAGAGTCAATGCATGCAATTACAGGGTTTGGACTGGTGTGAGTATCACCTTGTGAGTCTACACCATGTTCTGATGTGGACAAGGACATATTTTGAGAGTCTCTATACATAGAGGACAGTAAAACAGACGTAGTGGATTGATTTGTTTCTGAATCAGGTTTAGAAGACGACAATTCAGCAGCATTTGAGGGTGAAGTGGGGTTGAGTGTTGGAGAGCTTATTGGTGAAGTTTTACTCACAACAGGCAAAGTCACGGGCATAACATTGGACGTTGACAAATTAGGCTCTAGGGAGGAAGGAGCACCTGTAGAAGGAGAAGATGGTGGTGAGCTTGTAGTTGTGGTGGAATCTTTACGTGGACGACCCCTTTTCCGTTTTGGTGAGTGAGGGGTACTCTGCTCAGGACCGGTTTTCTGGGTTACTGGTTTCTTGTCTTCTGGCAGCTCTGGTGCCCTTGGGGGTGTTTTAGGTGGCCTGCCCCTCTTGCGCTTCACTGATATAAGATTGGTGACATTTGAGTCAGTTTGAGCAGCACTGTCCTTGTCTGAATTAGTTTCTGGTTTCTTTGGTGACAAAGCAGATCTCCGATCCACCCCTCTACCTCTACCTAGAAATTGCTCTCCTAACTGTGCAGCCATTCTAGACTCTGTCTCAAGCCTTCGGCGCACTGGTAAGTTCCGTAGGACAGGCATATCTGGTGAATAGTGTGTTGGGGAACAGGGGTGGTGCCCTCTCCCTGGACTATACTGTAACGGAGAGGCCTGTTCCTGCTCTCGTGGTGGTGGTGGTGGTGGTGGTGTTAGTGACGAAGAAGCTAAGGATGTGGGGACTGATATAGGAGGAGAGTCTTTAAGAGTTTGACTTGCTCCATCAGATGCCTGAGTGGCTGGTTCTTGAACTGGTTCTAGCTGTTCAGTGTCCTCTGATGAACCCTCGTTGTGCACTCCTCCACTTCCACTCATTCCCCTCCGTCTCCTTTTGGGCTCCTTCTCTTCCACCACCGTGACTAGACGACCTGGAAGCTTTCGAAGGACTTTGGCTGATGGAGAATCTTCTGGAAGTCCCTTGAGAATTTCACTTTCAGCAGACTGCCGCTTTCGTGGTGAACGAGAGTTAGGAGATGTAAGAGTAGGAGAAAGGGAGAGCTGACCATCCTGTTCAGAATGATGCTCAGGAGAACAGATGGAGTCTGATGATGCAGATGCTCTCCTATCTCTCCTGCTACACTGTACAGTTTCAGACACTGCCTCTCCCCCCTGCTCTTCACTGTCCTCTGTGCATGCAGCAGAAGCGGAGGACTGATGGCCACAATTGTTTCTGTCTATTGCAGGAGATACAGCAGCTGAAGGCACAGAGCTTGATGGGGAGATGGGCTGCAGGTGGGGGGATGGCACATTTCTAATTTTTTGGACTGAGCCCTGCATAGCAGGGGACAAGGTTGTTGAATCTGAGAGCTGCTGGTTGGTTTGGACTGTCTGGTTTTCTAATGACATGAGCGATTCAGATTCTTTGGTTGTCCCTCGCCCGCACGGACCACTGCGAAGCTTCTCAGGCACTTCTCTGTGTTGGGGCGACTTTTGTGTGGACCCAGGCGTTTGGCTTATACTGCGCTCAGAGTTCATCCATGCCCCCCTCCTGCCTCTTTCTGGCGACAGCCGGGTTAGGGGTATATCGTCAGCAGGTGTACCTCTGAGCCTGCCACTGACCCTTGTAGAAGGAGCCCCTTTCTCTTTGTGTTTGCGAGGGCGACGGGTTGGAGTAGGTTCCTCGGTACTGTGAGGTATGGAATCCTCTTCATCACTGTCAGATGACTGATGCAGTTTCAAACCTTCTTCCTTTGCCTGATCCAACCCTTTCCTTGCAGCCTCAACTTGCTCCTGTAAAGTAAAGATAAATCTTGTGGGTATGACTGCTAAAAGTTTATTCAACCAGAAAGTAATCAAAGCTTGGTTATTGTTTTAATTGTTACCTCTGCCTGCTTCAGCTCCTCTTTGCAAATATCTTCAAGGGAAGCCTCAAGGAAATTCATGGCATATCGTTCTATGGGAGTGAGCTGTTAAGAACAGGGACAATTGAAATTTAGTGGAAAAAATTATGATAAAAACAGGTAAATTCACATTCTATAAAGAAAAGCATAAATATCATGACTACCTGTTCAACCAGGGCATTGATTTCCTGCTCAGCTTTGGAAAGCTCCTCCTCTTCCTGGTCTCGGCTGTCACCATCATCCAGCGGGATGTTCTCGTTAAACTCTGCAAGCTCAGCCACCTGCTCAGCCTTGGCTTGAGATGCAGCCACAATATCTTCTTCATCCTCAGCACGACACAGGGCCTAGTATAAAGATAACATAAAATAAAATGTTCAATGGTTTGTAACAAATTGAATACATTTCTTAGAAACAAACAAATACACAAAATACACAAAATGGATATATTTAAAATTACCTGTTCCAAAATGGTGGTGTGTTGTTTATTGATGGATTCTTCATCATATGTCTGAGGCACACTCAGTTCAGCCACTTTCTTCTCTCCCTCTGACACATCAAACAACTCTCTGATAGTTTGCTGTGGGAAAGAGAGTTGGGCAATCAATCCTTCTAAAGTTTATTCCAATCTAGGATTTCACTGTGAAAACTACATTCAAATTAAAGCATACCTCCTTAAAAAAGGCAGTGGTAAAGTTTCCCCCTTCAATAGCCATATCTCCCAACATCCTTTTTTGATTGGCTTTTTTCAGAATATTTTCTTCAACTGTACGTTCACTGATTAGCCTAAACAAATAACATTTTAAAATGTCAAATGTGCTTGTACAATGTTAATCATTTATTTATTTAAAAAGGAACAAAAATTGGTCCTGTATGTAAAAAAATCTATAGGTTGCCTTTACCTATAGATGTGGACATCTCTTGTCTGTCCAATTCTGTGGCACCGGTCCTGAGCTTGGGCATCCATGGTTGGGTTCCAATCACTGTCATAGAACACCACTGTATCTGCCCCAGTAAGGTTAACACCTACACCTCCACTGCGGGTGGACAGGATGAAGCAGAATATGCGACGGTCTGCATTGAAGCGCTCCATCAGAGCCTGAAAGGTAGAAAAACATTCCTATAATGTCACAGCTGAGAGACAAAACACATTCTTTGTTCTGCTTGCCCAAGTCAAGTTATAATAAAATCAAAAAATACACAATTCGAGTACTTCACCTGTCTCTGTTCTACACGTGTACTTCCATCCAACCGCAGGTAGATGTGCCCATGGTAGTTGAGGAACTGCTCAAGTATATCTAGCATACGTGTCATCTGAGTGAAGATGAGGACTCTGTGCCCTCCTGCCTTCAACCTTCTAAGTAGGAGGTGGAGTGTCTGCAGTTTACCTAAACACAGATAAACAGCCACAAAACATTTATTTTCCATTTATTTTTGTATTTTTGGTACAACACACATTTTATATGTTTATTACGTATAAACATGGTAAATTTAAGTACAATGAAACACTAAAATGCACACTCTGGGGTCCCAGTACTTACCACAGTCATACTGAATAAGCCTCAAGTCAGGGAAATGTGTCCTCATGTTACACTGGATGCGATGGAGCGTGTGTGTAAGCGGGGAGAGACGGGAAGATAAAACAGAGGAGAAAAGAGATTGCTGGTGTCTGAGGGAGGGAGGTGGGTGGCAGCTGTGCATGGTGATAGGCTTTGCCTCAACTGGAGGAATGACAAAAGTGAACCTGTGGAACGAGGGCACACATTTAAACGCAGTGTGACACTATTATTTTCAGAGACAGTTTTTATACTTCATTTCTAAATCAAATAAAAGTTTAGTGCTTTATGTATGTTTGTGAGCTATACCTCTCTATGACCTCAGAGAGAAGTTGAAGCTTGTCCTCTGAGTTGTTGATGGCTTCCTTCAGGACTTTGCTCTTTTCCAAAATACTACTTATATCGTGTGACTGAGCCGTGAGGCAGGAGCTATAACCCGAGTAACTCCAGTTGTTTACAACAGGACGTGGCGGAGATGGACAATGGCCTGGGAGGAAGGTTAGAAAGTCCAGCACCTCACGGCCATACACAGGCTTGGCACTGCAGTGCAGCTCATTGATGCGCATGATTTGAGAGATTCTGTCGTCTCGCTGAGCCTTTCGCCTGTCTGCAAGCCATGACTGTCAGAACCAAATAAGTTCAAGTAACAAATAAGTAAGAGCTACAGAAACAGACAAACAACTAATAGGTCACCAAATTTTTATACCAAGAATAAGGGTACAGAAAATTTACCTAAATGCATTATGATGTAGTTACTGATGCTTGCATTTAGAAGCATCTATATTTGCAAAATATTACACACTCAGATGTGGGTTGTCATTAAACAGATTTAAAGTAGAAACAGTGTTATGCTACCTTTTGAGTTAAAGAATTAATCAATGTAAGATTAACACTCCATTTCTTACCACGTAGAAGGGGGAACGTGGTGGTGGCGGCGGCTGAATGCGGGGACGCTGAGATGTTGACCCACTACTCTGAGATGAGGATGTAGGCTTAGGAGTGCTCATGTGCAAAGTTATCACATCATTATTACTGTCCTCACGTACTGATGATGAATTTGCCTTCGTAACTGAAAAGTACAGAGTATTGAATGCATAATTATTCTACTTAATATTCTTTTTTCCTTAAAATACTGCTTAAACTTCAAGTTAATTCTCAAAACCACATATGGGCTCAACTTACCTGGTGGTTCTGGGGCTGGTGCTGGTGCCTGTACTACTCTCAGCACAGGACGAGTGGGTGGAGTCTGGGAGGAAGCAACAGTTCGGGGAGGAGCAGCATAAACCGGAGGCCGGTGTGGAGGCTGTGAAGCAGCCGACGCTCTAAGAACAGGGCTTGGAGTGCCATGTGGGTGAAGGGTGACCGACTGAGGAGGAGCAGGACGAGGAGAAGGAGGCACGGCTAGAGTAGGGATTGACCCTCCTTCTTTACTTGGTGCCTGTCGTACAACAATCTTTACAATTCCGGGTCCACTTACAATGGATGTTGGGACTGGAATTAAAAATAGAGAGCGAAAGAGAGTTTACTAACTACACAAGTATTTTGCATGGAAAGAAAGTTCAGTTAGACTGGGCACCAGACTATTGATTACAGTAGCAGAGCTATCAATACAACATCTTGCATTTATCAAATACACTACTGCTCAAAAATGTAGGGGTCAGTACTATTTTTTAAAGGTTTTTTGGAAAAAAGCCTCCTATGCTTAAAGCTGCATTTATTTAAATAAAAAAAATACAGTAAAACAGTTATATTGTGAAAAATTATTACAACAGACTTCAGTGTCACATTATCCTTCTAATATGCTCAATATGGTGCTCAAGAAATATTTCTTATTAAAAATTTTGAAAATCTGCTTCTTAATATGTCTGGAAACACTGTATTCATCAAAAAATCCTGAAAGAAATGTATCAAAGTAGAAAGAAGATGAACAGAAAATAGAAAAGATATATTTGAAATAAAAATCTTTTGTAACATTATAAATGTCTTTACTGTCACTTTATAATGCATCCTTGCTGAATAAAAGATTAATTTCTCCCAAAAGAAAAAAAACTATTCTGACCACAAACTGAATGGTAGTTCAATTCTTTAGTATTTTAACTCTGTAGAAGAATGGACAATTACAACTTCATAAATTTAACCTGCATACTTTAGACTTAAAGGAACAGAATAAAACAAAAAACAAGAAAAAGAAAAATTGTGAAATGAGAACAATTTAATCCATGAACTACATAAAATTAGAGCCCGACCGATATGGATTTTTAGGTGCCGATGCCGATAAAAAACCCAGATACCGATATATCGGCCGATATTATTTATGTGTATATTATAATACAGTAGCAATATTATGTATGTGTATTATAGTACAGCCCCTGTCAAAAGTTTGGACACACTTTCCTATTGGTGTGTACAAACTTTTGATGGGTACTGTTTATAGAATACACAGTATAAACAGAATAAATATATAAACGTTTTGCAATGATCACTCAAATGTGGTGATCAAACTCTTGTGTGACAAAGATATGTAATGGAGACAGGGTGAATGATAGAATGAGAATGATACATTTGAGCTGTAACCAAACTAGTTTGCATTGCATGTTATATTATATTCTAAATACTGTTGCATAATCTTCACTAACGACTTTGTCTTTTAATTTGGTCACGTTATATAAAACATAGCATATCAATAAATATATCAAAAGTGTCACTGACAAAACCTTATTATTCAATTCAATTCAAATGTATTTGTATAGCGCTTTTCACAATACACATTTCAAAGCAGCTTTACAGAAAGTGCATTTCAGAAATGTACATAGAAAAAATACAGTTAGTTAATCATGTATTAATGTAATGTAAAATATTATCTTTTATTTTTAGTCTTAATTCCTCTAATCTCTACCAGTGGAGGAAGAACTCAGATCTTTTTACTAAAGTAAAATTAATAATATCATAATGAAAACGTTTTTAATTACATATGTACAGTACTTTTATACTATTTTTAAATAAGTAGTAAGCAAAATGTACTAAACGTGAAACATAGTGTTATAATAGGGCTGGGCGATATGGCTGAAAACTGTATCACGATATCAGTGTTTCATATCGGTCGATATCGATAATTATTGATTTTTTTATGACCCATTTAAAATAAGGACCAGGAGAAAAAATATATTACATTTAAACATTTTTATTTTAAACTTACCCTTCCTCTGATTACAATCCCAAGACAGAAATGTCAACACAACCATGGAAAACTCAAATAATTAGAATGTAAACATAAGTCTAAATTCACAATCAGACCGGCAAACTCCTCAGAGTAAAAAAGGTGACAGTGGCGCGGCGGGACGGGGGTGGTGGGGGGTTGTGATCGTACGTGCCCCCTGCTTGATTTCTTTTTTGAGACATCACGGTTCGGTACGATTTCGGTACAATGGAGTAAAAAGCAAAACAGAAATATATTAGGCATTTTTATAAATGTCTTAAGCCTTGTATTTTTTAAATAAGTTTTATTAATAAAGGCATAGAACCAGTTTATTTATAGTGCACTGATAATAGTTTTATATAATTGGTTTATTAATTAAACTAATAAAAAGATAGATATGAGATATGTTTGGTAATTGTACCTGAATGAATTTAAAATTAATTTGCTATATTTCAGATCAATATATTTGTTTTCCATAATTTTAATTAACCCTAACTTTATTCTCATCAGAATTATAAATAATTGATTTCCGTATAAAATAATCTACCAACATATTTCACTTTCTTTTTTAATCAATGTGTAACTTAAAAATAAACAGATTAGTGCTCTGTTTTGAGGACAAGAAATGAAAACCAATGCGATATGATGAATGTCCAAAAGATGGAACACACAGACTGTTTTAAAAAGGGTTGGATAAATATGTTTTGCTTTTAAAACGGTGTGTGACAGTTGTAGGTTACAGTTTGACAAGAAATACAGTGTGACAAAAGCACAATGTTGTGTTTTATTGCGAGTATAGGCCTACACAAATATAAGTAAACACTTTGCAGACTGAATGATGTCCTGTATTAACAAAATGACGGAGTATGTTTTTATGTCTCCACTGTTCGATCGCGCCCGCGTGTCTCTCTCTCTCTCTCGCGCGCGCGCGCGGAGTCGGACACACACACACACACACACTCCAGCATTGAAATCTTGGCAATCGCAGCCTGTTCATTATGCTGTGTTCACATCAAACGCGAATAGAGCGAATTATCCAATAATGTTTCGCAACTCTAGCCTGCATGGCATGCAGATGAAGGGCACTCATTTTCTGCTTATCAATCGCCGGTTACTGAAGAGGAACCCAGCAGCACGAGACAACGATATGGCGCAACAAAACTGACACGTTACATGATTGCCTGAGCGTGTCACTCCCTACGTTGCTAGGTTACCAGACAGCGCGTGCCTTTGATAATGCAACCAAACTTGCTTCGCAACCTGTGGTTTCTTCCGACGAAGAAAAAAAATATCGAACGTTTTATCGAACACATTTTTTATTGATATCGATCACGTGTCTATCGCGATACATATCGTTATCGTTTTATCGCCCAGCCCTATGTTATAATTATATAAAGTATTGCTTGTGTAACGTAGCGTTAGGCAGAATGAGCTTCAACACTGTCTACACCGGACGCGGGCGTTATTGCTCGCGTCGCAACAGCTGTTTACCCGAGACGCGAAAAAGCGCCCGTTACAAAGCAGAATGGGGCATCAGTTTACTGTCGGAGATATGACGCTCGCGCAACGCATTTTAATCAATGTTTCATCAACCAATTGCCTGGATTTAATACATAAGAAGTAAATATAGCAGACAATATAATCAGGATTTCTCAGCTGCGCGCTTTCCCTAGTCATCACAAGCTCACACAATACGTGACAGAGGCTGGTAGCAGAGAAATCAATTCTGTGAATTACACTGCGCAAATCAAAAGTAATAGGCTACTACCCACCGGATGAAGAAGGGTTGGCTCTCAACAGAACATAAAATATTCTTTTTTTTTTGTTTTTTCGTGTTCGCATTTATGAGGAAAAAACAACGGACTGACAAGCTCTGAAAGCGGCACTAAACGACTTTAAAACTTTCACAGAAGCCCTCAAAACAGAAAGCACAAAGCCTTTCATTAAAGTGAATTTCGTTTTGTATTAATTGTATCTTAATTTTAATCAATGTTTCATCAACCAATTGCCTTAATAAATAAGAAGTAAATATAGCAGACAATAGATAATCTCGACAGGTGCCGGCCGGCGCGTGAACGGCAACTCGTCTTATAAACCAAAACTCAGCAGAAATATATCTATATTGAAATGTCTACTTTTAAACAGAACAATTCAAAACGAAAGACAGACTGCTCTCTGCTGTAATCCGTATGAAATGTGCATTTCTCTCTGGCCTGTTCACTGAAGATCGCGAGTCAGCGTCGTCAACTTTGCAGCGACACTGACTGAAAACACTTGTTTATTAATAAAAAATTAAAATGTCTCCTTGCTATATTTGATGTATTCACAATCATTACTTTTGCCAGTTCTTTGTGACAGCTTTTATGTGCTTTATTGGCAGCGCCACCCTTACATGAATCACCGCACCCGCATTTTAAAAAATATTAATTTATCGGCCATTATAAAGGCCGATACCGATAGTTAGGAAAATGCCTAATATCGGCCGGGCTCTACATAAAATAATGAACAAATAAATAAAAATGCAAAACAAACCAAACCATTTCAAACATCATGTACCCTCTACAACATTTGAATTAATAATTGCAGTGTTGTTTGCATTTATCTTTTTTAGATTTAAAATACTTAATTCAACCGGACCTATTAATTAGCCAACAAACCATCCAAATAAGCTGTCACATGCAGTTAGAAAAAAAAGAACCAGTGCCAGAATACCCATGCACATGCTCTGCTGAGTAACAGGTAGTTTGGTACCCAGGATACAGGCTGTACCCAAACAAGAAGGAACTCAAGGACAGCACCAATACCTTGAGTAGCGGTGAAAGGTAATGCTAGTCCAGAGCAGGTTGGGGTTGTGCTGGCTGGGTATGGATTTGCTGAGCTGCTACCTGTCTGACTAACTGTGTGAAGAACTGCCACCTGAGCTGGCTGACTAATAAGGTGGTGCTGCCCACTACTGGAAACCAGATGCATTACATTTCCTAAAGGGCACAACCACAGAAGAAAGTGTTAGGCTACACCATACACTCACAGAAAGACTGAAGGCGTGCAGGAAAAGCGAAACCTATCCAAAGCAGGCAGTGGATTATTTCCACAAGCAGATAGTTTTTTTTCTATTTATGTGGAAGACAGTGGATACCTTGGATGGGTCGTGGCTGTGGAACTGGGACCTGGTGCAGCGGAGTCCCAGAGAGTGTGAGCTTGTTGCCCTGTAGCTGGAAGGTTACTGGTTTACTGCCCTGAGAGGACGACACTGGTCGGCCTGCCAGGGAGGCCAGCTGAGCGATACTTACAACTTCACCGGCTGTACACATGGGAGATAAATTAAAATAATTTAACTATGTGCAACTATTGTTTCATGGCAATAAACAATGAAGTGAAACAAGTGTGATGCAATTAACTTACATGGCAAACGAGCCTGCATATCTGGACTGAGCAGGACCCTTTGAGTCATAATGTTGCTTGGTGGTTGAGGGGGAGTGGACACCGTTGTGATGCTGGAGGGTGCTGAGGGACGCACAGTCACTGGCTGGGGGGCTGGCGGCCTGACTGCAGGTGCAGAAGGGACGCTACTAGGAGCCACTGGAGCTCTTAATGTAGTGACAGGAGTAACAGGACAAACTGAAATAAGAGTAAAATGTTATTCTCTTCCCAATTACACCATTACATGAAAGACACTTGCTGATCAGGATGTGAGGCTTGGACCCTTGAGCTAACCTTGAGGTGCTGGCTGGGAGGGAGCTTGTGAAGGGGTAACCTCTGTGATTAGAGGCTTTGGAGTCTGAACCGTGGTGGTGGTAGGACACGCTGACCGAGGGCTGTTCACTGCTGAACGCCCATCAGACTTAGGAAGAGGCTGGAGCATCCTGCAGAGAAGCAAGCACATGCTGAAACTTTATTAAAAGATATGAACAAAATCACAAAACAAGTCAAAATAATAATAATTTTACCATTTATTTAACTCAAGTGAATATATTATACATCAGAATTGTGTGCTTAACTATTTTAACTCTTGTGCCTCATTTAAAAAAAAGTTACACATAGCTCCATAGAGGACAAAAATGTCCACGTCAAAAAACTGTCATAAAAATTTGAAGCTTGGGAGCACAGACTTAAGTTTGGTATCATTTTAAAGAAGACCCTTGGCAGATTATTGCTGAAGTAAGTCTTAAAGGTGCTATATGTATTTTCTAGCGGCCTCTATCGGTGATGTTTCAGATTGCAACCAATTTTTACAAGAGCACTCGTGGCGTGCTCTTGCGCGTGCTCGAACACAAGAGCGAGCACTCATGGTACCGGCCACACTGAGACTTTCAACACACCGGAGAAAGCATCACACATCATGCTGGAAACTCATGTAAACTCCCACTGCAACGTTACAATAATAGGCTACTTTTATCAGCTTGACGTTGAACTAATGCTCTATGCTCGTACCTAAGGTTACATTGACTGCATTTAGCCGACATGTGGTGTTATCTAGCACAACGCATTTCACTAACTATTTGTGTATCTTTCACAATCAGGCAGCAATGTCAACATAGCCTAGATGAATGTATAATATGGTAACGAAAACGGTTAGTGAACTAGACTGAACAATTTCAGTGTAACAGTAAGATAGTAGGAAGTAACATTACTGTACTGAAGTCCTAAAGTGTTTTCGTCCTAAGTTGATCCGATTCACGTTTGGCCTGACGAGCTTCAGCAGATACATTTTTGTTTTGTTTTTTATATTTATGTGGAGTTTGTGTTGGAGTCTGTGTTGTGCTGGAGGCAGGTCGTTGTTTGGTGTTATCAGACTCCATGTCGTCAGCTGCAGTGCCGTCGCATAGACTGTATATAAAAAGGAGAGAGGCTCGGGAGCGCGCATGCACGTCACATACGATGGATTTCGCAGAAAATCCGACCCGGAGACTTCACATAGAAATAGGAATACTGGCCTTCAGAGGTAATAGCAAAACCAGACAAGTGGATCATTGTAATGTGTGATTACAACCCCTTCACACACAGGCAATAAAAAAAGATTAATTTTAGAAGAAAAGTTACAAAGAGCACCTTTAAGTAAGCCTTACTAAGTCCTGAGGGAAACTTGGTCACCCTGTCTGCAGAACAAAAAGTCGCTGCAATAAAAACACTTCAAATCTGCCGAGTCGTCTTGTGTGACCATCACCCACTGTTGTATAGCGAACGCAAGGCAAGTTAACTTTGACCTCAATACCAAAACTACGTCTGGGAAATAATTGGGCACAAAATGTTGTTTTGAGTTGAAATATTTTACGTCACTCACTTGAAATAAACGTGAAGTGGCTTTGCGCCAAAGAGAAATGAACAACTTCAAACAAGACTATTATTAAGAGTGATATTTTAAGGGATAGTAATGTATAGATTCATTGTACACTTACACCGACTTTTACCACATAATTACGGGGACATATTGAATTGAGATTAATGTTTTAAATCTTACCTGTTTATAAATCTATTTTGTACAGCGTACAAAACAATCACCCAGACAAGATGATCACAACAATATTATCAAACTCTGTAAACAATAAATCAACTCTGATTTCATTTTAAATACATTTTAAATAAAAAATGGAAGACGCAAGACGGCAAGTTGTATTTAAATGAAACGAGAGAGCACGCCCGTTGTGATACATGGATGTGCGCCGTGTAATAATGCGTTGCTATTGACGATGGTCATTATAAAGAAGGAAATGCCACAGAATAGAATCTTGCTTAAAAATCTGCATAGAGCTGCTTGTTTTATTTGTTGTTTGTTGATTTTCAAATATAAAACTTGTTGAAATGTTTTCAGTGTGAGCATCAGTTCTTTTTGAACACTTTCATCTCATTTTAACAAAACCGTGATAATATTGATAATCACGATAATTTTGGACACTATAATCGTGATATGAAATTTTCATACCGTCCCATCCCTAGCACACACATATACACTCACCGGCCACTTTATTAGGTACACCTGTCCAACTGCTCGTTAACACTTAATTTCTAAGCAGCCAATCACATGGCGGCAACTCAGTGCATTTAGGCATGTAGACATGGTCAAGACAATCTCCTGCAGTTCAAACCGAGCATCAGTATGGGGAAGAAAGTTGATTTGAGTGACTTTGAACGTGGCATGATTGTTGGTGCCAGAAGGGCTGGTCTGAGTATTTCAGAAACTGCTAATCTACTGGGATTTTCACGCACACCCATCTCTAGGGTTTACAGAGAATGGTCCGAAAAAGAAAAAGCATCCAGTGAGCGGCAGTTCTGTGGGCGGAAATGCCTTGTTGATGCCAGAGGTCAGAGGAGAATGGCCAGACTGGTTCGAGCTGATAGAAGGGCAACAGTGACTGAAATAACCACTCGTTACAACCGAGGTATGCAGCAAAGCATTTGTGAAGCCACAACACGCACAACCTTGAGGCGGATGGGCTACAACAGCAGAAGACTCCACCGGGTACCACTCATCTCCACTACAAATAGGAAAAAGAGGCTACAATTTGCAAGAGCTCACCAAAATTGAACAGTTGAAGACTGGAAAAATGTTGCCTGGTCTGATGAGTCTCGATTTCTGTTGAGACATTCAGATGTTAGAGTCAGAATTTGGCGTAAACAGAATGAGAACATGGAACCATCATGCCTTGTTACCACTGTGCAGGCTGGTGGTGGTGGTGTAATGGTGTGGGGGATGTTTTCCTGGCACACTTTAGGCCCCTTAGTGCCAATTGGGCATCGTTTAAATGCCACAGCCTACCTGAGCATTGTTTCTGACCATGTCCATCCCTTTATGGCCACCATGTACCCATCCTCTGATGGCTACTTCCACCATGTCACAAAGCTCTAATCATTTCAAATTGGTTTCTTGAACATGACAATGAGTTCACTGTACTAAAATGGCCTCCACAGTCACCAGATCTCAACCCAATAGAGCATCTTTGGGATGTGGTGGAACGGGAGATTCGCATCATGGATGTGCAGCCGACAAATTTGCGGCAACTGTGTGATGCCATCATGTCAATATGGACCAAACTCCCTGAGGAATGCTTCCAGCACCTTGTTGAATCTATGCCACGAAGAATTGAGGCAGTTCTGAAGGCAAAAGGGGGTCCAACCCGTTACTAGCATGGGGTACCTAATAAAGTGGCCGGTGAGTGTATATATTTTTTATAACACACATACCAACCACACTCTGACATCCATACTAACACACCCACACAAATATCGTTGCATAATTTATCCAATTGGCTCTATAATATGCCGAAGCAGAAAACAGGAATAAAGCGAGAATTTGCTTTATAGGCCAAACCTGAAAAAATGGCACCATCTGATAAAAAAAATAGTAAAAATTTTAATTTTGAAGCCTTGCCAACAGAATGAAAGCCTCTTAACAAAGATTGCATCATTTTATAGTTAAATGGCCCTGGGATAAAAAATAAAAAAGCAGTGTTAATGGGTTTCAATGGGGCCATTTTTGTCCAAAAGGCACTGAGAGGGAGTATTTTGTGTACCTAGTGCAAAACAATTTTGTTTAAGGAAATAGCAGTGAAATAGTAAAATTACAATAAAAATACACACCTGTGCCAAATTTTATGCAGTTAGCATTAACACAGGCAAAGTGATAAAAAAAAAACAACTAAAAAGGCCAAAAATGTCCCTAAGGAGGCACAAGGGTTAAACAACATACCTGTTGACCTTCATGCGAACAGGCTTCGGTCTGGGAGGAGGGTCAGGGGACTCCATGATTTCCTGAATAAGCTGATGTGTCACTTTCCTCTGAGGCAGGAAAACATCTGCCTGGTATCGAGACACGCGCTGCTCCAGGCCAACCAGGTCAAATATGGACAAGTCACAGCGCTTTGAAAAGAATATAATTTTTTAATTAACCTTCACTGAGGGTTCGGAAAAGAAAAAAGAAACACACATGACTAAAAAAATTTCTGAACACAGAATTACTATGGCAATTACTACCGATAAAGATTTTATCATTCATACCACCTTAGCTATACATTAATGTGAGCAATGGACAGGGCTACTTCATTGTTATTTACATATGGGAATGATGGAAAAAACATGGAAGAATGTGAAAATACAGAGCTCAAAGAGTCTAAAAAAAAAAAACATGTTTATTTGTATCGTGCTTTTCACAAAACATTGTAATTTTGGGAATACTGCCCACCCCTGTCCAAAGACCGAAGAAAATAATAAAGGGTTCAGAATCAGATCAAAGGTGTCCTGCTCCACCATACTGCGGAGTTTAGCTCTAATCCCAATTAAACACACCTGAACCAGCTAATCAAGGCTATATCCAAAAATGCCCCATATTCCCTCATTCACCATTTCCTACATTATTCTACTTATACAGTCCACTGAATGAGTGAATGAAAGCGACACTGTGTACCAGAAATGCTATGGGTGGCATCTCCTGGCAAGACATGGGAAATTATGCTGCATTCACACCATGTCGTAATTACCGTAGTCTCAAAATGACAACACATGACGTTATATTCGGAGCTGTTCACGTCCTCGGACCGGAAATTAGGCGTAACGCAGAGAGGTGCGATAAATTACATTTATTTTATGTGCCAAGCATTTGTGTGTTGGATGCATAGGTTGTTTATCCAAATTTGATCAGATGGGGCCTTACTATCTTAATCTATCTTACTATCATCTCACCGCAGCATAGGCACGCCTGGAAAAACGAGTGCGCCGCGTGCGCCGCTTCCATTATGAGCGCACAGCAAACATTTGAAATAACGAATTTGCACACGCAAATAATGCGAAATGTGAACATTAGTGATGGTGTCACTAAGTCGTGCTGAAAAATTGTGGCCACGTCAAGAGAAAATACAACTAATCTCCAGTAATCTGGAACGCAACCTCAGGGAGCTATATGAAGACTTCAAAAAGTGTAAGCCAAATCTACAAACAAAATGCCAAGTAACAATAACAGTCTCACAGACAACCATTAATCAAAGTTTTGCAAGTGTAACCCCTTATGAAAAAACTGAGATATTCTTGAAGATCAGAATAATATCTATTACCTGTTTATTTTAGTATTATCATTACATATATAAATGATTATATTTTTAAAAGCTTAATAAAAATAGCATTTCTCTAGGGAAATGTTATATCGCAAGAAATATCGTTATCGCAATACTCAACAACATCGCATATTTTCCCAGTATCGTGCAGCCCTAGCATAGAGTGTGATTTCAAATACAGCCACTGTCTTCAGGATTACTATAAACTTCGATGCAAATGTGTTGGGGCAGGTTGGAGCTAAACTCAGGCAAGACATTGGCCCTCCAGAAGCAGGATTGGACACACCTATTATAGATAAACAAGCAAAATTAGAGGATAGTGAAGGTTTGCTGGTCTTCTACCATTTACCTCAAATGGTGAGGTCTCAAGAGCCCGCTGAACCAGTGAAGCAGTAGAATAGATGATGGCCTTTGTGATGAAGGGAGAATGTATGGGCCTTGGATCAAACAGGTTAGGGTGATTACACACTTTCCGCAGCTGCATCAGGATGTTGATGACAGACATGAAATGACCACTGGCTAAAGTCTCTCGTGTCCTGGGAGTATATGGGCACAAAAAAGACAAACAATAAGAAAAAAAAACATACCATCTGAAGTATGAACAAAATTAGCTAATTAATTATCCTCCAAGGCCTGAGCTTCAAAGTATCTTCCTCAACCCAACCCATGTCAGCTTGCCCTGGTTACTCACGAGGCCTGGGCCATGAAGTCATCATAGAGAAAACGCTGTCTTTTCGAGAGTCGACAGCGCACAACATGCTCATATTTTTTGGGCATTTGTTTCTCCACATCTGCTTTTATTCTTCGCAGCAGAAATGGTCGTAGCACCTAGAAAGAGAGGGAGACGAAGGAAGCTTATATAAAGCCAAATGCATAAATGCTTCCCTATAATATTACAAATAAACAGTTCCCATGTTTCTCTTATGAACTTTGCCTGTGTTTGTGCTACATCCATAAATGGAATAGATCAAATAAAATGTCCAACACAATTCATAAACTAGTACTACCTTGTGAAGTCGTTTGATCAAGCCCTCGTTGTACTCCTGGCTCCCTTCAATCATGCCAGTGAGCGGGTTTGAGAACCACTCCTTGAACTCACGGTGGGACTGGAAAACGTGAGGCATGAGGAAGTGCATAAGAGACCAAAGCTCCATTAGACTGTTCTGGAGAGGGGTACCTGTGAGCAACAATCGCCTTTGACTGCAGGGAAGACAGAGAATTGAGAGGAAAAATAGTAAATAAACTCATTACATTCTCATAATTAAATGGGCTTTACACATAAAATGTAAAGAAATTAACATTAGAATGGGACCTGTGGCGATAAATTATCAAGCGCATCATAGAAACGACTGTATACAAGTCATACCTGTCAACACTCCCGTTTTTCCCGGGTTTCTCCCGTTTTTTAGCCCTATCTCCCGGACCCCTCCCGGTTTGTTATTTTTCCCGGGAAACTCCCGTAATTTGCATGGCCCAAACTCCTTTATGAATAATCGGACCAATATGTTTGTCTAATGTTGACCAGTTGCCAGATTGTATTAAATGCATTATATTCACACAATCCACAGACCATTTACAATTTCAACCCGTTTGTCACCTCAACCTGGCAACCTATAACCCAGTTGCGCAGTCGCGGAAAGTTTAACCCGAAAGCGAGCCGATAGACATGATGGCAGGTGAAGGTGGTGTCCCCGCAATGAAACTGAAGTACAGATTGTAACGCGTTGCTTCAGGAAGATTAGGGATAGCTCACAACTGAAGATATTGCATGCAGAGGCCAGACAGACTCACGGAGGCGATTGGCATCTCACAACTCGCACTTTATTCCCAAATCGAACTCGTCTAGCCTAACTGTCTTTCACACGTTCTACCGTCCACATCGTTAGCCTACTTAATAAACAAAATAAGATAAAAATTAGCATCAAACAGAAATTACCCGCATACATGGGGTGTTTGCATAGACAGTAAAAGGGGTGTTCGAGGCCCAAGGCACATACAATACAATACTGCCGACAGTTCAACAGGGAGCGCACAGCTCTTAAAGGGGCCACACCTTATTTCCAGTCGTTACAAGTTGTACATTTACCCCCCCCCCTCGCCGGAAAGAAATCTCCCGGATTTTGAAAACCAAATGTTGACAGGTATGATACAAGTACCTGTTAAAGTTGAGCAAGCTTTGCCAGCGCTGAGACTTAAAGTTCTTGATGTTCTGGGCTTCATCCAGAATGAGGTACCTCCAAGACTTGCGTCTAAAAGCCTGATGATCTTGCAATACTAGCTTATACGAGGTGATGCAAACATGGAAAGCATTGGGTTTGGTCCAGCCCTGAGAAATTATAAAAAGAGAAAAAACAATTCTAAAATCACAAGGATTGAAAGGCTAAATGAACAATAATTGCTTTAGAGTGTTTTGTAAGGTGTTTTTAAAAGGTATTCTTTGTGTTTTTAAAATATCTTAATTTGTAATAAATATGCTCATTATTGTATTCATTACTTGTCGCTTGAGTTTGCGCTCCTTCTGGCTGCCATAGTAGGTGAGGATTTTGAACCCTGGGCACCAACGCTTCAACTCCATCTCCCAGTTGAGCATTACACTGGTGGGCACAATGATCAAATGTGGACCCCAGTTACCTGTAAGAGAAATAGAGAAAATGTTTGTCAAACTGCATATATCGACTATATTTTCAAAACACATCATAGGGAAATATGTATTTATGTGGACTTTTTACCCTTTACACAAGCTAGATGAGCTAACAGAGCGATGGTTTGGATGGTTTTGCCAAGCCCCATTTCATCTGCAAGTATGCCATTGAGTTTCTTCTCATTCATGGTGACCAACCAGTCCAGTCCAATGTGCTGGTACTCACGCAAAGTACCATGAAGCAGAAATGGAATCGGTGTTTTGACCTTATATTAAAAAGAAAACAAACAACTGCAGTTAATGATAAACAGAAACTGTGTTCTTCAGTCATTGTTTCTGAGGGTTTGTGTTGCTACCTTTGTTGTTGCCAGTGTATATCCCTTAGGTTGAAGGCTCTCAGCAGTAGCAGCAATGTGGCTGATTTCTTTCTTAGGTCGGGGAGAGGTCGTGACAGTGGGACTATGGTCTCCCTCTCTCAGCAGAACCTCCATTCCCTCACCTCCATCATCCTCATCATCATCACTCTCTTGCACTTCCTCATCCACCTCTTCTTCGTCACTGTCTACAGCTGCTTGGGAACCTGAATATTGAGTGGATCACAGTAGGAAAATCTGATGATGTGCTTTATTTGGACACTTCATACAATAATTCATAAGATTCAGTGGTTCTATCACCATAAATGTCAGCTCACCTGAGGAGGAGCCACTATCATCAGCACTGTCCTCTCCTTCCGTCTCTTCCTCCGCTTCCTCCTCAGTTCCCTCTGATTCTTCTGAGGAATCTGGTGATGCTGAGGGCTCCTCAAAATCAGAGGCATACGCTCCTCTGTACTTCTCTAAGAGCTCTTCCATGCTCATCTCCCCTGTGAAATAAAGAAACCACAAGTAACAATATGACCTCAAGAAATTACTGCTTAAGTCATAATTAAACACTCTTTGAAATATTATTCAAAGGTTTTGAGTTCAGTATGATTTTTTAAAAAGAAATACTGTTAATGAAACTGATAAAAAATAACAGTAAAAACTTTTGTGATGTTTCAAAAGCTTTCTAATAAATGTCAAATTTCAAAATAAATGTGATTGAACTTTCTATTCAAAGAATCCTAAAAAAAACAACAACAAAAAAAAAACATTGTACCACGGTTTCCACAAAAAGATTAAGTAGCACAACTGTTTTAAACACTGCTAATCAAATCAGCACATTAGAATGATTTCTGAAGGATCATGTGACACTGAATTTTCAGCAGCCATAACTCCAGTCTTCAGTTTTACCATCACAGGAATAAATAACATTTAAAAATGTATCAAAAGACAAAACAGTTTTAAATTGTTTCACAATATTACTGTATTTTTGATCAAATAAATGCAGCATTGGTGAGCAAGAGACTTTAAAATAAATAAAAAATAAAAAATGTAAATAAAATTGGTACAGACCCCAAACCTTTGACCATTAGCGTGTTGTGTGTATTTAAATTATAGAGCTACACTTGAATATATTTCAGTATTTCATTTACCCTCTTTAGCAAGATCATCCAGTTCCTCTACATGGTCTCCCTCTCCTTCAATAACTTCCTGGGCTGCAATAGTGTCTTCTTCATCTTTCGCTGAAGCAAAGCATAGAATAATTTAAGTTATATCTTTCTGTCCAAATCAATAGGACACCCAAGTTAAGTGTCTGTCTATCTAAATAAAACTCTACTAACCATCTTCTTCATTGGCACTGAATTCTTTGTCTTCATCTTCAACTGTAGAAGATGAAGCATCCGAGGCCTCTTCTTCTGTTTCAACAACCTTTGCAAGGAAAAATAAGTCTATTTAAATATGTGAGAACTGAAAAAAAAAAAAATATATATATATATGATGCCATACTGAAACATCTGATGTGAACAGTGATGGACCACATTAATCAGAGAATTCTGACTAGGAGTCAATGGCTACGTAAACACTAAGGTTTTGGAGGTGACAACTGCATTTAGGGTGTGTTCAGACTTATAGTTTGGTTCGCTTAATCCAGACCAAAAAATAAATAAATCTTTTCAGCGATCTCAATCCTCTTGTTTGGTGCGCACCAGGGTTCGGATGGCAGTGTTAATTCTTATTCAAATGAACCGCACTAACAGAGCAATCACACCAGGGTTTGTTTTAATCGAACCAAACAAGTGTGAACACGCCCTTAAACAGTATTTAAAGGGTTAGTTCACCCCAAAATGAAAATTATCCACTGATTTATATAGAGAACTGGATTGCTCATGACATCATAAAAAGCGATTGTGGTGTTCTGTTCTTGGGTGTAATAACGAACACAGGAGTCATTTTAATGTTCCTAAATCCGAACTGCTGAAGACGCAGTGGCTGAGTTTGTTTTCGAAGGGAATATTCCCCACGAGCAACGTCAATGCTTTCATGTTTGCGCGAATCATTTCTCACCAGACTGCTTTATAAACGAGGGTCAGTATGAGCTGGTTTTGCTAAGAAGCTGCTCCTGAAAAAAGGATTGGTACCAGCTATTCGTGGTCCTGCTGAACCTCTAGAACAACTGAAGTGAGTGTAACGTTTTATTAAACTTTATATTAATATTTATATTAATCTTTGCAAATCGCTAGCTGCACGCTTCACAATGAATGCGTCTAAGGTTTACACTCAGGGTACATTACGGCATGTTTTCTATGTATGACGTTCTCAATATAATTCATAATCCCACGTTTATACTGAACAACGCGTTATGGTTATAGTGTTATAAACGGTGTACACACAGAACAGAGAGGCGGGGTGAGCAAAGCTCATTATCATTTAAAGTCATATGCACTGAAACGGCGTGCTGAAAACAGAGCTGTTTTTGACCAAGTAAAATAAGTGTTTTCTTACAATACTAATGAGAATTTTTAATTAAAGTATGTTCCAAACTTTTAATTTAGACCCTAAAGAATCATACTAGCTTGTACAAAAATGGCATCATATGACCCCTTTAAATATTAATTTTACCTCACATTATGCTATTGAATGACTTTAGAAGTCTTGGAATAAACTTGATTGTGCTTTACAATGTTTTTATGCCTTAACATAATAGTATGCACATTTTATGCCTTAACATAATAGTATGCACAATATCGGACCTCACGGAGAAGCTGCAGCCGTGGCGGGATGATTTTAGGTGTGGCGGCCCGCCACGGCAGAATGAATGTAGCGGAAACACTGATATAACATCTGAAGTAACAATTAATTTACATGCATATATCGTAAAACTAATCCTATGAGACTGAAGGCCTGTTCACATCGGGACGAATTTCGCGCGCGATATTCGCCGATGTTTAACGCCTCGTGACTAAACAAAGGGCGCCAATGTGAGAGTGCACACCGACGCGAAAAACGGTACGTGTAAAAGCGTCATTAAAAAAAAAAACGCCTCAGGTTCGTAGAGCTGCTGGTCTCGTTGGTGTCGGAACAAAGAACTATATGACAAACGCGACAGCAACTACAAAATAGGACTATTTCTGTTTTACATTAAGCGCCATCTAATGTCAGGGAATGAATTGGCATGTTCACTCGGCTCATCGTCAGCGAAAATCGCTTGGGTGTGAACACAGAAAACACGTTGAAAAACGCTGGCGAATAACGCGCGCCGATATTCGTCCCGGTGTGTACGGCCCTTAAGACACCAAAAATTGGGTGATTTCAGGTCAATGCTTTGGCTGTAAATCAATGTTGGTAGGGAATAGTAAGATGGCTGCTGGAACACTTCCGGTGGCTTCACCACCTGATGGCAGTTTAGAACGCAATGAGCAATCCAGTCATTTATATAGATCAGTGAAATTATCCCATAATTTACTCACCCTCAAGCCATCCTAGGTGTATATGACTTTCTTCTTTAAGCCAAACCCAATCTGAGTTATATTAAAAAATATCCAGGCTCTTCCAAGTTTTATAATGGGAGTGAATGGTACCTTAGATTTTGAAGAAAAAACCACATCCATCCATCCATCATTAAAGGGATACTCCACCGTTTTTGCATATATAAACTATGTTTAACACCTCCACATTTTCTCTATTTAAATACAGTTACACGAGTAGTGTAACTCGACCAAGAATGGTGACACAAAATAAAATGTTAAAACGGAATACCATAGCAAGTGCTTGGGAGCACTTCGACTCGGCGCAGTAATATCATCACTCGTGAAAAATCCTCTCCCCCTCTCCCTCTCCGGAGTGATGATATTACTGCGCCGAGTCGAAATGCTCCCGAGTCGAAGTGCTCCCAAGCACTTGCTATGGTATTCCGCCATACTTATAGTTATCCATTTTACACGCTTAGAAAAGCGCAACGTTTTATTTTGTCACCATTTTTGGTCGAGTTATACTACTCGTGTAACTGTATTTAAATAGAGAAAACGTGGAGGTGTTTGGTCGCTTCTCTGCTTGGATCCTAATGAATGAAATGGGCTAAGCTAAGGGCTATCAAAGTTTCGCCGCAAGACAGAGCGATTTAGTGCACGCACTGAGACGAGAGAGGTATGCATCAACTCGTCTTAGTTAAGGGAATAACAGTTTAATATGAAAAAACGGTGGAGTATCCCTTTAAAGTAATCAATACGCCTCCAAAGGGTTAATAAAGGCCTTCTGAAGCTAAGCAATGATTTTTATAAAAAAAGTATCCATATTTATAACTTTATAATTTATAATCAATGGCTTTCGGTAACGGCTGTATGTTAGTCAAGTTCCGGTGGAAGAGTGACTTCTGACCCGACTTATGATGTAGGAGTAGAAAATAATTGTCGTTTTAGGCTTCTAATTCATGACCGGTGTTTTGTTTTGCTCTATCCTGTGCTTCTGCATTCGTCAATGCGCCGGGTTATATTTCACTCTTCCGCCAGAACAATACTCACTTACGGCCATTACCGAAGCCATAGATTATAGTTTATAAAGTTATAAATATGGATATTTTTTTTAAATACAAAAACCGCTTCAGAAGGCCTTTATTAACCCCCTGGAGCCGTATGGATTACTTTAATGATGGATGGATGTGCTTTTTTGGGCATCAAAATCTAAGGAACCATTCACTCCCATAATAAAGCTTGGAAGAGCCAGGATATTTTTAATATAACTCAGATTGTGTTTGGCTGAAAGAATGAAGTCATATACAGCTAGGATGGCTTGAGGGTGAGTAAATTATGGGATAATTTTCATTTTTGGGTTAACTAACCCTTTAACTAGATTGCATGTGACCAATGAGTGTTGGAGTTGATCCTGGGAGATTGCTGTACCTGGGGGAGAGTTAAAGTACTGAGTAGCTGGTCCAGAGGCAGAGTGCCCTCCTCCCTCAGTAACTCTATCTCTCGCCTTTGTGTCTCTGCATCATTCCCCTCTTGCTGCTCCTCTACCTCTATGGTCTCTTCATCATCATCCTCCTCACAAGGTGGCTCAAAGTCTCTATCTGCAGCAGAAAATTGACAATTTATGAACTAACTTTCCTTAATTGTGGTCAAAACATTTCAAACCATAACAAAAACAAACAAAAGTCAGTCCTCACCATCATCATCAACAGCATTCAGCTGTGGTTCTTTTGAGACAGCTGCAGTGTCTGAACTTTGTTCAGGAGCGGCATGCAGGGACTGACTTAACAAGTCAGAGTAACGCTCTGTCTGACCCACAATGAAATCCAGCTGGAGATCTAGGGCCTTCTTCCGCTTCTCCTCCAGTCTGGACTGTTGTTTATACTGGACCACCTGTGTACAGCAATGGGCGGGAAACAGTTAAAGCGTGAATCATTTACAGTCTTTAGTAGGGGTGTAACGATACACAAACCTGACGGTTCGGTTCGTCCCACGGTTTTGAGGTCTCGGTTCGGTTCGGTTCATTTCGGTGGGGTGGGGGGGGGGTTTAGAAAGCTAAAATTGCTTTTATTTTTTATTAAACAGTGCTTTAATGAACAAATTGTGTCCTTGTCTTTAAATTAATTCAATTACAAGTAAACATTTCTCAAGGATAACAAAATTATCTGCTAATGCTGTAAACTACAGCCCTTACTTGCACATTACTATAACATTAAAGCTTAACAACAAAGCCTAGACTTTTAACCTAAATGATATAATAATAATCAACACTCAAATAACAAATTGTATGAAAACATGTAAACTGCATAAGGCAATTTTGCATTAACATGTTTTTACTCTAATTTGTTATTGTCATATAATAATTTACACAGTTGCTGTTATTTTCATGACTATTTTAAACATACATTAAATAATCAAGATATCATAAACAGGTTAAGTAAAATATAATATATAGGCTAATATATAGCATTTATTTAGTGAAAGAGTTAGCAAACCAGCAAGCTGTGGACACTGAATGACTTGCCTGAGGTAACAATATAAAGCTATGTGAAAAACTAAGCGTTTTATTGACGTATTTCCGCTGTTGAAACACTGATTGAGTGTTTACACGAGTTATGATGCCTTTCAGTAAGTATACTGTATCTTTCAACATACCTTCGGGTGTCCATTCATGTTTATTCTGTAACTGAGGAAGAGATGATCGCGCTCCGCACTGCCGCATGCATACAGTGATATCTGTCACGCCACATCTAAGAGCGCCAAAACGGCATTTATTGTTTGCATTTCATGATCAAATAGACGTAATTTGAAAGATTACACCTTGCTTATTATCAAAAGTAACAAAACACTGAGCTTATTGCGATTATATGTGGTTAATGGTGGTTAGGCAACAGCCCTGTGCAATGAGCCGGGGCTGGGCGGGGCAGCAGGGGGCGGGGCGTGCTCGGTTCGCCATGAGAGTATCGCGATACGTATCGTGGGTGGTGTATCGCGGTTTTTCGGTTCGGTTCAAATATCGTTACACCCCTAGTCTTTAGTACAATAGATTTTGTCCAAAAACAAAAAAACAGTGAAAGTCACCTTCTCAACGCTGCTCCAGAAGGCACGGACCTCCTTGGCAATAGAAGAAGCAACTCTCCTCAGTTTGGCCTGCTCCTCACGTTTCGCTCTCTCTTCCTTCTGCCTCAGCTCCTCATGGTGGCGCATCACCATCCGTACTACCTGAAAATGAGTTCAGACCGGTAAGATTTTCTAAATACAAACAGCATATTTCAAATAGAATAGCCTGAATGTAACATTTACCTTTCGGGCCACTCCTCTTTTCCATCGCCTCTCTTGTGCAAAGTCTGCAGAGAGCCACTGCATTTCCTCACAGAGGTAATCCCAATGAACTTTTGGCCGTACTGGTTCGGTTATACGAGACAGGCGTTTTAGGGACCAGAAACCTTCACGTTTCAGTGCAAGGGTTCGATGTTCTATTTCTGCTTCCTGTTAAAAGTAAAAATAAAAAAATAAAAAACAAGAATAACGTCCACTTATGAATGTCAATCACTGTTTCAGAGAGTAAATTATGTAATTTGTCCTTCACTCACATGCTTTGCCAGTTCTGCCATGTCTGTGTGCTTCGGGGTGGATTTCAGGGTGGTTGTTTGCTCTGACTGAGAACAGCATCCAGAACCCTGGGAGGAAGTGGAGGGCATGTTTTTGCCATGAGAGTTGAGTACAGGTGAGCCTCTGCCTGTGTGAGAACGCATCCAGTCACCGGATGAGGGAGATGGAGATGGACATGGAACGGGGGAGGAGGAAGGAGTAGAGACTGCTGTAACCTTGCCTGCAATCCACTGGCAAACCTTGGGACAGACAAATAAAACAGTGTATCTGACTGTGACAGCGCAGTATTATTCAGCGTAGAGTACAAAGGAGAGATAGAGTGACCCAGAAGAGATAAAAAGAGCTTCATAAAAACCGGAAAGTCTACAAGGACATCTTGGTGAGCAAACATCTTACAAGATTTCTCCTTATTTCTAAATAATACATGCTACTCTAGGTGATCAAAACAGTTTCATACACTCAGCTCTATTTTCCTTCCAGATTGTACTTGAATTTATTTTTATAAATGTAAGAAAGTGAGTTGAAGCAGTGACAGACCGATATATATTCCAGGTCAATTACCTGGCCATTTTGAGATTTTTGGCATCAGTCAGAAACCATGCCAGCTTGGCTGATTGAACACACCTTTACTTTCCCCCTTTTTATGAATTTAAATATTTGGTCAAATAAATGTTCACTTTGTCAGCATATTTGTTAAGAATAAATTGTATTAGCCTACATAGTATATTCTGAAACCTATATCGGTCAACCACTAGTTGGAAGAAGCAGGATCATCGCATCAATTTGCAACGATCAGATTTGAAGGATGCCTGACACCTCTTACCTTCAATAACAAGCCTTGTCTGTCTGTCCTGCTCTGCCCATGCTGGAAAACACACATGGCTTAATATACAGCCAAGAAGTGTACTAGCATCAGACTATGGCTTTGAAACTGTTATGGACTGTGTACACAGGCTATCTGAATTATAAAAACACTTTTGCTGACTAACTCTGATGCCTCAATGTGACTAAACATGAACAATGATGTAGCAGTGATCTCAAGTCTAATTTGTTGTATTCGATGTACAACTCATAACAGTTAGGTTGCTTTTACCTTGTTCGCTGCTGGACTGGACATAGCATTGCTATCCTCATTCTGGACCTCCATAGAGCTGTCAACCTCTCCGTCGCTGCTCTCTTCTACAGAAGCATCAAGTGGCTCCAGGATGGTGTGTTGAACATTTTGCATTGTTGACAAAAGTTTGTCTGGTAACTGATGCTGCTCCAACTCCAGTTCACCTCCCAAAGACATTGAATCTTGGCATGGTGTAGCGGCCGATGACGGTTTACACTTATTCCCCTCGGGGACAACACTGGATACGGTACCACACACATCACCAGTAGATAGAGTAAGGTGGCTTTGTGTGTTATGGAGTTGTACTGAAGCTGATGAAGTGTTAGCAGGGGATTCATTTTGAAGCATCTTGCCAGAACTATTTGATTTATTTACGTTTTCTTTCACAGATCTGTTCTGTGAAAGTACATTAGAAGTGGAAACAGTCTGAGAAGACAAAGAGAAAGTGTTTGAGACAGGGCGGTCAGCAGGTAACGTGGCATCCTCCTTTACTGTGGGAGATGCAGCTGTATCAGTTTTAGCAAGGCACTCTGAAGCTTTATTTAATCCATCACTGGGGGATCCAGCCTGGACAAGGGAGTTCTGATTGGTTGAGATCCTTGCTGACAGAGAAGAAGGTTGCTTAAGGGCAGGGTTGTCACCCTTCTTTAAGATCAATAGCATTGGGTCAATCGTGCCACAAGATAATGAAATTAATGACACACCTTGTGTGTTTTCCACTACATCAGATTGTTGCTGCTCTTGCACAGAGTTAAGCGTGACATCCAACACTGTGGACGTTAACCCTGTTAATGTGTTCGCAAGATCAGTGGGACTTGAATCATCATGTTGCTTGACAATTATAGATCCTTCTTTTTGCATAGAAGGTATGGTCCTTAAACCTCCTGTGGGTTTGAGTATATCAGAATGAGTCCCTAGATTACTCTGGGCTTGTGAATCTTGCGTCAGTGTTTCCATTGGTTCCTCCTCTTCTTTGTCAGTTAACAGGAGCTTAACTTCACTGTGAATGGCAGCGGATGTAAAGCAGGGCACAGTGCATTCATATACAGCAACAGTTGACTGGGATTCGGGGCACTGCACCAGAGACTCCTCGCTGACCTCCATCTCTGCATGCTCGGACTGCCCGTCTATCTCACTTACAACCAGCCAAGTATCCTCCAAATCTGGCTGCATTAAAATACCTGCATCAATCAAATCTTTCACCTTGACAGCATTGAGAGCCTCTGCACTCACTTCCTGCCTTTCTTCCACAGTCACGATATCTGGGTTGTCATTCAGGCATATCTGAATTTGTGAGAGTTTATGATCTGCTGGAATGGACTCTTGTACTTGTTGGACCATAAAGTCAGAAAGATTTGGCTGATCTGATTCTTGACCCTCTAAAGTCACACAATTCTCCATGTGAGCGAGCAGCATGCTCCTATCCTGTTGGTGATTTGAGGACATAGATATTTCTATTGGATTGGCACTGTCATTCTGCTTCAAAATCGCATCAGAAGAGCCGCAAACCATGACTTGTGACCTTTCACTCACAATGGAGACCTGTACATTGTCAGTGCATGTCACATGCCCAGACAGCTTTGGTTCATCAACAGAAATGTTGTGAAATACTTCTTTAGCAGCCACGTTACAACACAGATCTCCATCAACAGGGACTTTCTTATTGCCTTGTCCCTCCCTTGCACTAGTCTCTTTACCCAACAGAAAATTTTTTGGGGTTTCACTTACATGTACATACTGAGAGCTTAGCTCTTGCACACACTTTGTATTCTCAGGCGGGGTGGGCACGCCAGGTGTTTTATGAAGGGGGCTTGTCTTTTGTGTAGCCCTTTGTGTTTTACTGCAGTCCTCTGAGGGATAACAGCTGCCCTTATCTGAGTCATTTTGCATGCTATTTCCACTCTCAGGGGTAATGTGCTGCCCCCCTTGATTTGATGATGAATATCCTGAGCAAAGATAATTTCCGCGAATACCTTGTTTTGTTCCCTCAGCTGACAAGTTTTGTCTACCTGGACTAACGGCACCTTCTTTGTTTGTTTTAGGCAGATCTTGTGTGAAAACTTCCATAGCCTCCTTAGAGTCAAGTTTACTAGCCTGCTTCGCTGAATTTGTCGTATTTTGTTCTTGTAGGACCTCAAATGCAGATGAGGCGGCAGTCTGATTTGTCTGAAAAAGGGGAGTTGTTTGAAGCTGCTCCATGTCTCTGTCTGTAGTCTTAACTGCACTCGAGACTGGTGGCATGACTTCTGTTCTTGGATCACAGGGGCTTTCTCCAAGTGTGTGCTTTCCACACATGTTCTTGTAGTCCAATTTGATTGTGTCTGGAGGCAAGGGTCCCTTTTCTGCCTCAATAGGGGCAGTAACACCCCCTGCATCTCCAGGGTGTTGGCTCCAATCTTGGCAGTGGCCTGTGCTGGATCCTTCCGCCATATCGACCTCCCTGTATGCAAGGCTCGATTGCTTTGTGTTACACCCGTAAAGCAAATCCTGTTTTTGCCCAATACTATCAGTCCCGCTTTCAAAAAGTTTGTCTGAGGGAGTCTGACCCTCCAATGCGTCTGTAAGCTTTTTTGAGTTTTTATCAGTAGCTGACACCAGTCCTCTTTGGACCGCCAGTATCTCCTCGGGTTCCTTGATGTCGCAGCTTCGTTGAACGCGAGCGATGGTCTGTTCTTTACATGCAGCCTTTGAGTCTCCTTTCTGCTGCTGAGATCCAGTGCCGATGTTAACCGATGACGGTGGTAGAGTGGCAGCTGCGACTGGCTGCAGGGCATGCTGGGGTGGCCCAGCCACATTCTGCGCAGCCACGGAGGTGCCACCCAGCACAGCCACTGCCGGACAGGTGTGCTGCTGCACCGCCTCTTCCCCAGACTGCCCTGCTTCAGAACCAGCAGTGCTACACACTGAACCTGAAAGAACAGTCAGATGTTGAAATGAACATCTAAACCAATAAAATACCTATGTGAAATCTGCTGACATTTTTTGTCTAATATTCATTTTTGTTTCAAGATTATTTTTTCAAGCAGTATTTAAACATGGTGAGCAAAAGCAAGGGGTGGAAGATTTTAAAAAATGTATGGGTGACAGACATTAGTTTTGAGGAAAGTGTGTAATTCTACTACAGCTTCACATTCCATGTGGGCCTGCATATAACTAAAAAGGAATAAAATGGCTAAATACCTCTATGTGATGAAGCACCAGTCTCTTCCGTGATTTCCACTTCCAGGATGCTGAGATCAAGGGTACCGCTGCATCTGAGGGTCTAAAGATAAACATTTAGAGTGAATTTCATGAATGTAACATCAAATATATTATCCTGAAGATACAGCAAGTGCATAATGCCACATGAGATAAAAACGTGTTTTTTAGAATGCAAATTATAGATGAATTAGCTGCAGAAGGACTATGTAATCTCCTTAAAACCCTATCTATTCTATGTGGTCGATGGTTAAAACGCAAGTGCAGCGAAATAATTTAGAGCAAACTCGGGTAAATGGTGTTTATTGGCAGTACTCTTTTTTAGAACGATAGGAAATGCATAAGTATCGCTAATATTAATTCTTTAAAACTGCCGGCTTCTATCGAGCATATACTAAACGAAATACAATATTGTGGTTTGAACAGGAACAATGACTCCCCACACCTTTTAAAACACATCTAATCACTTGAAAGTTAAAAAGAAAAACTGTTGTATAGCCGGACAAACAGTCTCATTCGGTACAATAGTGCGGGTGCTTCACGTTCAGCTAGCCTTTAGCGACGAGTTACAGCTTGTTCGGACGTTATTCTCCCACGATTGTTCATAAACTTCAGAAGATAGTATGGCGGTTAACGTGTAATATCGAATACAGATAACGAATACAGCCGGCAGTTATGTATACATGAGGCGGGCGCACACACATGGGCCTTTAGCAGGCTAGCAAGCAATGCTAATAGCTTATAGACATTGCAATGGAGCCGACAGACACGATAACGTTTAATTTGTTATAGGCGATTACATGACAGGGAGCTACATTCTTTGACTGTTTTGTGTAATAGTGTGTCAGAGGGTGTCTGTTATTATCTAATTTTCTGACTCAGACAAACACATTTATATTTATATATATGTATATTATATATAAATAACGTTACACACACCGTCTCAAGCTCTCACGCACGCGCTGAAAACACTGCTCGAGCAAAGAGCGCGCGTGTATACATCGGCTTCCATGAGAAGTTATGCAATGATCAAGAATAAACTATATCTCATCATTATCCATATCGATGGTTTTTAAAGACTTGTCAAAAACAAACATATTATTGTATATGTATTATAACACCCATTACAGGAACGACGTCTTGACGTCACTGCGCGGGGTCACGCTACACAAAAATGCCAGTCAACTTGCGATGCCCGATTCGCGAACAAGTCGTTCTTTTGAGTCGGATCTTTTCGAAATGAAAGTTAGTTTTCTACCCGATTGTTAATACAAAAAATTACGTTATGTAATCGTATGAGAGTTTTATAAACAAGTATACGGTCACGTAATTGTTTGACAGTTCGATCAACACGCAAACGAAACAGTTACAGTTTTTATTTTAAATAAATAACATTTTAGCATTTGATTAAAACCTTTGTAACCTATTTGACAAGATATGAGTGCATTTCAGTACTATTTAATGTATCCAATATTATATTTAGGGTCCAAATAACTTGCAATTACAAAGGTAATACACAGCTAAATGTACCTACATGTAGCTTTATTAGGGAAGTTATTTAGGGACAACTGGATGACAAAGAATCACTGAGTCGGTTCCTGAGTCGTTTTTTTTGCTCAAAAGAACTGATGCGCAGAAATGAGTTGGACTTTCCATCCCTACAGTCAATAATTCTACATTCTGTCATGCTAACTATATACTGGATTAACTTTATCTTCATGACTCATAGCAGTGCATTGGTTGATATGACATTTTATATGAATAACTGCTTTAACTAAGGACACTTAAAACGTACTGGAGGATAAAGTAAAATGCACAAAATAACAACTTGGTTGTTGTTGCACTAGCAGTGACAGATGACAGTTTCGTTTCCAGCTTGCCCTCTCAAAAGTGTGCGGTACAAAAGGAAACCGGAACCTATCTGACTTGCTACGGATTTGGGTACAATTCTGTATTTTGCAATTAAATTAGACCATACGGAGGTAGGTGCAATGATACAAATGTGCAGTTGATCCAAATCGAATCAGTTCAATAAAGGCCGTACTTTACTCTTAATCTTACACAACCCATACTTTAAGCACCCGACCGCTTGAAAGTCAACTTGTCCCGCCATGTCAAAATCCCCCCCAGTGACCCCCTTACCCTCCTCCCCCGCCCTCTTCTATCACTTCCTCCCCAGCATTCCCCCCTCCTCTCACCACCGCCATCTTAAGTTCCCACCTACCTGAAATTTCCGAGCACTTTTCTTTTACTAAATTCTCGCTGAAGGAGTCGCCATCCGCTTCAAATCGTACTCAATCCGTGTTGAGACTATTCCGAACTGTCTCTCGGTACCCAGTGAGGTACTGGCAGGTTCGTAGGATCAAGTTAAAGAACGGTCCGAGAGAGACTGGGTCCGGAATCGCTGAATCTAGCGGTTGCGGGGAGGAGACTTTCGACGCAGCGAAATGGAGGAACGAGCGACTGCTGACCAAGTTGCGGAGCGAATAGACATCTCGCGAGACGTGCTTCAGCGCACACTTCACTCACTGCAGGCTTCTGAGACTGCAGATACCTCAGCCGCTACTGAAAGTTCAATTTGTTTTTCTATTTCTAACAAATCCAAGACTTGTTTGCACGGAACTTTATAACACATATTTGGTTTTTCAAACTAGTTTTTAAAATATTATCTCACTGCCTGACTGGCAGCAGTTTGACAAGGTAAACATTATTGATGATTCTATTCACTACTTTTAGATTCATTTTAAGAAAGTTTTTATCCACAGACAATAACATATTATGCTAACAATTATGACTCGATATACACTTTCAGATCTCTTGAATTTTACTTATGGTGACAATTAATGTTTACTGCACATAGGCCACATTAATTAAAAGAACATATGCAAAGTTTAGTCAGATAAGTCACAATTTGGCTCTGAAATAAATTGAGAAAGGACAGTAATTCACCATGCATCATTTATACTTGCGCAATGAATCAATACACTAACACATGTAAATAACCAACCATTTGTTTAATAATTAATCTTTGTTTCCCTTTTCAAGGGGGAAAGGGACATATTTAAAATGTATAAAATTGTTTTGCTCAAATAATTAATCCAGAATGTCCTGTATCTCAAGAGTATTTCTAATCGTATAGTTTAGCTGCAAGTACAAGACGTGCACTCCTTTTGTCCAGTCAACAGATGCCTCTGTGCCACTCGGTGTGTTTGGATGATGGTTGTTGGAGACTTCCAAAGGCTTCAACTGTGGAAAACATAGACATAACACACACACACTTCTCTCCCAAAGTATGAAGATATACAATTCTCTGAACTGTATAGGCTGGCTTTGATACATCCGCAGCACATTGACTTGAACATAACCAGCAGTATATTGGAGCAAAATATATCACTGGAGTGCTTTGCTGGACAATAATCATATCTCTGACTTATTTCAACAAGTGAGTGCATTTGGTAAGACCTGAAACATGACATAACATAAACAGTGAATATATTTATTATGGAAAGTAATTAATGTTAACAATAATTATTACAAAAGCAATATCACTATTCTACTATATTCTGACCCAGCTCTTGTACCGAGTCAGACTAATGAATGGGAGACAGTTCTTTCCCTTTAAATTTTAAAATATTATCCAACAAGATGTACATACAGTTCATAATAACTTTTTTTTTTAAAGAATAAAATAAATCTTAAGTTCATTCTGATGTTAATGGAAGTTGTCTGATGGATGACTTGAATATTTAAAGCAGAATGTGGACCAAGTGTTTCTTTTAATTCATACATTTGTCAACAGTGCTGATTCAGACAATGAGAAGTAATTGATTACTTCAGCCAGGGTCTGATTTCTCTTTCTTCAAATGCGAAGCGGAGGACAATAACTCTACAAGGGTTTCTTTGAGTTCACAAAGACAAACAGGTTTGCAATTTTTTTATCCACCACTTTTCAACATAACTTGTCTTCATATTATTAGTAGCAATGAATTGTCTTTGAGCATCCACAGGCCTCTTTTTAAAGAAAACCCTACATAAAAATCAGGCCACAGCAAGAGAGTACCTAAATTGCACCAACATAACCACAGTGGATAAATGTATCAAACAGCCCCGGGTAGTGTCTCCGTTCCCTCCCCAGGTTGTTTCAATACTTGTGTATGGTCATTGAAGCTTAACTCTTTTTGAATGTCCTGCAGAACCTTGCCATGTGAGGAGCAGTTTCTTCACCAAAGTAGTTCTGGAAGCTCCTCAAGCTTTACCTAGTACTATCTCGACTCGCCATCTTTATGTGTGGTAAAAAGGGCCATGTCTCCAGCCCCACCAAGTCTGGAGCCACGGGGTGGAGTAGAAGATCTGTTAACAGATGGAATGAGAGGTGGTGGAGCCCCAACTGACAATGCCCCAACTAGACCTGGATTCTTGGTTAGAATGCCATTAGGTACATGAGAGTGTGAATGCAGAGGTCCAAGTCTAGAGTAGAGGCCAGGGTGATGTGATGCTTGTGCTCCAGCTGGATGGAGATGAGAGTGAGAAAGTAGCCCGGCATGAAGCTGTTCAAGGTGGGCAGCATGAGATGGGCTAGGAAGGTGAGGGGCAGACAGATGCGGATGTGAATGCATCCCAAAGTACCGTGCTCTCTCAAAGTCTTCGCGCAGTATCTGAGCACGTTGTTCCTCTTCAAACGGGTGGGGCATCAAACCAAACTCTGACCTGCCTGCTGAAGCAGAAGACGTAGAGGTAGGTACTTGTGAATGGTGCGGGCTGTTAGCCACAGCGGCCGCAACTGCAGCTCTCTCAGCCTCCAAAAATCGCTGTACCTGCTGATGCTGGAGAAGTCTAGACAAGTGTGGATCAGAGCGAAGTGCAAGGTGGTGATCTGACCTCAGAGTCAATACTTCCCTGCGTTGCTGCTGATGTTGGGCAGCCAGATCCCTCCAAGGGTCCCAGGGAAAGCTGTGAGTGGCTTGGGCATGACCTTGCGGAGGACCATGTGGATGGGGTGGAAAACGTTCAGCTGCAGCACCTAATACCAGTCCGGCTGAGCCTCCAGCACCACCGAGATAGGCATCAATGGCCCGTGAACGATCTAAAAGGGACAGATGATGATGATGATGATGATGATGGGGAGGGTGTGGAGTTGCAGGAGGAAGAGACATGCCAGGTGTAGGTGTCAATGAGAGGGTTGAGGAAGGGGTGGATGGATGGTGTGTGTGTCGACTACTGGGCCGTTCAAAGTTGTGTTGAGGTATGGCTTGATGCGGTATGGAGATGGGCACTGGCTCAGGCTCCTCTTTACGCTCTTCTTTGACCTTGACTTGGGGGAGAAGCAGCCCAGAGGTTAGACCAAGTACAGGCTTGGATACGGGAGTTGTGGTCCGATCAGGTTTCTTTACTGGAAGCGAACTAGAAGAGGAAGAGGCTAGACCATTGTTCTCTCTTTGCAAAGAGTGACTTGATTCAGTGCTGAGTGTGTGTGGTGGCTGTCGGTGAAATAGATCCAGAGGAGAAGAAGCTAAGCGGACATTAGAAGGAGAGTTTGTGAGAATAGAAGATGTTGAAGATCGAGGTCTGTCCGGTGCTGTGGAGGAAGCCGACGCTGGTGTCCTGGATGCAGAATGTTGTCTCTTGTCTGACTCTCTTTCTCGTTCACGCTCTCTGCTTTGGCCATCTGAAGGGACCCCACCTACGCTCAGTGGACCCAAGCCATTCAAATGTGAACTGGGGGTGTTGCTGCGGTGCCTGAGGGATGGTACACCAGGTGACATTCGCACTGGTGGGCGTCCATACATGAGACTGTCTCTGTGTGAAACAGTGTTAAACCATTTAGGTATGTGTCAAATTGAGAGACACAATACATAATTCACATTTGATCTTAAAAGCCCCTAATGACAACAAACCATTTAAAGTCAACGTGAACAGAAATGTATTTTGTTTTAATGTCATACCTGTCCTTTTCGTCTTTTATATGAGTCAGCTCTCTTTTCTCCACTTCCTTTCCTCGATCATCTTTTTTCTCTGGTCCTTTGGCCCAAGACGATCCAGAGGGGAAAGAGGCAGGGGTAACATGCAGACGATTCCATGGATCATGGGGGTTACCTAATCCTCCAACCGCATTTGCAGAGGGCTCGGTCTTATGTCCAAAAACACTGGCCGCTAAAAGGAAATGTGTCAAATTTGATGACTGATAAAGCAGTACTTAATTAACATTTGAGAAACCTTTTAATTAAAATGCTTAAGAAATGTTATAAAAACAGATTCTAGTTAAAGCAGTGGTTCTCAACCAGGGGGCCTCAGCAAACTGCCAGGGGGGCCTTAAGATGACTTAAAATGGTTTAAAATGAGACAAAACTAGCTTTACAATGACACAAAAACTAAAAACACTAAAAATAAAGATATGTCAGATTTTGATTCACCCCGCAACAACTGTTTTTTTCTTTTTCTTTAGAGAACCAGGATTTCCTTGATGTATGAGGAAGCCTAATTTTAAAACTAATTTCTCAACCTGGAAATGTCATGTAAACTGGTGAAACTCTATGGGCATTTTATAATGAATATCCATACATATCCATTTTCTAGTGATGCCAAGCTCTGTAATATTTTGTTGAGTACCAATTGTGAGTAAGTAAAACTTATTTTTTTACAAATCTTTATCCAATAAATCACAAAAAAGTGATTCTCAATCTTTTTGACTCCAGGGCTAAGTAAGAGAAATCCTACTGATTAATACATCTCCATAAAAATAAAAATAAAACAGCATGACAAACCTATTGTGGGGCTGCCTAGGCCTCCAAAGGCACCAGAACCCAGGGCTCCCAAAGAGGAGAAGGGAGGTGAACGAACATATGGTTCTGCAACAAGAAACATGGCTGTTAGTGATGATGAAATCAGACATCATTGTTCTACTAAAAGAGAAAATTATGCTCTACAAAGCTAGCGAGTGAAGCAAGCCTGAAGAACAGAGCAAAAAGAGCAGCATGGGTAACATTGGCTTTTGATGCCCCTACTTTCTCAGAGACAGTCTCTTACCCAGATGTGCTGCTGGGAGGAAAGAGTGGGGCGTTGATGGAGACATGAATGGTGTGGAGGACGGATTGACTCCACCTGAGAAGACATAGGTCAACTCAGACAAAAGCTTAAACACCCATAAATGGACTACCATTGAGTGTTGACATTTAGCCAAGTATGTGCCTTAAATACTCCTTAAGTCTAATGTAAAAGCTTTGTATGACAGCACAGTAGTGCTCTAAAAATCCTTCAGTAGTGTTGTCAAAGTGTCTTGTATCTAAAAACTATTAGGCCATCTTTAATAATATTTTGTTTAGCATTAACAGCAAAAAAAAAAAAAAGGGTAGGTAGGTCTATATATATATTTTTTTTTTTTCAAGAAATTTTGGTCATGGTGATTACGTAGGTATGAATTTAAACAAATTTGCATATTGTGACATCACTGACTGGGTCTTCAACCTGTGCCTTCGGGTGCACCATTGCAAACCTCATTCTTATGCAGGTTATATATAGACCACAAACAATTTGAAATCAAAAAACATGTTTATTGCATTAATTCCAGTTGCATTCATTTGAGAAAAAAAAAATGAGGCAGAATCAAGAAGTCACTAGATTTCAATGAAAGTGGATTTTCAGAGGGAAACAAATAAATTAAAATGACTTTAATGTGTTACATTTGGGATGTTTACATCCATAAAACATAATTTCAAAGGTGTTACTGGTTACTAGGTTATACTGTTTTACTTGCATCCACCGCTAGGTGTCAATGGCTGGGCTGTCACTTTTGTGAAAAAAATCCTGTTTGATTTTTGAGACAAGTGTTCATTGAATCGATTGTAAAATCGATTTTTCATGTCTAAAGACGTTTCCATTTTCAACGCCAAATATAGGCAATTCCATGGACAACTAACAAGCATTAGGACGAACGTAAAGAGGGCGCTTGAGACGCGCACAAGTCAGCAATATTTCTGATGATTTATTGGCGTGAAGTTTCGTGCACAATGACAAACAGGAGTGCAACATTCTCGGGGGAAAAAGCCGCAGCTATCATTACCAAGCTCGAACCATTGACAGTGAATGAAACAAAGCGAACGTACAGGCCATAGTGTGACATGCGTAAACCAATGGTGTAAACATAATCATAGATGACACCACGGGTTTTTATGGCAATTTGTATTCACAATACTTACTACAATATAATTAATATTATTTAACTGCATTTGTATTAGTTGTCTTAACGCAAGTTTACGACCGGCAAGTCCTAAACTGACATGGTCGGTCGGGTTATGGCAAACAAGAATATTTTTAAGGATGGCCTTATTTAGGTGGAAACAACTCATTTCAACAGGTTAAGAATAATCACAGGCTTATGTCACCTGCAAAATTCCTAAATTGGTTGCAGCAAGTGTAAGGAGTATCACCCACCAGCGGCTGCAAACAGGCTTCCTGGCCTTGTAAGATCATGATTTGGGGTAAGGGGACCACCAAGTGGTCCTAGACCTCCTAGTCCACCAATACCAGGGCCAGGGAGTCGAGGCAATGGGTCATTACGGAAGTCAAGCTTTTGTGGATCAGCGTGCATAAGCTGAGGAAGATGGTGACAAAGAGAAGGTCAACAGGAGTGACACCACTGTCTAAAAAACATTTATAAAATCGAATTGCTTCATGGTCAAAAATTTGATTGTACATTAATATACATTTTTATAAAATACTATTAAATATTTCAACCAGTCGATAACCCATTTTTTGAAATGAAAACACAGATGAACGCAAAAACCTTGACTTTTTCTTGATGCCTTAGAATCATCCAAGCCACACGGACATGCATAGCGCACCATTTTCCAGGTTTCTGTAAAGAGACCGTCTATGTACAGTTAGAAAGGAATTCCCCGCTACTCATTTAGAGGTCAACAACTAAAATAAATCAAGTACAAAACAAGAGTAAAACTTACATTACTGACTTTTGGTGGTGGTGCAAATGGGTCTGTTATCTGTGGACAGAAACACAAACACCATATATTATTCGAACTAAAGTTTCTTGATAATGATGTATGATACAAATGTATATGATACATGATACAACATCTTTACCCTTGCTTTAGGTTGCAGATGGGGCGGTACAACTCCCAAACCAGAAGTCATCTCTGGAGCAGCTCCCTGAAGGGCAACAAGCTGTCAATAACAACACACTATTCAAACCCACTTCATGGACTCAAAATAAAAACAGGGCAAAAAGTGGTGCCGTTGCTGAAGCGGCTGAGAAGGGTCCGCTGTCATCATACAGTACGAGAGCGGCCTCTAAAGGCAGAATCACTGATGCCTCGTGTTGCTTGTTTTGACAGGCGAGGCTGCGCGCTGCACGGACAGCACACTGCGCAGAGAGCACTGACACTTCAGATGCGCATTTAAAAGACAGACAGCGAAACGGTATGAATACAGAACACTAAAGTACATGTTGCCATATCTTTATAAAGTAATTCATTTGCTGACTAGATGCTGCATTAGCAGAGAAAGAACAGCAGTATGTTTGTTTGCCGTCAAGGCTGAGAGGACGCTAACATTAGTAGTACTAGTACCTCAAGCGGTTAAAACAATGTGTTTATAAAACAATAAATCTAATCCGACCCAAATGTTTAATGTCGCAATTGTTACCACCTATTTGGATTAGTTTATATCCGGCTGGTCACTTTTATGCATTTATTAGCCGGTGAAATTGCATATTTAAAGCTATTGACGTGAGAAAGCAAATTGATATGTTCATGCAGCCAACAGAAACATTCAAAACATCAGAAACGGATTTGATTTCAGTTCATTTTTATCATCACTGCAATACATAGTTTGTTATTTTGATTAGATAATCATCAAGTGTTCTAAAATAGAAGCAGATTAAGTGCGAGACTATAGATATAATATTCATTTATGTCATTTCAATGCTATGGCCTTTGTGTAAATATTTAAAGATGGCCATCTTTAAGCATGACTGTTTGGATTTATATGAAATGGCAATAATTTACAATAAGATTCTATTTGTAACATTAACTAAGGCTACTAAATGCTGTATAAGTATTGTTCATTGTTAGTTTGTTAATTTCAACATTTACTAACACATTTTTAAATTAAGTTAATTTTTATTTGATCTGTTAACCTTAGTTAATGCACTATGAACTAACATGAATGATCAAGGTACCATTGTATAGCTCAAATAGTAATACATGCTGTAAAACATTATTTTGGATAATGCATATAGTTCATGTAAGCTAGCGAATATACATCCTTGTTAACAAATGGGACTTGCAAAGTGTTACCGATGACATTTACATATATGTTTCTAGGTTATAAGCTAAAGAAACACACATTTGACCTGTAATATTTTAATGTTTAAATTATTTTCTGTAGAACTTCTCATTTTAATATATTCATATTTATATATTTATTTCATTTAGCACATTTTCATGGTTCAGAACTGTTTTTCTGAAAAACAAAGCACTGTTTATTTCATTTGTATCTTTGCTCTATAGTATTTTTTTTTATGCAGATGCACTCCCCTACAAAAATCACCCCAATCATTCTAGAATGATTACTTATTTTTTTATTATAATTATATCAGCCAAAATTGTTTGAATCTCGCCATATATTGCAGAAAAACAAAATATCGTTGTTTTTTTCCAATATCGTAGCCCTACTTCACAGGTGGGTCATTCATAAAGTCCTTTCAAAGACAGTTTCAAAATGGCCAATTAAAGAAAGAGTAGAAAATGGTATTTTAAAAACTACATTTTGACTGTTTATGCCTTTGTTATAAATCACAAGACTAGTTTAAATAATGATGAACCTCATTTTAAGATAATTATAAATGCATTAAATACCACTGAACTTGTGACAGAAATACTATATTTGAACTATGGTACAAAGCCATTTATGATGTTAAGCGTTCATTTGTGTAATAACATTCATGCTAAATATATGTAGCAACAGTGAAGGAACACACTCAAACTGAAATAACCATGCATGCACATTACTGTTCAAACGTTTGGGGTCAGTAAGATTATTGTATGTTTTTGAAAGATGTCTCTTGTTATGCTCAAGGCTGCATTTATTTGATTAAAAGTACAGTAAAAACAATAATTTTATTAAATATTATTGCAATTTAAAACGGAATTCTATTTTAATATATTTTTAAAATGTAATTTACTTCTTTGCTGGGCAAGCTGAATTTTCAACAGTCATTACTCCAGTCTTCAGTGTCTCATGATCCTTCAGAAATCATTCTAATATTTGGTGCTCAAGAAACTTGAGGACCAAAGAGCACAAACATTTTCATTATCAATGTTTAAAACAGCACTTCTTAATATAATACATTTGTTCGGGATTCTTTGATGAATAAAAAGTTTTTAAAAAATGTGACAAATATCTTTAATGTATGTCACTTTTGACCAATGTAATGCATCCTTGCTGAACTAACATATTAATTTAGTCTTTTGAACAGTAGTGTACATTAATAGCAAAATATGCTACTTTTTTTGCAGTGGGCAGATAGCACATTGTTGGCTTTCCATGAACACTGGATATGCTGGTAATACACAATCATTCTTCACCTGTTTTAAATATTTATACACAGAGCTTTTAGATATCAATATTCAAAACACGGACCAAATGACATGCAACTCTTACCTTAGGCTGAAATGCTCCATGCAATGAACTGAAAGGTCCTGTGGGCGGAAGAACGGGCTGTATTCCAGGCACAGATGGTGGGTACTGAGGAAAAAACTTTGCAGGAGAGGAAAGAAATTAATAATAATCACAAACTAGAAAAACTAGTGTTTATAGTGGCCTTAAACCCTGCTATATTCACTGAAAGTTTGAAAATTGCCCCAGATACAACACTTACTGGGTGTCGAAAGAGACTGTCTATTTTGCCTGGATACTTCTCAAACTGAAAGACAACAACCACAAGAGAAATGTCAAAGCATGATTTGTCATAATCAGCCACTTTCTGAAATGAGCCATCCATGGGCTATAGTTGACTCCTCACCAATGGTGGTGGTGCAGCTGTGGGATGTAAGAAGTGTTGGTGAGTATGAGTGTGCTGGTGCTGGTGATTGTGCTGATGGAACTGGTAGGCCATTGGTGGGATAGACGTCTGGGCCTGCGAAGATCTGCTACCCGTCCCAGAGCTCGAACTTGAAACAGACGGTCCTCCAGCTACAGAGGCAACATTTGATTGTGTTAAATCCTGATCTGTTAATTAAATAGAAAAGAAAGAACTTCATCTTTCTTAACAAGAACATACACGCTTCGTTTCTATGAAGATTTTACCGACACACGTGAAATAACAGCTGTTAGCATTTCATAACTTTCTGTAGTGTATCGGTCAGTAAACTTTACCTGATGAAGGGTGGGGTGACACCTGCATTAGTGGAGGAGGTGGGGGAAGGCTGGGGGACGGTGTGAAGACGGCACCAGGACTTGGTCGAGAGGAGGGTCTTACTGTCCCCACACCCCCTGGGCCTCGAACAAGGGACACACTTGTAGCAGGAGTAGGGGGTCTGATTGATGAAGAAGAGGCTGATGAAGATGGAGGCTTGCCTGAGGTACTGCTCCTGATGGAAAACCAATGTCACATCACATATTTAGGGAATACAATCTGTCTATTATATTAATAGACACTCTTTTGAAAAATAACTTAAGTCAGATTGCAGCTAAATAAGAGCTGCGCAATATGATAGGGACCATCTGATGCATCATGTAAATAATAAAATATTCGGTGATAGATTGATGTCTGAAACATCAATATGTCTCAGTATCAATCATTCTGCATCAGTATCAATTATTTATTATATATACACTACCGTTTGGGGCCGGTTAGATTTTCTGATGTTTTTGAAAGAAGTCTCTTATGCTCACCACGGCTGCATTTATTTGATCAAAAATAGAATAAAACAGTAATTTGTGAAATATTATTACAATTTAAAATGCCGGTGTTTTATTTTAATATATTTTAAAACGGAATTTATTCCTGTGATGGCAAAGCTGAATTTTCAGCAGTCATTACTCCAGTCTTCAGTGTCACATGATCCTTCAGGAAATATGTTGATTTGCTGCTCAAGAAACATTTCTATTATCAATGCTGAAAACAGTTGTGCTGCTTAATATTTTATTTTTCCTGAAGGATCATGTGACACTGAGGTACTGAAAATATTTAAAAAGTACTTATCCATGCCAAACGCATTAAGTACAAATTATTTAAAAGATGTAGGCCTACACTACCTTCCAAATGTTTGGGGATGGTAAAGAAAATGTATGTTTTTCAAAGAAATCTCTTATGCTCACCAAGGCTGCATTGATCAAAATATTTGATAAAATATTATTACAATTTAAAATGACTGTTTTCTATTTTAATATGTTATTTACTCCTCTGATGCCAAAGCTGAATTTTTATAATTCTTTGTACGGTAGTGTAACTTGAAAAACTAAGTGCAGTATCAACCTAGTATCTTGTTAACATTACTTTGTTTCCAGGTAGACTGGAAAAAAACACCCGTGTACCCTTTACGGAAGCTGTGTCGAGCCAGGCAAACACATTGAAATATTTTATGTACAATATGGATTAGAAGATATGTGAACAGACTGTAGGTTTGCCGAGATTATTCTATTAGCTTCAACAGCATGATTTGTTTTTAGAAGGCTGAGAGCATTATTTAAGTTAAAATACACAGAAATGCTGTTTCACTACACTGACCTGTTGTTGCTGCCCATTGAATAGATCGATTGTGACTTTCCATGGAAAGGGAGGAAAGGCTTGTGTTTGTGCTGTGATGGGCTAGGATCATGGCGGTGATGGGGACCACCATTTCCATTACGCTGATCAGGAAGTGAGTTGGAGACAGAAGCAGTGGAATGGGCTGCAAGGCTAGGCAGAGAGGATGAAGTAGAGATGGGCTCAGGGTAAGGCTGCTCCATACTCATCTCCTGACTCCTCTCCAGGCCAGAGACCCGGGGTGTGACTGACAGAAGGGGTATTGAGCTATTTGAGGGCAAGAGAGGGCAACCGTTGCCCACAGCAGCGCTTGCAGAGTTGGAGTTAACTGCTTTAGAAAAAGAGAGAGATACAATGTAATCCATGTAATACTGTTTTCCATGCATGACAACAAAATAATCCAACAATTTTATGCAAGAATGCACAAAAGCATTGTTCTTCATGAAAAAATATCTGTGTGGCATTTAAATTGCATATGCATTTTAATTCATGATGAACACCATTGCCTAATTCAAATCCTTAAAACATACAGTAGGGGTGGGAATCTCTAGGCACCTCACGATTCAATGCAATAAGATGATTAATGCTAAAATACTGGCGGACGAGACCGCACATTGTAAGTGTAACATCAAGCAAAGTGCATATCCTGTGCAATGAAGCCCGCGATTGCACTTGTAATTCGCTTCAACCTTTTCAAACTTTATAGAGGATTATTTTATGGAAGGTTAGAGGGTTTTTGTGTGTGTGTGTGTGTGTGTGTGTGTGTGTGTGTGTGTGTGTGTGTGTGTGTGTGTGTGTGAGCTGTTTCTAGAGCACACACAGTGCCATCATCACGCATGTGCGGTTAAAACGAAACTCAGAATCAATTCAAATCGTCAGAGAGAATCGATTTTTTTTCTCCCACTTCTAGTATATAAACCTGCCACTGGCAGCAGATATTTACCTTCTCTTGTGCAGACGATGAATGCTGGCTCCAGATTGTCAGAAGCCTAAATAATAGCAAGAGAAATGTCACTAATAAAAAACACATCACAATACATGCATAAATGCAAAATCAGGTAAACAAAGAAAGGTTTTTACCTTATCTCCCGATTCACTCTCTGTATCGCACTGTGGGTTAAAAAGAAAAGTGATAGCAGTACAATGACAATTTTCCATTTATAATATAATTTATGACATGCAAACAAACCAAAACATACACTACAGTTCAAAAGTTTGCTTTTAGTTGGCTAAGAAATCAAATACACAGCTGAACAATAACCACTAATTTGTATTCTATACTATTTTTTTCCTATATTTTCCTTTTGACAATTATTTGATTTATGTACTACAAACACTTGTGCAGTAAGTCATCATGGATTTAATAAAATACAAATATATTTTATAGTTTCTATACAGTAGTAAAGGCTTTGTCAATCAGCACTGCATTATTCATATTCTTTACTTTATTAAAAAAATACTCCGAGATGGCTTGAAAAACACACATAAACCATGTATAGTCGCAATCGTTTATTGTCTTAATGTTTCATCAGTCTAAATGTTTCTGCTTTTTATTCAGCTACAGCAAAATTTTAAGAAAAATAAAATTTAATTAGAGAAGTCACGGACAATTAGGCAACAGGAATGATTCAGTTTACGGCAATTCTCATTCATTTCTATGGTATCCGCAAACAATGCATTGACTGTCGCACAGCTATGACGTCAAGGCTGTAATGTGATTGGTTATCAACAGTGTTGAGCATGTTACTTAAAAAAAGTAATTAGTTATAGTTACTAGTTACTTCTCCCAAATAGTAACTGAGTTAGTAACTGAGTTACATCATTATAAAAGTAACTAATTACCAGAGAAAGTAACTATTGTGTTACTTTAAAAAAAAAAAAAAAAAAATAGGCCTATCAAATAATTTGGATGCCCCCAGTATTACATATGTTAAATTAATGAAATGGACACTTAATAGTGTAGATTAGTGTTCAATGTTTTATAATAATAATTTATTCTATTGCTGTGGGACAATGTGAGAGACGCCTATTAAATTCAATATATTATTCTAAATATTAGCATTACTATAGTAGAACAATAAAACATTATAGATGGTTTATACTTAATATCGCAGAATCGCACAGACCCGAACTGGCCAACAAATAAGTTTAAAAATAAATTATGCTTCTTAAGAAATGTACCAAAAATGAATAAATAATAATAAAAAATATACATACTCTTTGTGCATATTAAAATGATAAAACTGTTACACAACTTCACAACTAGACATACTGTAGCCTAAGTATTTTCTTCCTAACAAAAGTAAACAGTTTAACAAGTGCTCTCTCAATATAATACTGAACAATTTACCAAAAAAAATTATAATACTAAAATATAATATTTTGGGGGTTTATTTTTATAACCTATAGCGAACGTCATCATCAGAGATTATTTAAGCCAAATTATAGACATTTTGCCGCACGTGTTTACAACCGGTCAAACAAAGATGTTTTCTGTGAATGTTCCCTGCAGGTTATTTTCGGGTTTATTTTATGACCTAAACAGAACGTTCCCTGAAGGTAATTTTTTAGATTTTATTTGTATAACCATGTAAATTAATTAACGTTGCAGATATGTGTCATTTTTTTATAAACAAACTATATAATGCTCGGACACCCTCGGTCTCTCTTGCGCAACTGTTGAGCGCGCTCTCGGACACATTCGGTCTCTCTCGCGCATTGAGCGCGCTCGCGCCGTTCGCTTCGCTTTTGTCCACTCCGGCACCTCATAAACACACACACACACACACACACACACCAGAGAAAAAAACTTTGCAGGTCATATGGCGGAGAGAGAGCCTACTCGGATGAAAACCGCTTCAGTGAGTTCAATTATAGTAACGCCACATTTTTTTTGTCAGTAACGGTAACTGCGTTGTAACGGGGGAAACAGTAATTCGTTTGATTACTCGTTACTGAAAAAGATAACGCCGTTAGTAACGCCGTTTATTTATAACGCCGTTATTGCCATCACTGGTTATCAAGGCACACGTGATCCAAGTTAGCCGTTAAGCTTTCTCCAATGGTAGAGCCACGGACCCTCGCATCTCCCAATAATAAGATCATCTCTGTTATTACTTCTACAAGTCTGTTTTGGAGTTTCTGCGAGAGAGCACTCTCCGGCTTATAGTATGAATAATAAATACTATAAGGGGACGAATTTACATGGTAGTGCATGTGCAAAATATATGTATTTTGAAATTCTGAAAACATTTCAGTCACATTTATGGGCAGCAAGAAAAAGACAACACACGGGGAAAAAACAACTTACAATGTATCCTGTCTCCATGTGATTCCCAGATATCTGAAACCGACATTTGGAAAAGTCAAACCATGGTGAAAAGAATACAGTGTAGCAAATAAATATATTTATTTTTATCTTGCATTAAAAGGGTCGGCTGCCAGTAGTTAGTTACAGGCTGATACATAGGTCAGACTAACTAATCAGCCGATATTTGGCCAATATGAGATTACTGCAATGGCTGATAACCATGTACACTTTGATTAACAGAAGTGGCAGTTCCCCCTGGCATCATTTCTGAAATCGACACATTGCCAATTTTTGCTGCCTTTGAATTGCATAACTCCATACATGTACACACATGGGCCAGTGGTTACCCTACTCTCCAGATATCTATACAGAGTCTGTACAGCAGTCTTCTAACTGCTAGGACAGCGAGAAGCATATGCACATGTGATGCAAATTTTGTTTAGACCAGTCACTCACCATTACGCCTCAATATTAAAAACTTATTTTTAAATATACCCAACTGGTTTATCAGGTCAGAAGCGCATCTACACAGGACTATTCTAGAAATATTTGCTGCACCATAAATATTACAGTGATATTTTTAATGGGCGTTTTCAGATACTGGATTTTCTTTTTCTTTTTTTGTCAACTAAGGTGTGATGAAACTGCAGTACTAACCTTAGCATCTCTATTTCTCTTCAGTTTTGATTTGATCTTCCTGCGCTGCTCCCAACTGTTGGTGTATGTAGCAGGAGGTCCTTCCTCCGGCTCTGACAGAGGCCCTCCGTTTTCATCTAGACCTCGCTTTCTTTTGCTTCCTCTACCCATTAACAAGCCAGATCGCTCTGGAGGCTTTAGGGAACAGTCCATCTATCAAAGTAACACAGTAAAACATGTTAGAGCAGCAAATTTTCAAGCTCTGTACTTAGACTGCAGTAATTCAACTCACTGTGCTTTTATTTGTTTGTTTAACACAATTTACACTATCGGGTATTATTATCTTAAATATATAATTACAGGCATATTTTGTCCAAAACTTAATATGCAAAATTTCACAACTTCTAATCTCCATACAGTAATGCAACATTTAATACAGAGTAGTGAAAGATGGATAAGCACACAAACCTCCAAGGCCTCCAGGCTTATGAAGCTGGCTATGGCGAATCCATCGATGATGTCCTCCTCGCAAGACACCGATTCTCGCTTCCTCCGACGCGGAGGCCGGTGTCTGGCCCCAGGGAAGCCGGGTCTGCATTCTCCTCCATTGGCACGAAGCAGGGAGTCTCCTCTGCAGAGTTCTTGGTCCGAGGCCGAGGAGGGCGACGAGGCCCTGTGCTCCGCGAGATCCGCTCTCCTCCGCCGCCGCTCTCGGTCACGCTGCGAGCGGGAGCGGCGGCTCTGCCTGAAGCCTCCGCTTCGACTGGGACCATCCATGTCAATGTCCGTACAAAGGCACTTGTTAAAAACACACCCTGTTCCGGCCTGGGAGACTTTACAACTATTACTGAATAAAAACCAACGCCTCCAGGACCAGTGCTCTTGATTTCAGAGCTCTTAATTGTGGTTTAAGGTTTCTGTCTTATAATTTAATGGAGTCCAGTGGAAGCTGTATGGTGCGAGCACACTGCAGTCTGAGTTCAGTCATGTCTGGGCATCACCGGGCCTGTTTTATCCAATAACACAGCGATTATGAAAGCTTCTAGATAATCCACTTACTGTCTTTCTGTCAAGACATTGTCACTTTCATCTGGGGAAGGAAAAAAGGAGAAACTACCCATGAGTGGCGCAGTCGGGCTTTTAAAGATTCAATATGGCTGTTTAACTAAGAAAATATGCATTGGTTATGTTGGAAACAACTGGTTTTCTTCATATAGAATATTCACTAAAAGACTAAAAAAAATGTTTTTACTAAAATTGCAAACAATAACTATCATATTTTAATGACATATGAGAATATCTGCCTAAAATATGCTACTTTATAAGTTAGGGCTGAGTTTTCGTTAGTAAACTTTATTAAAAGGTAGATTATCTGTACAAACAAAGGCCAACCGTGGCGCAAAAAGATCCTTATAGACTAAAATATTTTAGCCAAAGTCTTTCTTTTCTCAATCTGAACCAGATAAATCGGTTAATGAAGCGACGAGTTAAATCGCTCGATGTTAGCTTGCTAACTTAGTTAGCTATCTAACCAGGTTAGGATCGCGGATTAAACACTCGCTTTTAAACGAGCAAATTCGTAACATTTTAGTTTATTGTACTATACATGACAGTATTAGAATTATGCAATTGTGATGTTGCCAATTATTCAACGATTATTATATATCCGGTGTAAACAACCAACCAGGCGAGCAAACACCAGCCAACGTTACGTGAACCACCTTACCACATATCAAATGTCATTTTAAAAGATCAATCACTCGTTTTACAATTGTCTAGCTCGTTAGATCTCTTCTAAAACATCTGTCGAGGGGGTCCAAAGCTATTTAATATGACTCTAATAAAACAAGCTAACCATGTAACGTTAGCCTGTGCTTCGTTGACACCCCACCTTGCACTTCACATTTAAGAAGGAAATTAAACTAATCACTCAGTTCAGTACATTAATGCATCCGATGAATGTAACACGAATCTTACCCACTTGTCTATTTGCGGATTTAAAAAACAAAACCCGTCAGCTGAAACAACATACTAGCCCTTCAGCTTTCTTTAACGAGCAGAGGAGAAAAGAGGACACTGCGATGGGCTTAAATCTCAACTGAACTATAAAACCTTTTCCCTTCTTTTTGCTCGAAACTAACCCACTCCGCCTTGCTTTACTATCGATACTCAAAGGCACAGACACGAACAAAACAACGACAATATTCCCAATCACACCCACCACTCGCGCTGTACAGAGGGCCATTTTCCTCTGGCTTCTGCTTTCGTCCGAGCCTCCATTTAAAACGATAATAATATACAACAGGCCCCGAGGCCTCGGTCTGGAGTTGCTCCGTCAGGGATGTTGAGCGCAGCCCCGTCAGCGCAGGCTGGGCTCCTCCTTCCGCGGCCCGCTCTGTGATCCACTGTGTGCGGTCAAGCTGGAGATTTCGCCGGTGTCCGCAGCAGGAGCTGTTTTCTTTCTCAAGTGTATCGTGAAAATGGACGTATGAAAGCTTGCTTTTCGTTGCGATCGTCAAAATGGAATAAATAGATTTCTTCAGTTTATTTGGGAAGCTAAAGCATATGAAGCCTGGGTGGATAACCCGTAGCAGTCAAACTGCATTGTGTGCTTCTGTCGGGTTTTCTTCCTCTGTTGGTTCACTGAAGACAGGCTACACTGAATGCGACGACAGTACTGCCATCTGCTGTCATTGAAGGGCACGAACGATAGTAAGTGCCTTGTATTTAGTATTTACAAATATAGCTTATGGTTTTTTTTACCGTCTATGGTTCAGAGAAGGTCCTGGCAGTAATACACATTTGTTCTCATCATCCAAACCAAGTGTTTTAAGTTTTGATATTTAGATATTTATTTAATTTAAACTGTATTACCATTTGCCATCATATCTGATATATGTATAAATAACCTAAACGTGCCTATTTTATGTTTTTCCTGGATATTTACTTTAAAATTTGTTTGGAGATTTTCTTTAATCCAATTATCCATGATGTTTTTTATTACTGTATATGAATTTGTTTGTGTTTTATAAGTAACATATGCATACTAGAACAGTGCAGAATATATTAAATTTGCATTGTAGAATACCAAAATAAAGAGATGGTATGTGCAGTGTAAGAGGTTAAAGCATATCAAAGTGCATATACCTTACAAATGTTTTATTATTTTTACATTTTAAAAATTGATTATTTGATTTTACATAAAAAACTAAGGAAACTCGTTGCCTTAAAAATATTACCGGTAAGTAACACTTATTTACTTTAATAAAAATAATTGTCTTAAAAATATTAAATAAATACACTTCATGTGTAATTGAAAAAATGTAACTTATTTTTTTAATTACACATGAAGTTTATTTACTTAATAATTTTAAGGCAATGTGTTTCAACTGATTACTTTTTACAGTGTATTAAATACGAATTATTAATATGAAATGTATCTAACAAATGAAAGATTTTACCAATATTTTCAGGAAATGTATCTTTGATTTCATACGATAAAATAATATATTTCCGTGTAAGAAGAACATAACCAGTATAATCTTGAATTTGATTAATACAATAACAATACAATTTTATAATAAGAAATAAACTTTTTTTATTATGAATGCTTGAACAGAAATTGCATAACAAAAATATGTACATATAAAATATCTCAAATAAATACAATCTATTTAAATAGCCTAAAACTACCAAAAATAAAAATAAATATAGTAAATAATAAATAAAATAATCAAACCATTGTTATTTCACAAAATCTTAAATGTATTAAATAAAGAGACAGTTTTGACAGCATTTATGTTTGTGCTCGCCATAGTATATAATTTTCTAATTGTTTCAGGACCACATAAAAAAGAGGTTTCTGATTGCTGAATATAGCCTACACAGCTGAATATGAAACTTAACAAGTATAATCACAAGATTAATAACGTATAATTACAAAAAAACGAATATAACGGTCATATAGCAAGAGAATTTTGCAGAACAATTTGTAATTTATAAGTTTAGTCAGTCATAAATGTAGGCTACCTGTTGTTTGTTGAAAGTATTGTATGACGCATTTCCTGTGACGTAGATCTTTACAAAGGAAGTATTGACAATCATATGCGGAAGAAGCAAGAAGCTAGACTGGGGAAAACATTCGGGTGGATCGACGAACTGTAACTTTGAATAAGGAATAAAAGAAACAGACGACGGCGTGATATTTGGCCTGCTCAACTACTTTTGTCTCTGGTGGACGGTTTCCACATAAAGAAAGGGCAAGGTAACGTAAAAAAGAGAGAGATGAAGGCCTCCAGCTTTTCTTTCTTTTGTTGAGCTAATTTTAGCAACTAAGCTCATTATTATTTATGTTATTTAGGAAAAGTCTGGGTGATTTGATTTTATAAAAGGATAATCATTTGAATATGTTATTTTTTTAAGTTTGAGTCTGGGTTATCGGTGTCCTTTCGAGTCAGTCACAGAGTGTAATGCTATATGGCGATGTTCATTGTCATTAACAGTATCATGTATAAGCTAAAAATAGTATGGAGTGTTCTTTTTTCTCTCTCTGTCTTAAATTGAGAAGAGAACAAAATTGTAAAATATTTTAATTTGAGACTAGCTATAGAAACCACTTGTTCACCTTATGATATTCCTGAAAAGAATGATATCATTGCATCACGTGCCCGAGGCGAGAGTCACTGTCGTTAAGTCTCAAATGGAAATATGAATTCCTATCTGTGACATAATCATCTTAATGTATTATTGTCTGGATAATTTATCAGATTGTGGAAACCCTTAAAGGGATAGTTCAACCAAAAGTGTAAATTATTTCATTACTCACCCTCATGTCGTTCCGACTTTCGTTCATCTTCTGAACACAATTGAAGATCTTTTTGATAAAATCTGAGAGCTTTCTGGTTCTCCATTGACAGCAACGCAACTACCAATTTGACGCGTCACAAAGTCCATAAAGAGATCATAAAACTATTCCATATGAATCGAGCGGTTTTACTCAACATTTTCTGAAGAAACTCAATCGCTTTCTTTGATGAACAGATTGAATTTAGGCTTCTATTCACATATAAACATTCATCAACTCACACATTAGTTGTGGTAAACAAGCTCAAGCATGTTCGCCTGATGTGCGATTTTTCCTTCAAATGCCTAACAATCTGGTCTTTTTTTTTTCTCTCTTTTTTGTATTTGGTCATGTCAGATGGAGTTCCTGTTTGGAAAAAGAAAGACTCCGGAGGAGATGCTCAGACAGAATCAGAGAGCGCTAAACAGAGCCATGCGAGATCTAGACAGAGAACGCCAGAGGCTGGAGCAACAGGAGAAGAAAATAATTGCTGACATTAAGAAAATGGCCAAACAAGGACAGATGGTTAGGAGAGGTTTAATTTGATATGTCTCTGTTACTGACATGTCCATGAAGTCTCGCTTGAGTGCAAGTAATATTCTTTTACCGACAGGATGCTGTGAAGATCATGGCTAAGGACTTGGTCCGCACAAGACGATACGTTAAGAAATTCATAATGATGAGAGCCAATATTCAAGCAGTCAGCCTTAAAATCCAAACCCTCAAATCAAATAACAGCATGGCGCAGGCCATGAAGGGAGTCACTAAAGCTATGGCCACCATGAACAGACAGGTATATCTGCAATAGCATTCTCAGTTTGTATTTGTCTTGTCAACAGACAGCTTGTTGATGTGCATTTATTTGATGTGAATTCTTTTTCTCTCAATGCAGTTGAAGTTGCCACAGATTCAGAAGATCATGATGGAGTTTGAGCGCCAAAGTGAAATCATGGACATGAAGGAGGAGATGATGAATGATGCAATTGATGATGCAATGGGAGATGAAGACGATGAAGAGGAGAGGTGAGAATTCCACCAAATCAGCAAATTAGGATGAATTCTGAAGGATCATGTGACAAAAAAAAAAAAAAAAAAAACCGAGTAATGGTGCTGAAAATTCAGCTTTGTCATCATAGGAATAAATATGTATAATATATTTGCATAGAAAACAGCTATTTTACACTGATCAAATAAATGCAGCATTGGTGAGCAAAGGAGACTTTTCTTTCAAAAACAGAACAAAAATCAGTAGTGTAGCTCCAGAACAGAGATGTCTCTATACCAGACTTCGCGCTCTCCTGACATGCACTCTTTTTGCTTCAAATGCAGTGATGCTGTGGTTTCTCAAGTTCTGGATGAGCTGGGTCTGAATCTGTCTGACGAACTTTCAAGTAAGCCAAAAAGACACCAGAGTTTCTGTCGTTCTCATATTAACCCAAAGTCGTTCTCATATTAACTTTATTTCTTTCAAACAGGCCTGCCTTCTACTGGAGGGAGCCTTTCGGTTGCAGCTGGGAAGAAAGCTGAACCGCAGCCTACACTGGCCGATGCTGATGCTGACTTAGAGGAGAGGCTGAACAACCTCAGGAGAGACTGAGAAAGACTTTCAGTGAAGGTTTTGATTCAGTTTGCGCAAAGCTCGCTTCACTAAAATGTAGACTGATGCAAAGAGAGAGGATGTGAATGCTCTTTTATTCTGACATTTGACGCTTTAATGCGTCCCTTTTGTTTTTCTGTCCTCTTTTTATGACATGTGCTATATAAATGTTACCAAACACGTAACCCAAATGAAGATGCAATGCATCAGACTGCTCCTTCTGTTTAGACAAAACCATTTAACGGTGATAAAATCAACAAAGAATCTGCTTACCCTGCAATTCCAACTTGATCTTTTGAGGAAGCTTTAACACTATTTCATTGCTATAAAGTTTGGTTTATCACACATCATCTCTTAATTCTAATAAACAGATGGTGATACTAATCTTTTATATATATGCAAAAAAAATATATATATATGTGCAAAATGGAATCACTCCAAGGGTATATCAGAGAAATCTCTTTGAAATACCTGTGCTATTATACTATCATTATCTTCTAATAATATTTTTATTGTGATCTTTTAGTGGTAAATACTTTCATATAATAAATGTGGTGGTACAGTATATTTGTTTCTCAAAGTGATTGATCTCTAGTCCCAGGCCTGTTCAGTGAACTATAAACCTTCATGAACTAAAGTTTGTGCAAGGCAACGTCTCACAATAACTTTTCATTCAATTTAAAAAAATCTTGGAGGCAGTTTTCCAAAGCTTGTTTTGTCACAGAATAATCTAAAGAAATATTAGAAATGTTATCAATGTATTTATCTCATGGTGAATCAAAAGAGGTGGTATATTTTGAAAAAAAAAAAATCTTATTTTGCATTTTTTTTTGGTCAATAAACATTTTTCACACTTGAGTTTTGTGACATTTGGTGTTACTTGCATAACAATGGCCTCACATCAGATATAATGTTGCACGCATGGGTAATTCTCACAAAGACATCTCTAGGTTCTGTGGATTTCAAAAAATTAACAGATGACTTAATTTTATGATGAAATTAAAAATTTATTGAATTTACCCCAAACTGAATTTTGCATATAACACAAGATTAAAGTGTTTTTATAATACATACACAAAACTGTTAAAATACTTAAATCATAAAGTCTTTGAATAAATGTGATCTATTTTCATTATCTTGCCATTGTGGCAAATCACATCTTTGTAATGGTAAGCTGCCAAATCAAGTTATTTGGGAAGAAATACTACAGTAAAACCAAATATGGACACAAGACGTTAAAAACTGTGCATCAATTATGAAATCACAAGAGTGAGTTTTGTGTACTTTTTATTTTTTTGAAAAACAAAAATTCTTGTTTTGTAAATAATGCTATCAATATATCTATGCTGGACATACAACATTTCTGACATTAAATAAAAAAATAACAGCAACATTTTCCTTATTTACAGCCAATATGTGTCAGCAAGGCTATTTACATCGGTCCAGTTGTACACATTCACGAAAGAAAGAAAAAAAAAACCTTGATGTGTATGGTGTTCACAAAATCAACACATTTACACACACAAAAAAAACATTTTCAGGAAAATTATCAATTTTCAGTTAGAACAGATCTTTAGGAAATGCATTACAAAGGCCCTGAAATGAATCCCACGAGGCACAGAATTAATGCAAAATTCAAAAGACAAGCAACACTTTTGGACATGGATGAGGTTTAATGAAAATGGTGGTGTAAAATAAATGTATTTTCAATAAGAATGTTGATCAAAAAACAACCAGCAACAGACCAACTAATCGATCCAAAAATAACGTTAAGGGCATTGTCCTTAAACCTGCATGGGATGCTGAACAGCTTCAGAGAACCCTAAAATGCCGTACAAACAAACTCTTGCTACTCTTTTACAAAGGGTCATTCATCTAAACAATTTAGCATCCTCACTCTAATCCTGCCAATATTTTTTCTCTCTAAACGACTAAGCTATGCTTACAAAAATATGTACATTTTGAGGCAGAGGATTTATCAAGACATTCATGCACAATTACATTTTCAAAAACAAAACAAGCTCTTTAAAGTCATTCGGAACACAACTACATGCAAATGTGCAGCAATACTCCATAACCACAGTTTAGTGCACATTAAAACAGTATTTGCAGTGGAGCCTGCAATAATCAATATCACTAGCCTCAGTGAAAGTACACAGAACAGGACTACAAGTAAAGAATTAAATCAAGGCCACACACTGATTGTGAGGGAACTAAAATAGCAGTTAACCGGGCAGTTGTTGCTTTAGTATCACGGCACAATACAATGAAAACTCAGCTGTAATGCTGCCATTTCCTTCTCGCCCAAACAGTGCTTTGCCTCCTTTAACCCCTGTTTTGCCACTGGACATGAAGTAGCACTCCTCTGTGTGGCATTCAACTCGAACACGTGCCCAGAAACGGTGCGGCTTATTTCCGACAGGTCCTGTGGGGAGTTTGTTTCTTCTGATTTTCAATGCGACATCGACTTCTTTCATCAAGCCAGGGCAACTCAAAATTCCTAGCAGACAACAAAAGTGGACCGACATGTTCACTATGCCTTATGATTGTTATGACACGTAATCAGTAGTTAAAAGCAGTTACATGTTACACATGAGATATTTCCAACAGAAAAAAGGCTCTTACTGTGCAGGTAAATTGGGCAAAGGCCGACCAAACGCCACTACTGGCAGAAAGGGTGTGACCAAGATGGCCTCCACTGTACAAGGGAAAATCGGTGAAATTATAGTATATAATATGATAACAGCTGGTTTGTTCATAAATACAATACAAAATTAATATTTTATCAAATTAATCTTTCTTAGGCTCATACCATTCTCCAAATCAGGATGAAACGAGGACACTTCTGGCTCGCTCTCCTGAACATTAGTTTTTTTCTTCTCCATGCGCTGCTGCAGTCTTTGAAGCATACGCTGTTCACGTATTCTCTGAATGTCCCATCTAACGGAAAAAACAGCAAGAATATTAAGAGCATTAAAATGGTTAAGTGTTGTTTTAAGCAGTCTGTAACCATACATACACCTTTTTGACAGTTATTCATTTAAAGTATATTATTATATTTTGTTGTGAAGAAAACCTACCACAAAATGAATCAGTTAAGGGAACTCGTGTAACCATAAAGATTGATTTCTTTATATTATATATGCATATGTAGGCAGGTATTATTCCAGCATGTGTGGATAGGTTTAAGCTAGAATGCTCTTGTCCGAAATGTAAGCAAGAGGCTTAAATAACACAACATAACTCATAATTCTCTTTTTAATTGAACAATATGTGCTTGTTTAGTTTATACACCGTGTTGTAGACATACACTAGCATTCAAAAGTTTGGGGTCAGTCATTTCTTTCAGCAAGGATGCATCAAATTGATCAAAAGTACAGTAAAGACTTTTACATTGTTACAAAATACTTCCGATTTCAAATAAATGCTGTTCTTTTGAACTTTCTATTTAATAAAGAATACAAAAAAAAACAGCACATCGGTTTTCAACACTGATAATAAAAATAAATGTTTCTTGAGAACCAAATCAGCATTTTTGAACGATTTCTGAAGGATCATGTGACACTGAAGACTGAGGATTGGCTGAGAAAATTCAGCTCTGCCATCACAGAAACGAACATATTTTAAATAGAAAACAGTTAGTTTAAATCAACAATATTTCTCAATACTACTGTTTTTACTGTATTTTTGATCAAATAAACCAAGCCACGGTCAGCATAAGAGATTTCTTTCAAAGGCACTATAAAATCTTAGAGACCCTTAACACTTGAATGGTAGTGTACAAATTTATCATGCACATGAAAAAAATTAAAGGGGTTAAAAATGTGTTGATGCCACAAACACAGATTAGGAAAACACTCTTCTAGAAATAAATCTCACCGTTTTCGTCTCTTCTCATCCAGTTCTAACTTTGCGTGCCGTTTCAGAAAAACACTGTCATCAAGACTCTACAGAAACAAATGATGGATACATGACAATGGACCTCATACTTAAGATTCTTGTGACGTATGTATAATACATATATGATGCAAATGATGACTCTTACTTCGGGGATGTCAACAGCATCCTCCTCCTGGATGGGTTCCATGATGTTTTCCCTCCATGATGGGACTAAGGAAATATTTGTTGTATTAGAATTTGAAAATCAATGTTTATAACGGCCATTTTGCATTTGAACCAGGCACTTACTTGCAACATCCTCTTCTATCTTTGGACACTCTTCCTGTAACGGAGAGGCTGGAGGTTGCTGCCAACAGCACAGGTACATCTCGGTCGTTGTCATGTACGGAAGCTCTTCGGTTTCTCTGCTGTCGTCTCCCTCTGGATTCAGGTCCATCTGTCCGGATGATTTCACGTTCGTCTTCTCCGGGGTCTCTTTGCTTCGCAGGTCATGCTGACATGGCGATGTCCCTCCTGTATCTGGTTTTTGGGGGGTCATTCTTGAGGCCTTACCCCTTGACCTCTGCATCTTTGTTTCCAACATGTTCATCTTTCTAGACAGAGTATTTACAGGTTATATCAGCCAAGCAGAAGCCACAAGAAGAAAGAATAAGTGAAAAATAACAGGAAAGAGTGACTAACAGGTAGAGCTGCACGATTAATCGTTAAAAGATCGCAATTTCGATTCAAACACCCATTCGATCTCATTCCTAAATGACAACGTAACAGCTTCACAAACAGTCTTTTCAACCACACAGTATCATTATTTCTGTTACAAATATTCATATTATCGCAGAAGTACTGGGATAAAAGTTTATAGCTAATACTGATGTCTACGGAAACGATCAAACTAGAGAAAATCCTTTTGAAAGTAGCTTGACGCTTCAAATAAAGATTGTATCAATTACATCGTTATGGCAGTAGGTGACGACAAGTGACTTAAAAATGTATGTCATTGAATCATACATTCAAAAAATTCGTTCAAATACACTGATTCATCCAGTAATGAAACAAGTGAAGTATTTTTGAGCGAGTCATTGATTCATTCATTCAAACTGATTTTTTAAAATAATTCATTCAAATTAATTAAACATTTTAAATAGACTGCAGTCTGCCACAATTAACATTTTGTCAGAACCTATAGTAGATTACAGTTTATTTTGTTTATTTGTCTCATGTCTGTTCAGCAATGTGAACTCTATTTGAAACAAAAACAAAATCGTGATTCTCAATTTATCCAAAATCGTGCAGCTCTACTAACAGGGGAATTTCCCATTCTTACCTCTTTTGCACTTTGCCACCTGACTTAGATGTCTGAGTTTGAGGGTTGTCCCCCATATCTGATTCCCAAAAGTCATCCGTGTCAGGGACCCATCGCTCTAATGGCTGGAAGAGCTTCTTGTCACGTGGTTCCTTACTTAACAACTGCAAACGGCGCTCCATACGCTCAATACGGGCAAGCAACTATTTCAAGGCAGGACAAATACATTAGGAAACATATAAAAATCAGTATCCCACAAACCATGAATCTCACACTTCTATTTAAATGTTTCAGGTCTGTAAGATTTTGTTTTTTAAAGTCTCTTGTGGTCACCAAGGTTGCATTTATTTGATCAAAATTACAGTAAAACAGTAATACTGTGAAATATCATTACAAAAACAACGGTTTTCTATTTTAATATAGTAATTTATTCCTGTGATGGCAAAGCTGAAATTTTACTCCAGTCTTCAGTATCACATTACCACATGATTAGGTGCTCAAATAACATTATTATTAATGTTGAAATCAGTTATGCTTAATATTATTGTGGAAACTGTGAAACAGGTTTATCCAGGATTCTTTTATGAATAGAATAAACAGCCCAAAAGAACAATTTATTTGAAATAGAAATCTGTTGTAACATTATAAATGTATTTTGATCAATTTAATGCATCCTTGCTGAATAATAAAATATTGCAGACCCTAATGACAGTGTACATACCGTGTCTCTGTCTGATTTGAGTTCATCTATTTCCTTGTCCTTAGACTGCAGCTGTTGCTGTTGTTGCTCTATTAAGTCCAGCTGAAGCAGAAGCAGTTGTTTAAGGCAGGTGGCTTGTGCGTGAGGATGACCCGTGATCTTCCTCAAATTTGTCTTTTTACCCTCCGAGTGTTCATGTGACGCCCCCATGGTCTCTAACCCTTTGGCGTTTTTCTCACCCACAGGGTCTCTAGAATTACTATGTGAATTCATGGATACAAACTCTGGCTTGTTATCAATGGTGTTGGTCTGTCCAAGAGGAGTTTTACTTTTTACAGGGGTGCCTTCACCCCCCATTTGTTTAGCTTGAGATGACAGTTTTTCTGTGCCCACAGAGCCAGCCTCTGAAGCCACAGCCAACTCTCTGCCAAGCTTTAAAGGCAATGAAGTCCGTTCTGGTTTCCCACCCAAAGTCTTGTCCAAGAACAGATGTTGTCTGGTGCTGTCTGGAGTGTCACCAAGAGGATCACTGAGCTCTTTACGGACACTAACTGGGTGTCTTGTTTGAGATGGGCTGAAGTCACAGTTGTTTGAGTACAATCCCACTTTAGAAAAGCATTCAGGTCGCATATTCATGGCGAAGAGAAACCTCTACCCTTTGAACCATGGCTACTAGAGTTGATATCAACAATTCTGTGTCTGCAGACCTGTACCTGACAAAACATAAAATATTCAATTAGAATAAATTTTATAGCAAAGTGACGAATATGTAAATAGCATATTATTATTTAAAGATCCCAGTGTATGCAGTGGAAATGTGAAGAAGCATTTCATTCCTGTCTATATATGCCACATATACTTCTTTATAAAGTTACAATAAAATCAGTGGGTAAGCAAAGACTAAATAAAACACCAAAAACCGTCCACATAATATCTCGTATGGTATAAGTTGTTTAGAGGCTAAAAATCAGTTGCTTGGTCACAAACAACAGATCACTGCAGCTCAATACCGGTTGGACTTGGATAAAGGCAGACACACGTCTATTACACCAATACTAATGATACATGTGAATCTTCTTACTAAACGCTATGATGCATATTGTTCAAGAGATATGAACCATTTTAACTTGAGCTAATAATAATAAAGCGCGCCTCCATTTTGATCCTCACTGCTAGCTAGCCGCTGTTAGCAAACGAGGTTATGTCGTTTTCGCTGCACAGCAGTTCAGTCTGAATCCACTCTATACCGCATTTCTTACATAGTTACGGGTTCGCCCAGGGTAACTCCTCAACGATCAGAAGAAACGCGTCTTAAATAAGCTTTCTACTTTACTTTTATTGCTGTTTGTCCCCCATTTTCAGGCTTGAATCTGCACAATGTCCCAACATTACGAGTGCGTTTGACTCGGTGCGCATGCGTACTGTCAGGACATGTTTACATTCAGAGTGATTGGGTCTATCGAGCTATATTAAGAGTCAGTATGCATGTCATTTTTTAATCTGCACTAATATTGAGCGCCGTTATTTTAACCTATGGAAACTGGTAAAGATAGTTGTGGTAGGCCAGGGAACGCTAGTTGTCTGTCGGAGGGAAATTATGAATCGTACCGTGCACACTTGGGGAGAGGACCGTTCCAACGTCATTTCCTCCGACGTTTTCGCACTCGTTTCGTTTCATTTTTAAATGTATTTAGCCTACCCAGTATTAACCCTTTCATGCATGAATTATGATAATCACAGTGCAGGATCTTAGGGAATGAAAAACAAGATTTGAACTTTTTTCTTTTCTTTTTTTACACAATTTACAAATGGATTTTCAGATTTCCATTAAGTGGTATCCGTTTGTTTTTAACTGAATAAATACTTAAACATAATACAGCAATAGCACAGTAAGACTGTGTGTATTTAACAAAGCAATGTTATAAAATCATGTGTAAACTATAAAATATATAGGCTAGCCTACAAAAAATATCCTATACGCTTCAGCCTATTGAAAACGCAACTAAGTTGGTTCCCGTTCGATCCATAGATTGTAAAAAAAAAAGAGGTTCGAACAGCCGACAGAGAATAACTTCGTACAAGTTGAATGTCACGTGTCTTTGACAACATGACGTGAACCAAAGATCTCAATACCGGTGAAGGTGTTGAAAAAAGGTAGATAACGCTCATCCCTCCAGTCAGAGTAGGCTACCGTGATTTTCCCTAATGTCAGCTGATCATTCTGATTATGTTAAAATGGACAAATTTAGCTCTCCTATTTGAGAAAACCTATCTAGCCTATCTGTTGTTTCCAGACTGTGGAAAAACTCGATCAGGTGTTTTCAAATTTCATCTGAAATGAGCAGTGTTAGGGGTAAACACGTAGGCTATGCATGTGCATTAGGCTACGTGATTAGATTATTTTTTTATGTAAAGAGTAAATATAGGCTACTACACCAGCACGGATCAGAGCGAGCGTTTTCAATTCATTCCTAGTCGAGCTTCACAAAGGCTTGCACAGTTTGTGGTTTATGTGCATCGATGCCAGGCAGCATATGCATTCGCAAGAAAATGGATAATAGCTTTAATAGCTGCATGTCCACTCTAGTGACCTGTATGAGTGATTCGCCCAAATGTTCTTTTTGTCATCATTGTGTTTATTGCAGTGTTTTGGATTGACTTTTCGATTTTTGTTCAATTAAATGTATCCGTAAACTTTGTTATTAACCAAAAAATAGTTAATAATTAGTTTATTACTATATAGGCTATGTATTACACCACATAAGAATAATTTAGTTGCTGACAAGCACTTGAATTGTGTGTGTGTGTGTGTAGGCTATATACACATACACACAATTCAAGTTGCTTGTCAGCAACTAAATTATTATCATGTGGTGTAGGCCTAATATAAGATAATTCGCTATAGTTCATTTCAGCATTTCATGTATTTTAACCCTAGAGCTCTTTATAATGTTTTCCTTAGGCCTATTGTCTGTGTGCTTGTTTTGTTGCAATAAAAAAAAACTAAAAATACAATCGACATCTAGCAAAACTATTACAGACTTACTAAATAACTGTGCAACTCTTTTATAATGTGTTTATTTTCCTTGGATTGTGTGTGTTTCCTAATAAAACAAACAACTCAAAAGTAGCTGATTGGGATAGTCTGGTAGAATTAAAAATGAGAAAAGAAAATGCATTTCACACTTCAAATTCTCATATTTATCTTTGCTACATTAGTCATAAGGTGTGATGGATAAATGTAGACATTTGCATTTCACACATATGGAAAAGTATTTATCACCCAATAGCCTATCCTGTTTTTAATGGCTCAGTTCACCTGTTGATTTCAGCGGCATAATAGGCCTATTACATGCATTTACGTGTGTGTAACTGATATGACCAGCAGGGGGAGATGTAGTACAATTGATTATAATTTTCTAACACTGGCTTTCTCTCGTAGCTGTATGTCCATACCAGTAGGCTATGATATTTGTAGAAAAGAGAGATTTCAAAAAGTGTGCATAAGGGTACCCAAATGCAATTATGTTGTTATTTTACCATTACCAGTAAGGCCAAGGAATGTGTCTTAAATGATTGAACACAAATATGTTTAGTAAGAGTGACTGACGTTCACTTCCCTCAGCTGGAATAGCCTATTACATGCCCTCTCTCTCTCTCTCTGAGAAATTGAGGGAAGTGAACTAAAGCGTATCTCACTTGACAAGCTATTGATCTCTTAAAGACTTAAATGGATCACATCAATGTATGTATGAATGCGTTTTTCTATGTGTGTTCGCAGGCTGTTTATGTTCTTTTTCATAGAACAGAGAGAAAGACAAATTCAGAGGTAGAGAGAGAAACGGTACGTAATTAATGGAGCAGACACTCTACTTATTATCATGACTTATCAAACTCGACTTGTTGAGGTGCCAAATGTTGGCTAATCTTAAAGTTTAATGGTTTTGTAGTAGGCTACTCAACAATAAGAGTGTCTTAGTGTTCATAATCCAGTCAGATCCACTTTTATCACTGTGCTATGGCCGTATATGCCCTGCTAACAAAAATATGTATATGAACAACCAACGCATTGCTATGCCCAGTGTGACACCGACATAAAAACGTTATTTAATGTTGAGAGAATTCGTGAGTGAGGTGCAGAGGCGTTGTGTGAGCTGTGTGAACATGATTGTTACTGTGGTTCTAGACTAAATGAGGCATTTACTCATCTCACTTGCACAAAACCAGATTCAGTATTCCTCAAATTGAAGAAAAACAGTGAAATGCAAACTCAGTATCATGCAAACCCTGCAATAATTAAATTTTAAATAATACAAATTCCTTATGTATTTACTCCTTACTCACTTTATCCAGTGTCTTTGCTGTTGACCTTGTTGAACTTTCTTCTCCTGCGTCCTAGAATGGCAGCACAGCTGAAAGGTTTGTTGTAGCTGCGCACTTTACTGTACAGGCGTGAATTTGCTTTTCTTTCAGTCTGAGGCTTATTTGTTTCACTTTTGGTGTGAAAGGGCCTGTACATTTGCCAAAACTTAAATAAAAAAACAAGCAAGCAAGCCCATCCCAGGTGAGAAAAAGTAAGGCAAAAGTACTGTAATGCATTACTTTCCATAAAAAGTAACAAAGTAACACAATTAGTTACTTTTTTAGAAAGTAACGGATTACTTTTAAACCTGGATATGAAACTGGTTCCTCTTGTATAAATCTAAGACTCTTGAATCACTAACCTGTTGCTTAAATGAAATCGTTCGTCAGGATTTTGTCTTTAAAAGTACAGAAAAGCTATTTAGGAACACCAATCCTTGATGACTTTGCATTTGCTTGTCTCATGTGCATCGCAGCATCTTCAGATCGAAAGTGATCAGTATTGCAGATTAAAGCATCATGTCAATATAGACAGCTACAGGTCTTGTGGCATCTGTTATAGTCTCCTGTGTAATGTACAAATGGCTCTCCTCCAGTATGTGTCTGCTTGAGTATTGAATATGTGAGCATGTGCATGATTAATTATTAGATTATGCCGTATATAATTATAATATCAGTCAATATTTACCCCACCATATGCTGCAGATGCACAGGGGTGCCCTTCTCTCCTTATCACAATGGCTTTCACACCAGGAGGAGAGAGCGGGCTAACGTTTGGCAGGTATCTCTCTAATGCTCTTAGCCATCTGCCAATCGCCTGGGCTCTCCCCACAAGAACATAATGTT